>NW_027361672.1:17437500-18000000 GCF_039654945.1 Dendrobates tinctorius
CCAACACACCCCTAACCCTAATCTCAGCCCTAACCCTAGCCCTAACCCTAACCCTAGCCCTAGCTCTAGCCCTAACCCTAGCCCTAGCTCTAGCTCTAATCCTAGCCCTAACCCTAACCCTAATGGGAAAATGGAAATAAATAAATTTTCTTTTAATTTTGTTATTCTTCCCTAACTAAGGGGGTGATAACGGGGGGTTTGATTTACTATTTATGGTGGGTTTTTATGTTTGGCAGCTGTCACAGGCTAAAAGATGCTTTTTATTGTAAAAATAGTTTTTGCATCACCACATATTGAGAGCTATAATTTTTCCGTATTTTGACCCACCGAGTCATGTGAGGTCTTATTTTTTGCGGGACGCGTTGATGTTTTTATTGGTACCATTTTTGGGCATGTGACTTTTTTTATCGCTTTTTATTCCGATTTTTCATTAATTTCTTTTGGGGGGTGCGTTTACACCGTTCCGCATGCGATAAAATTGATAAAGCGGCTTTATTCTTCGTGTCAGTATGGTTAGAGCGATACCTCATTTAGGTCGTTTTTTTATGTTTTTGTCGGTTTTATGCAATAAAAACTATTTTATATAAAAAATAAGTATTTTTGCATCGCTTTATTCTGTGAGCTATAACTTTTTTATTTTTTCACTGATGATGCTGTTGCAGCTCCTTTTTTGTGGGACAAGATGACGTTTTCAGCGGTACCATGGATATTTATATGTGTCTTTTTGATCGCGCGTTATTGCACTTTTTGTTCGGCGGTATGATAATAAATCATTATTTTTTGCTTCGTTTTTTATTTTTATTTTTTAAGGGGTTCGCTAAGGGGGTTAACTAATGGGATAGTTTTATAGGGCAGGTAGTTACGGACGCGGCAATACCAAATATGTGTACTTTTATTGTTTTGTTTTTTATTTCCAAAAAATGAATTTATTGGGGGAATATTTTTTTTTTCTAATTTATTTGACGATTTTTTAAAAATTATTTTAACACTTTTTTTTTTTTTTAACTTTATTACATAGTCCCAGGTGGGACATCACTGTCCTGTGACAGATCGCTGATCTGTCACATCACAGATCACTGTGACAGATCAGCGATCTGTCACAGGCAGTGCAGCAGGCTTCCTCGTGCCTGCGCTTTGCAGGCACTGAGGAAACCGGCTCCCTGCAGGCCCCCGAAGGTCCCTGTCGCCATCTTGGATTCGGGGGCCTGCAGGGAAGGAGCCCCCCTTAGCAGCACTGCAAATTGCGCTGCTATGGGGGGCTCAGGGAAGCACGGAGGGAGCCCCCTCCCTGCCGATGCTTCCCTTTAACCCCCGGTACACGGCGATCGTGTTTGATCGCGGTGTGCAAGGGGTTAACGTGTTGGGGGCGGTCCGTGACCACCCCTGACACATTGTGCTGGGTGTCAGCTATGATAATCAGCTGACACCCGGCCGCGATCAGCGGCGCTCACCACATGGGCACCGCTGATCGCTATGGCGTACTATCCCGTCCCTGGGAATTAAGTCCCAGGGCACATGGACGGGATAGTACGTCATATGGGATTAAGGGGTTAAAGAGGACCTGTCGCTAAGTCAAGAGTGGCCAATTTTTTTCTCTTATTTTATTCCTGTTGTTCCATTGATTTAAACGGCCATACACTTCCAATGATATGAACCTTTTTAGTTACAGCTACTTCCTATGGTCTATACCTAAGCGTGGTGGCTCTCATGATTCCCTGCAGGTGTGTCTTTAGACTGCTCTCCATTTTTAAACTGAGCACTGCCCTCTTTGGTAAAGGCCTTAAAAATTAGCACTAAATAAAAAGGCCCATATTGCTGGAACCGTATGGCAGATTGAAAATTGGATTGCTCAGGTGAACAGCAGGAGTAAAATAAGAGCAAAAACTGGTCTCTTATGACAGATCCTCTTTATAGGGGTTTTTCCCATAAATAAAAGTTCATTTTAATCAATAGATCTTGTAATAATAAGTTCCATAATTGGATGTTTAAATTAAATGTTCCTGTGCTGAGATAATCTTCTAAATATGCCCTTGCTGTGTACTGTGTTATGGCTGTATCTGACCATACAGGTGTTAGGATCCAATGCTCAGATGGAGGAGGCAGAAACAGTCAGGGAGTGTTAGGGACGGTGGAACTCACTAAATATAAAATAATAGAAAGTGCGTTCGCCGCCCAGGGTCCACTGTGCAGAGGTGTCAAACTGCTGCTCTATAATGGCAGACGCACAATATGGCGGTATATCGCACACGGGTTGAACATCACCCGGTGTGCACTGGGCGTACTCTGTTATATTCACAGAGTCGCCTTAAGGCATAAACATAAATGCCGAGCCTGTTGACCGCACACGTCTCAGCGGTGTGCACTAGGGTGACCAGATCTCATATGGGGGGGAAAAAATGTCAGAATCTTGTTCGTCTGGACCCCACAAAACGATTTCCCTTTCCAGATATTGAGAGAGCCAAAATTTGAGCTCGATCAAACGACGTTAACCCGTGCCGCTCGTCGCTCAAAGTTTGAAAAAATCCAAATTGAGGTATTTTAAGATTTAGGTATTTTGCATAGTCTGTTAGACTATAAAGAATGTGACAACAACATTGCAGAAATAGCCCTGACCAAATTTTCGAACCATTTGTGGTATTTGAATGCAGAGTTGGTGGGATTATCGTTTTTTGATCCCACCATTACAGACAATGAAAAGTTGTTAATGGCTAATAAATTGCTCAGTAGCACAGATGAACCAGATGCACAGATGCAACATGGCGTCTGGTCTCAACTCCAGCCAATTCTGCATATCAGCGTGCTCAGAACAAATTGCACAATAACTTTTGGGGTCCTGTTACCCTTAGGAAAAAAAATTGGGGGTTAAAAGATAATTTTTGTGGAAAAAATATGATTTTTTAATTGTACGGCTGTACTTTATAAACTTCTTTTGAAGCCCTTGGGGGTTCAAAGTTCTCACCACATATCTAGATAAGTTCCTTTGGGGGTCTAGTTTACAAAATGGGGTCACTTGTGGGGGGGTTTCCACTGTTTAGGCACATCAGGGACTCTCCAGACGTGACATGGCATCCAATCTGAATTCCAGCTAATTTTGCTTTGAAAAAGTCAAATGGCACTCCTTCCCTTCTGAGCTCTGTCATGCGCTGAAACAGTGGTTACCCCCACATATCAGGTATCAGCGTACTAAGAACAAATTGCACAATTACTTTTGATGTCCAATTTCTCCTGTTACCCTTGGTAAAATAAAAAAAAATTGGACCTGAATTAATTTTTTTTGTGAAAAAAGTTAAATGCTCATTTTTTTTTAAACATTCAAAAAATTCCTGTGAAGCACCTGAAGGGTTAATAAACTTGTTAAATGTGGTTTTGAGCACCTTGAGGGGTGCAGTTTTTAGAATGGTGTCACTTTTGGGTATTTTCTATCATATAGACCCCTTAAAGTGACTTCAAATGTGATGTGGTCCCTAAAAAAAAAATGATGTTGTAAAAATGAGAAATCGCTGGTCAAATTTTAACCCTTATAACTTCCTAACAAAAAAAATTTTGGTTTCAAAATTGTGTTGATGTAAAGTAAACATATGGGAAATGTTGCTTATTAAGTTTTTTGTGTGCCATATCTCTGTGATTTAAGGGCATAAAATTATAAAGTTGGAAAATTGCAAATTTTCAAAATTTTCATCAAATTTCCATTTTTTCACAAATAAACGCAAGTTATATGAATGAAATTTTACCACTAACATGAAGTACAATATGTTATGAGAAAACAATGTCAGAATCACCGGAATCCATGGAAGCGTTCCAGAGTTATTACCTCATAAAGGGACAGTGGTAGAAGTGTAAAAATTGTCCCGATCATTAACGTGCAAACTACCCTTGGGGGTAAAGGGGTTAATTACTAGCATGTTATATGTCTGGGCATGTATATTTTTTATTGTGTATGCTGTATACATTGTATAACACTATTTATTCATTACATTTTTGTTCTCTTACAACGACTCATTGACAAAGACCCAGTCAGGGTCCAAATGTCTCCAAAATTGTTGCTTGTACCTTATGTCCTGTTGTTCACCTTCATGATAAAACCCCTCTTCAGTAACCGCAAAAGTGTTGATTATTCTTTGTCTACATTTTAGCGACAACACCCCGATCAACTAGCACCTGCAACTTACTCCTTACTTTATCAAAAGTTGGCAACAATCCTCTAAAAGCTTTTATACAATAATAACTATTAAATTTAAATTCTTGCACAAGTTTTTGTATTAACATTTGGTCTTTGCAGCTGGTTACCTTATTGATAGATATGGCAGGAGTCACCAAAGCAGAACAATAGCCTATACATTCACTTAAGGCCCCGTCACACACAGCGAGATCGCCAGCAAGATCGCCGATTTTGTGACGCCACAGCGATCTTGCCAGCGATATCGCTGTGTGTGACATGGATCAGCGACCGGCCCCCCTGCCGGGTATTGCTGATCACGCTAGAACGTCCTGGGCCATTTTTTGATCGTTGGTCTCCCGCTAGCCAGCATGCTTCGCTGCGTGTGACAGCGAGAGACCAACGATCAGCGACGCTGGGAGCTGGTTTCCAAGGTAAACAGCGGGTATCTAAGAGCCGTGCGGCCCTTAGATACCCACTGTTTACCTTGGAAACCAGCTTACTCGCTGGTCTTGATCGGCTGGTGAGTCTGTCTATGTGACAGCTAACCAGCGATCAGCTAACTATGTCCCAGCGATCCCATCCACGTTGGATCGTTGGTGGGATCGCTGGGACATTGAAGCGTGTAACGGGGCCTTTACACCAGCAAGGTGCATTAAAGGGAACCAAGTTTTTGCTAACCCATCTGAGAGTTGCATAATGTAGACAGAGACCCTGATTTTAGTGATTTATCACTTACTGTGCAAAGTGCTGAAGTTTTGATAAAACCACTGTGCAGATCTACGAGTTCTCTGCATGATGAGCTCTGTATAATCCTGGCCCAGCACTGATTGACAGCTTTCTGTGTAAACTGTACATAGACAATAAGGTGCTAATCAGTGGTGGGGGCAGGTAGTGATCATCTCCTGCTGATACAGAACACTGCCCAGGAAATGACACTTTGCTGGAATCCCAGTCTATGGCTCTATCTTTTGCTGCTATCAGTTGGGGTAGCAAAAACATGATGACAGATGCCCTTTAAGAACATCACTAAATGGTAACTCATCTTCTATATTCTAGGTAGTCATCCATTTTTTTTTAAATATGATACAATATGTTTAGTTGATTTTTTGATTTGATAACAAAAGTTAAATTTTAATTATATTTTGTCATGAATGCGGAAACAAACTGACATAATTAATAACGTCATTGTTCCTTTATATGATGGCAAAGATTTAGTTCTGTGTGATAATACAACACACAAAATAAAGTCATATGATTACTTGATGTGACTCTTAATTTAAACTCATCGCAGAGAGCATTGCTGACTGGTGAAAAACATTTTGGCGAGTCCCGATTCTGCAGTCTTCAGTTTTCTGAAATTAAAGTTTGGAAAAATGGATGCTTGTCTGGTCTTAAGATAACCTTTGCATTTCAGCCAGTTCAAAAAACATAAGCATAAGGAATCAAGAATGCTGAAACAAGCATAAAGCACTTGGATTCACTTACTGACAAGAGAATAGATAACTGTAAACACCCGAGGCTAGTTTATTCTGTGCACTTGGCACTTTACACAGCATATAACCCAAGCTTAGCTCTGTAAATGGTGACCCTGCCAACATTAAAAGGTGGAAAGTCTTCACTGAGCTGAACTGTTTTCTGCCTCTGTGTTGAGTTATGTTCACAATTTTCTTTCAGTAATATAAAAATGCTGCGTTTAGTTTGATGGACAAGAAAATACTAAAGTAAGAAGATCATTTCTTATATTTATTTCACAAGTTTAATCAATTAACACTAAACTTGTTTTCAGGAGCAATTTTTGGCAATACCATGAGAATTAACCCTGATACAATTATATGAGAAGAAAATAATCAACACATTTGTAATATTGACATTGTGTAATTTTGATTATATACAGTGGGGAAAAAAGTATTTAGTCAGCCACCAATTGTGCAATTTCTCACACTTAAACGATGAGAGAGGTCTGTAATTGACATCATAGGTAGACCACAACTATGAGAATCAAAATGAGAAAACAAATCCAGAAAATCACCTTGTCTGATTTGGCAAGATTTATTTTTAAAATTATGGTGGAAAATAAGTATTTGGTCACCTAAAAACATGCAAGATTTCTGGCTCTCACAGACTTGTAACTTCTTCTTTAAGAGGCTCCTCTGTCCTCCATTCCTTATCTGTAGTAATGGCACCTGATTGAACTTCTTATCAGTATAAAAGACACCTGTCCACAACCTCAAATAGTCACACTCCAAACTCCACTATGGTGAAGACTGAAGAGCTGTCGAAGGACACCAGAAACAAAATTGTAGTCCTGCACCAGGCTGGGAAGACTGAATCTGCAACAGGCAAGCTGCTTAGTGTGATGAAATCAACTGTGGGAGCAATAATAAGAAAATGAAAGACATACAAGACCACTGATAATCTCCCTCGATCTGGTACATGAAAGAATGATCCGTGTACATGAAAGAATGAATGGGGGTCATGTATCGTGAGATTTTGAGTGCAAACCTCCTTCCATCAGCAAGGGCATTGAAGATGAAATATGGATGGGTTTTTCAGCATGATAATTATCCCAAGCACACCAACAGGGCAACTTAGGAGTGGCTTTGTAAGAAGCATATGAAGTTCCTGGAGTGGCCTTGGATCACCCCCAGGGCAGTTGGGGGGGAATCACTTACTTGGTACTGGGCCGGTGTCTTAAAGGGATGTGTCACAGTGGCAGTGGCCCGGTCCGTGGCACTGGGTGTCCATGTAAAATAGGTGGAATAAAGCTCAATAAAATTTATAGGTAGATAATTCGTGACGCCACCTGTGGTACTCGGCAATGAAGGTGTTAAGCCGACGCTGTGGTGCAGATCCTCTGGGGAAGATGGTGTGATGCAGCAAAAATGAAATAGCTTTCCACAGGCAGAGCTGTAGTCCCAGGGCAGTAGTAATAGGTGTTGAGGTAGATGGTGTAGTGTTAGGTACAGAGATGTAGCAGTGCTGAGTAGGTTGGCGCAGGAAGGAGGCAATGACACAGCTGAGTGCAGTCCCAACTCTTTTACTCACGTTTATGACACAGACAGGTGCCTGCTTCAGTGCCGCAGCCTCCAGGGTCAGGGGCTCAGCCAACTCCCAGGCAAATGGAATACACCCTTCCAGCACTCCCTTTCGTGTACCTTTTCTGAACGTCTCCTTTCTAGCGCAAATCAGAAGTACTTGTAGTTCTGAATTACACTCAAGTTCCTCCATCTTGATGTTACTTATAACTACACTTGTATGACAGGCAGCTGTAGCCTGCGTCGGGAACTCCATACAACCGTGTCCTGGCTCACACACATTTCTGCTGTGTCTTCGAGTCTTAGGTGGGAGTAAAGTGGTCACAACTTCTATTCCTCCAGTTTCTGCTGTAGGATCATTAGTATTATACACAGCCTCAGATACCGGCGCCCGGCCTTGGCGCATTAAACTTAGGAAAGGTCTCTGCACTAGCCCTAGTCCCCAGTCTCTCTCCTCCTCACGTTCAATTAATATCTATCTTCCTTCTGAACAACTGATCCTTCTTTCTTCCTCTTTCCTTGCCAGCAGCTCCAGCTCACAGGAGGCTGCTGCAACTATGTCCTTTCCCTTCTTCCTCCAGAGGGGAACTGCCTTTCTCCCCTTCTATGGGGATTCCGACTGCAGAGATGTCTTCTCTCTGCTTTCCCCTGCGGGGAACTGACTAACTTCCTGTCAGCTTTCTCCTCTAGTGTAATCTAAGCTCCACCCACCACCCTGCACCCTTCATGAACCAAAGCAGCTGCTATAAAGGGTGCTCTGCTGTTCTAAGGTGTCTGTGCTGGATGTAGGTGCTGGAGTCTGGTCAGGTGTTCCCATCTTACCTGGGGAGTGGGATACTACACCTCAGGAGGAGGTGCCGTACCTCTGTGTTATGAACATAAGGATGAGTGACCTCATGGAGATCAACATCCAACACTGCGGAGACACCATCACATGTTTCTCAACGCAGTGATCTAGAGCAATGCCCCCATCCCTTATGGGAAATATGCAAAAGCATGTAAATCAACAGCCGCGGAGACACCATCACATGTTTCTCAACGCAAGCAATGACTAGCCAGGTCTTTCCCCGGGAAGGAACAACCACGGGAAGGGCAGTCTCCAATGAAGGAAACCACCTATGCCAAAACATGGTATCCATCCACAGACAGCTGTTTCGGGGTATTGCCCCTCATCAGTGTGGAGTAGGAAACTGGCTAGTAGGAGCAATGCCTAGTGAAAGGCTATGAACATAAGGATGAGTGACCTCATGGAGATCAACATCCAACACTGCGGAGACACCATCACATGTTTCTCAACGCAGTGATCTAGAGCAATGCCCCCATCCCTTATGGGAAATATGCAAAAGCATGTAAATCAACAGCCGCGGAGACACCATCACATGTTTCTCAACGCAAGCAATGACTAGCCAGGTCTTTCCCCGGGAAGGAACAACCACGGGAAGGGCAGTCTCCAATGAAGGAAACCACCTATGCCAAAACATGGTATCCATCCACAGACAGCTGTTTCGGGGTATTGCCCCTCATCAGTGTGGAGTAGGAAACTGGCTAGTAGGAGCAATGCCTAGTGAAAGGCTATGAACATAAGGATGAGTGACCTCATGGAGATCAACATCCAACACTGCGGAGACACCATCACATGTTTCTCAACGCAGTGATCTAGAGCAATGCCCCCATCCCTTATGGGAAATATGCAAAAGCATGTAAATCAACAGCCGCGGAGACACCATCACATGTTTCTCAACGCAAGCAATGACTAGCCAGGTCTTTCCCCGGGAAGGAACAACCACGGGAAGGGCAGTCTCCAATGAAGGAAACCACCTATGCCAAAACATGGTATCCATCCACAGACAGCTGTTTCGGGGTATTGCCCCTCATCAGTGTGGAGTAGGAAACTGGCTAGTAGGAGCAATGCCTAGTGAAAGGCTATGAACATAAGGATGACTGACCTCATGGAGATCAACATCCAACACTGCGGAGACACCATCACATGTTTCTCAACGCAGTGATCTAGAGCAATGCCCCCATCCCTTATGGGAAATATGCAAAAGCATGTAAATCAACAGCCGCGGAGACACCATCACATGTTTCTCAACGCAAGCAATGACTAGCCAGGTCTTTCCCCGGGAAGGAACAACCACGGGAAGGGCAGTCTCCAATGAAGGAAACCACCTATGCCAAAACATGGTATCCATCCACAGACAGCTGTTTCGGGGTATTGCCCCTCATCAGTGTGGGATGGGGATGGGGGCATTGCTCTAGATCACTGCGTTGAGAAACATGTGATGGTGTCTCCGCAGTGTTGGATGTTGATCTCCATGAGGTCACTCATCCTTATGTTCATAGCCTTTCACTAGGCATTGCTCCTACTAGCCAGTTTCCTACTCCACACTGACCTGCTTTTTGTGGAAGAGGTCCCGCTCCGCCAGGGCCTGCTTCTGCCGTTGACGCTCCCTCTCCTCTTGCTCAAATTTTAAGGATCTGCTGACAGCAGAACTCCTCTGTGGACAAGGGGAACGCTCTGGCTTCCGCTCCCTGCACTGCCTTCCTGGGGGCCGCTGGCTTGCTACACATGGTGGTATGGGGCTGCAAGATGGGAGCGGGTTCCAGTACACCCCCCGGGCGCCATCCTCCGGTCCCAGGCTACATCTATTATGGCCTGACCGGATTTCTGGGTTGGTGGCATTCCCATGGGGCCTAGCAAGGCCTCCCATGTCCCAGGGATGGCAGACATACCTGCTCCTGCAGGGCCATGGTGATCTTCATCAGCCTCCGGAGATGGGGAGACTGGCAGGGCAGCAGGTACCGGTGATGGTGGTACCGGGGAGGTGCAGGTAGGTACCGATGGTGAGGGTACCTGAGGGATGACTGTAGGTACCGGTGGTGAGGGTACCAAGATGGCGTACTCCTCCTGGGCAGCCTGGCGTAGTCGCTCCAGCAGAGCCTGTTTCTCCTGCAGTTTCTTGTGCAGCTCCGCTACTTCTTCCTCCATCTGCGACAGGTCGAGATGTGTTGAGAGGCTAGAGCCTGATTCCCCGGAGCAGGGAGACGTTGACATTTCTCTGCTGTGCTCCACTGGCCTCCTGCTGCTCTCCATCATGGCCTCCTGGTACTGTGTCTTCTCTTCCATTCCTTTTCCTGCCGTGGGGTTTCTCTCCACCACCAAGGGTCGGCGCTTTTTTCATTTGCCGCCATAGCAGGCAAAGATCCAGACCCCTCTCTGGGTCGGCCATGACGCAGTAGCATAGAAGTACAGGCAGGGGAGGTTCATGTCGTTTGGCGCTCTTTCGTGGGTGCTACCCATGAAGGCACACCTTACTTCACCACCACGGTGGCCATCTTCACAGTCAAAGTCACAGTTCAATTCACAATCTAATTCCTTTGCACATTTCAGGATTAGCATTTCTCAAATCAGTCAAATCTTTGGCACACAGGACCCGGTGGCACCGGGCTTTGTAATCCTGTTCATGACGCCAAAAATGAATCACCCAGAGGGCAGGTGGGGGGAATCACTTACTCGGTACCGGGCCGGTGTTTTAAAGGGATGTGTCACAGTGGCAGTGACCCAGTCCGCGACCCTGGGTGTCCATGTAAAATAGATGGAATGAAGCTGAATAAAGTTTATAGGTAGATAATTTGTGATGCCACATGTGGTACTTGGCAAAGAAGGTGTTGAGCCAACGGTGCAGTGCAGATCCTCTGGGACAGATGGCGTGATGCAGCAAAGATGGAATAGCTCTCCACAGGCAGAGCTGTAGTCCCAGGGCAGTAGTAATAGGTGTTGAGGTAGATGGTGTAGTGTTAGGCACAGAGATGTAGCAGTGCTGAGTAGGTTGGTGCAGGAAGGAGGCAATGACACAGCTGAGTGCAGTCCCAACTCTTTTACTCACGTTTCTGACACAGACAGGTGCCTGCTTCAGTGCCGCAGCCTCCAGGTCAGGGGCTCAGCCAACTCCCAGGCAAATGGAACACACCCTTCCAGCACTCCCTTTCGCATGCCTTTTCAGAACGTCTCCTTTCTAGCGCTAATCTGAAGTACATGTAGTTCTGAATTACACTCAAGTTCCTCCTTCTTGATGTTACTTATAACTACACTCATATGACAGCCGGCTGTAGCCTGCTTCGGGGACGCCATATAATCAAGTCCTGGCTCACACACGTTGCTGCTGTGTCTTTGAGACTTAGGTGGGAATAAAGTGGTCACAACTTCTATTCCTCCAGTTTCTACTGTAGGATCATTAGTATCACACACAGCCTCGGATACCGGCACCCGGCCTTGGCGCACTAGTCCTAGTTCCCAGTCTCTCTCCTCCTCACGTTCCGTTATTATCTATCTTCCTTCTTAACAACTGATCCTTCTTTCTTCCTCTTTCCTTGCCAGCAGCTCCAGCTCACAGGAGGCTGCTGCAACTACGTCCTTTCCCTCCTTCCCCCAGAGGGGAACTGCCTTTCTCCCCTTCTATGGGGATTCCGACTGCAGAGAGGTCTTCTCTCTGCTTCCCCCTGCGGGGAACTGACTAACTTCCTGTCTGCTTTCCCCTCTAGTGTAACTAAGCTCCACCCACCACCCAGCTCCCTTCATGAACCAAAGCAGCTGCCATAAAGGGTGCTCTGCCCGTTCTAAGGTGTCTGTGCAGGAGGAGGTGCAGTACCTCTGGCGACTGAACCCTCAGGGGCGCCACAGCCTAGCCAGTCTCCAGATCTCAACCCCATAGAAAACCTTTGGAGGGATTTGAAAATCCATGTTTTACAGCGACAGGCCCAAAACATCACTGATCTAGAGGAGACCTGCATGGAGGAATAGGCCAACATACCACCAACAGTGTGTGCCGACCTTGTGAAGACTTACAGAAAACGTTTGATCTCTGCCAATGCCAACAAAGGATGTATAACAAAATATTGAGATGAACTTTTGTTAGTGACCAAATACTTATTTTCCACCATAATTTGCAAAATAAATCTTGCCAAATCAGACAAGCTGATTTTCTGGATTTGTTTTCTCATTTTGACTCTCATAGCTGTGGTCTACATATGATGTCAATTGCAGGCCTCTCTCATCTTTTTAAGTGGGAGAACTTACACAATTGGTGGATGACTAAATACTTTTTTCCCCACTGTATATGTGCTTACTCTTTTATGACCAGGCACATTTTTTTTGCATATGCAGCTTGAAAAGCTAAACAATTTTCACTTTTGGTTATTTAAATAACTTGTACATCTTTTTTGTGATATGTGGGGCTTAGTTGTTTATTTTATTTTCGTAATGTTTATTATTTTTTTTCCCCAATATCATGCAAAATAGGAAATAAAATAAAGGAACTACATGTTCGTTCACAATTTTTTCTTGTAAAAAAAACACAAAGGATCACAAAAATATGTTTACATTTTTTTCTATTTGAACATTATTTTATTACAGGGGCAGGGCTAGTAACAGTGATTTGAATTGGCCTTAACATTGGTATTTATTTTTTTTCCTCCTCATTATTTACCTATTTTTTATTCATTTCACACATTGTGCCCCACATTAGGACATAAAAGATCTTCGAGGGCATTTCAACATTTGGATAATTGTCTTTTATATTATCCCCAGTTACAAAGGAATTGGAGCCTCTTGACTAAAATGAGCTGATATGTTCGGAAAACGATCACCAAACATAAATTCGGCAACTCATGTGCCGCATACAGTAAAATCACAGCGTGACAGGTTAGAATAGATACTGTAGACTAGATATATACACATAGAATACATAGATATATAAATATCAGTGACACACACATACATAAATATATATATGTATATATTGTATATTACATAAAAGAAAAGCCGGCAATTCATCTGCCATGTACTGTAAAATCACTGCAGTAGCCGACAGGGTAGAAGAGATGGATTGCAAACAGTAAATGCAACCAGAATAGGT
Organism: Dendrobates tinctorius; assembly: GCF_039654945.1. NCBI lineage: Eukaryota > Metazoa > Chordata > Amphibia > Anura > Dendrobatidae > Dendrobates > Dendrobates tinctorius. Next base: position 17,450,610 of record NW_027361672.1, read on the forward strand.
AGATACACTGATGTCTGTGACAAATACAATTACTACAGTGTGTGCAGCTTACTGTACATGTATTTAGTTAATAAAAGATAATTTTTTCTGAAATAATGGTGTGGGCTCTCATTTAATTTTCTTAACCAGCAGAGGAAAAACCGATGGCTGGGGGCCAATGTTTATAGCGTTGAAAGGGGGTAATACCTATGGAGCTTCCCATTCTATTAATATCAGCTCACAACTGTATGCTTAGCCTTTACTGGCTATTAAAATGGGGAACCCTAAAAAACATGGCGTAGAGTCCCCCTATAATTAATAATCAGCAAAGGCTATGCAGACAACTGTGGGTTGATATTAATAGCCTAGGAAAGGGCCATGAATACTGGCCACCCAGGCAAAAAACAACATCTCTCAGCAACCCAAAGCCACCCAGAAAAGGCGTAGGTATTAAGGGCCTGTCACACTTAGCGATATCGCTAGCAAAATCGCTATAACGTCACTGGTTTTTGTGATGCTATACCGATATTGCTAGTGATATCGCTATGTCTGATACTTACCTCTGACCGCTCCCCCGCTGGTTATCGCTGATCGCACGAGAACGTCCTGGACCGTTTCTCGTCGTTAGCTTCCTGCTGTGGAGACGAGCGACGCGTGGACGCGGGAGGGAGGACGTCAGGATCGCCTCATCTGACAGGTAAGTAGCAACCCCTGCGATGTCGCTGGTGAGATCTGCCTGTGTGGCAGCTCACAAGCGACCACTTAGCGATGTACCAGCGATCCTGACCGCGTCATATCGCTGGTCGGGATCGCTGGTACATCGCTAAGTGTGACAGTACCTTTAGATGTGCCAATTCTGGTGCTTTTCCCTGCTCTTCCCACTTGCCCTGTAGTGATGGCAAGTGGGGTTCATATTTGTGGCGCTTATGTCACCTTTGTATTGTCAGGTGACATCAAGCCCACAGTTTAATAATAGAGAGTCGTCAATAAGTCACCTCTCTGTTACTAATCCTATAGTTACATGGTAAATAAAAACATAGCCAGAATATAGTCCTTTATTAGAAATAAGACTAAACACACTTTTCCTTTTTTATTTAAAAATAACAAACACAGTTGTACTCACCTAACGCCTAATTCCACTGAATCCCTCGTCTTCTGTAATAAAACAAAAATAAAAAACAACAATATCCCTTACCTGTTGATTGTTCTGTCCCACGCCATTATCCATAGTCTAAGTGAGGATTGGCAAGGTTATGGTCCTGGAAAACGAGAAATGCCTTAACGTGACTTCCGGGTACACATAAATTGGCCATTTTATGCGCTAAGCTTTCTCAATTTTTCATATTTCTAAATGCAGTAATGCAATTCATTTTTATATTTCATGTTTTCTTGCTATGACGCTACAGTGTGCTTCCTTTTTTCTTTGAGTGTATATGAGTTGGTGACTTTAAGCACCTGTTCACACTTAGTTTATGCTTGGATGTGACGGTCAGTGTTTTGAAATTTGTAAAATTCTGGTAGTCTCCCATTTTGAAGCAGATGTGGAGCCTGAAAGTCAAAAGTTCAAAATATTCTTACCATTTCGCTCGTCAGTGTAAACTAGTGGGGTAAGGGATAAATATCGTTAGCTGGAGAGAGGATGATATTATGATATTGCCAGTTAAGAGGTGACTTCATCTGGATGCGATAGTGTGGCGAGTATTCTTAATGCATGAATTGAATACCAAATAGGAGTAATGTACGTGCCACTGTAGGTAAGTATTCTGCCTTTAAAGGCCCTTTTACATTTAGCGATGCACCAGCTATCCGACCAGTGATCCGACACGGTCAGGATCGCTGGTGCATCGCTAAATGATCGCTAGTGAGCTGCCACACAGAAAGATCTCACAGCGATGCAGCAGCGACGCAGCGCACGATACTCACCTTTCACACACAGAGATCCTGACGTCCTCCCGCCCGCGTCCAGCGTCGCTCGTCTCACACAGCAGGAAGCCCAGCAGGAAGCAGACGACGAGAAATGGAGCCGCCCGATCTCGCGCGATCAGCGATGGACAGCGGGGGAGCCGGTTGGAGGTAAGTATCACACATAGCGATATTGCTAGCAATATCGCTATAACGTCACGAAATCAGTGACGTTTTAGCAATATTGCTAGCGATATCGCTATGTGTAAAACCCCCTTAAGAGAGGTGACACAATGTCTCAGTATGCCTCCTGTGGGGAAGCATTGGCTCTCATTATACTGCTAATTGGGTTCTCTCTGTGTCACTACTTTGGGGTTGGGCAGGCGAATGGATAAGGTTTGTGACAATCTTTCACAGGTGAATGTAGCTTTCAAAGCAAGAAAAGTAAGAAAGGATGGGACCACAGTTGTGAAGGAAATTAGATAATAATAATAATAATAATAATAATAAATCCTGTATACCGTAATAAAATAAATAATAAGTGTCAATATTTACAGTATATTACCAATATTTTATATGATTTCCTTTATCTGCTTTTTCTTTCCTCAATTTTGCATAGTGGTGTGTAATATTATAATTTGATAATAAAATATTACAGTTTACCCCCAGTAAAAGTGTATTTACGGTTTCTACTTAACATAACACAGAAAAATCTATAATTTGTACTTCCAGCAAATACAATTTTCTATAGAAATTTTACTGTAGCAACACTTAATGTTCATACTAGTAATGATTAGCATGGACTAAACTAATAATCACAATCCTTCCCACAAAGGCTCCTTGTGTTCACACACCAGTCCATTACCTGCTTCAATGAACCGTCTTGTTGTTAATTTGCAGGTCTTTCACCCCTAGGTGATGGAAATACCTGCCCTCTTTCCAGCCTTCTATTAAGTATCATTTTCATTATTATGTATAATTCATGAGAAATTGTGTTTGTCGGACATTCCACACGGCATCTAACATTACAGATCAACTGATAATGTTCTCACCGCCGATGTTGCCTAAAATTAACAATTGCCACTTATTTTTTTTTCTTTCCGGTTAATTATTTTGCTTTTTCTCAAGCTTAGATTTTAGGTTCATTAATGCAACCTTGTGTTTGTATTTACTCATGTGAGTGTATGACAAAGTGTGAACACATTTTTTTTCCTACCGTTTACTCCAGTATTAAGAATGTGTGACTATCTTTACTATTATGTTGTTTCTTGAATCAAAGTGGCACTTTATGGGCCAGTGGATGTTCTGCATCTGAATGAGAGCAGTCTATGGTTAAATGGCCTCCCATAAACTAGCAGTCAAAGGTTTATGATTTGGTGAGAAATACTCTTCAGGAACTTTACCCTTAGCTAAGCAAGTGGAACTCCTATAAAACATGGCTGTGGGAAAATAATATATTCGTCTCTCGTCACCTCTGAGGCATCTGTGATATGTCTGCTGCTAACCTCACTGATCCACAGGTGTCTGCTATGATGATTAGGTTAAAATAGTTACAATTAAAGTCACCACCTGTAGTAGGAGTTGCTTTGCTTTTCCTGGTAATGCTATTCTCATTTACTCTCCCTAATTCTAGGACAATGAACAGAGAAATATCCAAAACTTGACAGCAAAATATAATACATCTCTCTACTAGGATAATGTAATATAAGGTATTTTTGGAAATCCAGTATCTATGAACACATAGAAGTTGACAACAAACAAACGAGTTATAATAAAAAAAAATACTATTTACATATTTGATAATTCCATTAAGTGTGCTTAATTCAGAATAAGCTGTCATATGTGTTCACATGAGAATAACATTATTTCTGGTTATTATGACTTTTATCCTGCATTTTTCTCAAGTGTTCTGCTCTCTAAGTTTCAGATAAGTCCCAGGTGGTAGGAAAAGACAAGCTGCTATAATATCTCCTAAACACTGTACACATCGATGGATTTTTGCTCTTATTTCTGAGACAAGCAGCTACAAGCAGCAGCATGGAAGAGATTATACAACAATACTGAACTGTGTGGCTGTGAATCCATCATTAAAGTGAAATACACTCCTCAACATTGAACTTGCAACACCAAGAAGAAAAAGTCATGGAATTATGATGAAAATAGACTTGTTAATAATATGAAAATAGTGAAAAAATGGAAACATCTCGAATTTATTCTGTAGTTTATTGAGTGTCATTGCGCTTAAGTACACCCGCTTATGCGCCTTGGCTGCTAGTAATCAAGTTATTAATTGTTGTCTCAGGTATGGTCTGAATGAACACAAGTTTCAGGATAACTCTACCTTCAACTAGGTGACTGACATTCTGCAGCAATGCTATTTATTAGTCATGTAGTGGAGCACTTCCAGCTCCATTTGCACATTACTTTTAAAGTGAATTTCTCTGCAACATATCTGTAACAATTCCACCACTCACAGTGTCCTGGGGTTGCTATGAATGACAGCTCTACTGCCCTACGGAATCAAGGGCTTGCCGAGCTGTGAGCTATGGAATCTGACCCAGATGGTTAAAGACCTGGCCAGGGCGCACCAGAAATTAGCAGCGTTACAGTCTCAGTTGTAAGGTCAGTTTTCTAGCTTGATGGGTGCTACATAGAACCCTCCACTGCCAGAAAGAGCTATACCTTCTGATGTACAGCTGGCTGTTGTGAATTCCCTTGCTCGGACTTCTGAGCCGGAGTTCCCTCTGGTGGTTGCTAGGAGTAGTAGAGCTGGCCAGTTGGATGGAAGTTTGCCACCTGACGACGATGATTGGGAATCTGGGATTACTGGCTGGGAGCATATAAGTGAGCAGGTTTCCCTTAGTGGTTGCTGGTGATTTTGTCTTAGTGCATTTGGAGTTCTTCTGTCTCCTGCCTGATCTGCATGGTTCAATTAAGTGATTATTTTGCTAATCCTTTGCATCTAATCTGGTTGTGCCTTTTTATACAGGGAGTGTCAGGGTCAAGACCAAGGGGGGAGCCACCACGGCAGCTGGACCAGACGGTCGGCTCAGGGAAACAAGACAAGGCGAGACAAGACGTTAGTTCAAGGAAACTTCATTAAGAAACACTTCAGGGTGCAAAATTTGCACAACGTAAACACACAGAGTACATATAGCAAGGTGCGTGCAAGGGCACGCCGAGGTCCAAGGCATGGCATGTGCAGATGGTAGGCTGTTATGATTGAGTCACCGTAGGAGGCAAAAACAGAAATGCTAGCTAAGTCCAGAAAGCCAGAGAAGTTGGCAGCTATCGGATTGCAGACCCCTGAACCTATCAACACAACTAGCAGTAGCCGTGGGGGGTTCCTACGATGCCCTAGACCCCTCGATCACAGCCGGAGAATTAAATAGGCCTAAAGAAAGAAAGGGGAAATCTAAACTGCCCCAGAGCAGACCCCAAAGCAATAGGCAGCCCCCAACATATAATGACGGTGAAGCAAGATGAAAATACTAACACAGACAGAAAGATAGACTGAGCAAAGACGGGGCCCAAGCTAGCTAGATAGAAAAGGACAGGAAGGCTGCTGTCTGCAATCCGTGAAAAACCCTATGAAAATAAGAGCCAACAGACTGACAGTGAAAAAGGCCCTGAAGACGCTAGGCTTCAAAAAAGTCAGTACTCAGGAATATTCTGAAGACAGAGCTACAGGCAAAAGGAGATTCAGCTCACCCCAGAAGGGAATGGCAGAATACAGAAAAGCAAGGAAAACAAAAAATAAAACAAAAATGCTAACAGGCAAAACAGAAAACTTAGCTTTAGAGGAGCAGGAATCAGACTGGTGTCCTAGAAGTCCACAGAGAAATCACCCGCAGGGCAGAAGGGCGTCGGCAGCCTTATATCCAGTCCGTGACTCCACTCAGCCAATCATCCTCATTAGGCTCAGGTGCCTGATAATCAGGCTCACTACCTTCCTTCACCAGAATAGGGAGTTCACCAGACCTCAGTGACGAAGGGGAAAATGAACTCACAACAGTAGGCAGAGGCACGATGACATCGGACTTCGGACAGAGGGCAACGATCAACCGGGACATCAGACTCAGTAGCTCTGTAGGCGATTGGCAGAATCCGGACATCCAAAAGTAAACCAGGGTTCCATGCAAGGAGACAGGTTAGCGACATGATGCGTGTCAATGGACATGCCAGGGTCAGATTCCAGGACGAGGGCCTGCGCGTGTAGAGGACACACCAGGAACAGGTACAGATACGGTGGCCTGCGCGTGCAAAGAGACACTCCAGGGACAGGTACAAGGAATGAGGCCTGCGCGTGTAGAGAGACACGCCAGGGAAGGGTACCAGGAAGGAGGCCTGCGCGTGTAGAAGGACACGCCAGGGAGAGGTACAAGGATGGAGACCTGCGTGTGTAGAGGACACGCCAGGGACAGGTACAGGGACGGAGGCCTGCGCGTGTAGAGGACACGCCAGGGACAGGTACAAGGACAGAGGCCTGCGCGTGTAGAGGACACGCCAGGGACAGGCAAGGGCCTGTGAGTGCAAGAGAGCACTAAAGTACAGTGCAGAGGCAGTGTGAAGTGCAAAGAAGCACAGAGAGCAGGTCTGGGGCATTGGCTAGCTGGACGGGCTGCAGCACTGACAGACGGGCACGACTCCAGCGAACCCGTCTGAGGCATAGCAGACGACACAGCTGTCACTGACCAACGAGCAGCGGCTTCGGCACAGGCAGGTGGGCACGGCTAAGGCGGGCAAGGCTGAGGCACGAACAGGAGGCTAGGAAGGCCAGGCGCATGCGAAGAGCACACGAAGTATCAGAGACAAGGCATAGAGTACAAGGCAGAGTCCTTTGCATGCAGAGGACATTCCAGGGAGGTACAAGGCGAGACCTGTGCGTGCCGAGAGGCACGCCAGGGACAGAGTACAAAACGGAGGCCTGCATGTGTAGAGAGACACATCAGGGACAGGGTACAGAACGGAGGCCTGAACATGTAGAGAGACACGTCAGGGACAGGGTACAGAACAGAGGCCTGCACGTGTAGAGAGACACATCAGGGACAGGGTACAGAGCAAAACATAGCAAGGAAGCATAGTGAGGACAAACAAAGCACGAAGGACAACACGAGACAAAGCACGAGACAAGAGACGGAATACGAGCATGGAGCGTGTGCGGAGACGCACGACAGAGCAGAGTGCAAGGGCACAGAATAGAGGGAGCGACCCAGCAGACCAAGCAGCCATGCAGGGAAGCAACACAATACTCAGGCCCTGAGCATAGGAAGGGGCGGTCTGATATAGGGCATAGCACCTCCACTTCCGGGTCAGGACCAGGGGAGAACTTCCAGTTCAGGTCCTCCAGGATCACAGGGAGCAGTCACATGATCAGGATTCCAGACATGCAGGGATGATTGCAGAACCGGACAGTGCTGTATCCTAGGAAGGGTCACATGATCAGGGGTTTCAGACATGCAGAGATGATCACAGAAGGCAGAGCAGAAACGCAGTCATCTTGCAGCCCAACAGTCATGAGGTGAGTGTGCACACTGCTCTAGGGAACATGCAGGACAGCAGACATGAGATGCGCGTGCACACCGCTCCAGTGGTCACGAGGCAAAACAGACATGGCGGACATGACAGACATGGCGAGCATGACAAGCACGGTGATGAATGGAAGATGGCGCTTAATACTCCGGAGAGACATTTTGAGTACATGGTGATGCCTTTTCTGCTCACTAATGCCCCTTCCGTCTTCCAATCTTTTATGAACGATATTTGCGGATAAGTTTTTGATCATTTATCTGGATGATATTTTGATTTTTTCCAGTGATTGGGATTCTCATGTGGAACATGTCCGGACTGTGTTCCGGATTTTGAGGGATCGAAATGTCTTTTTGGTGTACAGAGGATTTTGTTTTTGGGATTCATTTTGTCCCCGTCTGCTATTGAAATGGACCCGGCCAAGGTAAAGGCCATTTATGATTGGGTTCAGCCCACTTCTCTGTGTCAGGATCCTGTCAGCACTGGCGTGTAGCCTCTGCTGAGCAGGGACTCACCCGCACTGTAGGGGGGCCCGGGGTCAGGTACAGCCGGAAAGTACAGATACACAGGACCTGTGTATGCTGAAGTTTAGCAAGCAGTCACAGGACCTACGGTCTTGTGACTGCAAGGGGGCGGGGCTTTGCGTCCTGCTTTCAGAGATGGCAGGACACTATACAGAAATACTCAGAGTCAGGCAAAATGGAGGTCATACACAGAGATATCAGTAAAGTACCAGGGATGAGACAGGGCGGATAGTCAGGGCCAAGCAGAAGTCAAACCAAACAGACATAGAAGGTACCAAGCAGAATCCAAAGCAATATCCAGAGAACAGACCGAGTCATACACAGAGAATCAAGCAACCAGAACACAGCACAAACACACTCAGGGGTCACCACACAATTCCAAGGGAGAAAGTATAACTGACGGGGATGGGAGCTTCCTGAGGCTATAAGAAGCCTCTCCCAGAACAAGGGAGAGGCCACAATCATAGCCCCAGGTGTGCAGGTAAGCCTGCACTGGGATCACAATCTTTAACCCCAGAAATGCCAGTCATCAGCACTGGATCCAGACACTAACCCCACATGTGCAAGTCTAACCCGCACTGAGATCATGATACTCTGAAGGCTCTTCAGAAGTTTTTGGGTTTTGCTAATTTCTACCGTAAATTTATAAGTAATTTTTCTGGTACTGTTAAACCTTTGACGGATTTGACCAAAAATGGCACTGATGTGGTAAATTGGCCTCCAGAGGCAGTCTCGGCATTTCAGGAGCTTAAGCAGAGATTCACTACTGCTCCGTTTCTACAGCAACCTGATGTTTCACTCCCTTTTCAGGTGGAGATAGATGCTTCTGAGATTGGTGCAGGAGCTGTTTTGTCTCAAAGAGATCCGGTAACCTCTAAGATTAATCCCTGTGCTTTCTTTTCTCAAAATTTTCTCCATCTAAACGTAATTATGGCGTGGGGAATTGGGAATTATTGACCATAAAGTGGGCATTTGATAAGTGGAGACATTAGTTGGAGGGAGCTAGACATCAAGTTGTGGTCCTCACCGACCATAAGAATTTGATTTATCTTGAATCAGCCAAACGCTTGAATCCTAGACAGGCTAGGTGGGCCTTGTTTTTCACGCATTTTAATTTTGTGGTCTCTTTTCTTCTGGGCACTAAGAATGCTAAGGCGAAGCTCTTTCTAGGAGTTTCTTTGCGGATTCTCTTGACGTGACCGAGCCTACGACCATTCTAAATGAGGGTGTAGTTCTTTCCGCCATCTCTCCTGATTTGAGACGTGCCCTCGAGGAATTTCAGGAGGATAAACCTGAACAATGCCCTATGGGAAAATTGTATGTCTCTGACCAGTGGAGGAAAAGAGTAATGTCTGAAATACATTGCTCAGTGTTGGCTGGTCATCCAGGTATCTTTGGTACCAGAGATTTGGTGAGTTGGTATTTTTGGTGGCCTGCCTTATCTCGTGATGTCAGGAATTTTGTGCAGTCCTGTGGGACATGATCTTGGTCTAAGCCCTTTTCTTGTGCTAGAGGTTTGTTGATGCCCCTGCCGGTGCCCAGGAGGCCATGGACCAATATCTCAATGGATTTTATCTCTGATATCCCTGTCTCTCAGAGAATGACTGTTATTTGGGTGATCTGTGATAGATTTTCTAAGATGGTCCATCTTGTACCACACCCAAAGTTGCCATCTTCTTCTGAGTTGGTGCCCTTGTTTTTACAACAAGTGGTTAGTTTGTACGGGATTCCTGAGAAAATTGTGTCGGAGAGAGGGGTCCAGTTTGTTTCCAGATTTTGGAGGGTTTTTTGTTCCAAACTGGGAATTCAGTTGTCTTTCTCCTCTGCATTTCATCCTCAGACCAATGGGCAGCCTGAGAGAACAAACCAGACGTTGGAGTCCTATTTGAGATGTTTCATATCTGCTGATCAGGATAATTGAGTCATTTTTGCCCTTGGCCGAATTCGCGCTAAACAATAGGGCTAGTTCTGGCACTTTGATGTCTCCTTTCTTTTGTAACTTTGGGTTTCATCCTCGATTTTCTTTGGGGCAGGTAGAAGCTTCTGCCTGCCCAGAGAGAATGCAGCAGATTTGGGACCAAGTAGTGGATAAGTTGTCCCACTCTCAGGAAAAGGCCCAACGGTTTTCCAACCGGCATAGGACCATTGGTCCCCGGTTTAAAGTGAGTGATCTGGTTTGGTTGTCCTCAAAAAATATTTCCATGAAGGTTGCATCTCCAAAATTCAAGCCAAGGTTTATTGGACCTTATAAGATTTTGGAAATCCTTAACCCTGTTTCTTTTCGTTTGGCTCTTCCAGTTACGTTTAAGATTCATAACGTCTTTCATAAATCTTTTTTGAAAAGGTTTGTGGAGCCAGTCGTTCCCATGGCAGTGACCCCTGACCCTGTACTGTCTAAGAGTATTAAGGGTAATTTGGAGTATGAGGTAGAGAAGATATTGGATTCTCATCTGGCTAGACGGAGGCTTCAGTACTTGGTCAAGTGGAAGGGTTATGGCCAGGAGGATATTTCTTGGGACTCTGCTTCTGACATCCACGCCAAGAGATTGATTCATGCCTTTCACCGGGCCCATCCTGATTGGCCTGGTGGCGTGAATGAGGGTTCGGTGACCCCTCCTCACAGGGGGAGGTACTGTCGTGAACTCCCTTGCTCGGATTTCTGAGTCGAAGCTCCCTCTGCTCCCTCTGGTGGTTACTGAGAGTAGTGGAGCTGGCCAGGTGGATGGAGGTTCTCCACCTGACGATGATAATTGGGAATCTGGGATTGCTGGCTGGGAGCATATAATGGAGCTGGTTGCTCTTGAAGGTTGCTGGTGATTTTTTCCTCTGTGTGCATTTGGAGCTCTTTTGTCCCCTGCCTGATCTGCATGTTCAGCTAAGTGGTTCTATTGCTAATCCTTTGCATCTAATCTGTTGTGTCTTTTTTTGCTTTGCTGCTAGGGTTCAGCATGCTCCCTGCTGGGGTCAGCGCTGGGCCCTGCTTCATATGTTGCAGCTTGTTCAGATCCCTGTTATGTTATTATCTTTTTGCTTCCTGCCAGTTTATACCAAAGTGCCGATCTAGCAGGGGTGAGATCGTGTGATCTCAGGTTTTTTTTGTCTACCAGAAGTGTTGGACTTTTCAGGGTTTTGTGCGTGATTGCAGATGGTATCTTTTTCTGTCCTGTCCTATCTAGACAGCTTGGGCCCCACTGTTTGCTCTGTCTGTTCTCTGCCTGTGTTTGTGTCTCATCTTGTCTCACCGACAATATATGTTTGGGGGCTGTCTATTCCTTTGGGGATCTGCTCCGGGGCAGTTTAGATTTCAGCTTTCTGCCTTTAGGCTTAGTTAGTCCTCCGGCTGTGACGAAACGTCTAGGGCATCGTAGGAACGCTCCACAGCTATTGCTAGTTGTGCGGATAGGATCAGGGGTCTGCAATCCGCTTAGTTACCAACCTCTCTGGTCTTCTGGTGGCTTAGCCTGTTCCAGACATCCTCCACGGTGACCCATTCATAACAAAACAGCCTGCAAAAAATGATTGTTAAACAACTAACTGAAGATGGTGAGAGAAAACCTGAAAGAAGCCATCCAAATAAAATAATAATAATAATAATAATAATAATAATGAAAAAATATATAAGACAAGAGAACAATGTGGCAGAATAAAATAGCCTTTATTATAAAAAATGGCTCAACAACGTTAAAAAATACTATTAGTGCATTAGTACACTTTAGGCAATAAAAACCGCTTTAGTATAATGGATATAAAGGATCAAAAAGCATGTGTACATATTGGATCCAAATAGTGCTTACTAGAAAATGCCTGTACCACCCAGGTCTGTAGCAGGCAGGTATATAAATATAAATAACACCACTGGTTTAAGCCTCAGAAAAGTGCATATAGTGCTAAACAAATTATAAAACCAATATAATAGTGAATAATATAAGGTGCAAAAAATATATATTATGCAAAAATTGCAAGAAAAGCACTAAAGTGCAAAAAATGAATCAGTGACAGTGCAACAATACTAATGGGCAAAAATTTGTCAATATAATTAGTAGAGAAACACATGTGCACGTATGTGCTAAAAGGTAAATCTCCTCATGAAGCTGCCAGCGGTGGTAATATAAAAGAAATCCAAATCACCTGCAATACCAGGACAAGGGAAGGAAGCGGTATGCCTATGTGATGCGCCGTGACGCGCATTTCAGAAGTCTCCTTTGTGAGGACGGATACAAATAAACATGGTACCGCTGAAAACGTCATCTTGTCCCGCAAAAAATAAGCCCCCATACAGCTCCATCACCAGTAAAATAAAAAAGTTATAGCTCTCAGGATAAAGTGATGCAAAAATAATTATTTTTTATATAAAATACTTTTTATTGTATAAAAGTGCCAAAACATAAAAAAGATATAAATGAGGTATTGCTGTAATCGTACTAACCCGAAGAATAAAAATGCCTTATCAATTTTACCACAAATGAAATGGTAAATGGCACCCTCCCCCCCAAAAAAAATCATGAATTGCAGGGTTTTTGTTCATTTTGCCTCCCAAAAATCGGAATACAAAGTGATCAAAAAATATCATGTGCCTGAAAATGGTACCAATAAAAACGTCAACTCGTCCTGCAAAAATCAAGATCTCACATGACTCTGTGGACCAAAATATGTAATAATTATAGCTCTCAAAATATGGTGATGCAAAAACTATTTTTTGCAATAAAAAGCGTCTTTTAGTGTGTGACAGCAGCCAAACATAAAAACCTACTATAACGCCTCTTTCACACATCCTGATATTTCCGGTAGCGGAGATGTCAGTGTCTGCGTGTGTAATACTTGTGGCACACATGTGGCATGCGTGTTTCGCATCGATACCACAAGGACAAGCACCAGAATCATAGAATCGTAGATTTGGAAGGGACCTCCTGGGCTATCTGGTCCAACCCCCTGCTTAAAGCAGGATTCGCTAAATCATCCCAGACAGATGTCTGTCCAGCCTCTGTTTGAAGACTTCCATTGAAGGAGAACTCACCACTTCTCGTGGCAGCCTGTTCCACTCATTGATCACTCTGTCAAAAAGTTTTTTCTAATATCTAATCTGTGTCTCCGCCCATTCAGTTTCATCCCATTGCTTCTAGTCTTTTCTTGTGCAAATGAGAATAAAGATGATCCTTCTACAATGTGACAGCCCTTGAGATATTTGTAGACAGATATTAAGTCTCCTTTCAGTCTTCTCTAGAGTTGAGCGAAACGGGTCGGTCATATTCAAAAGTCGGCGATTTTCGCTGAAGTCGGGTTTCATGAAACGAAACCCGACCATAGCGTGTGGTCGGCCACGAGGTCGGCGACCAGAGCGCCAAAGTCGCGTTTCAAAAGATGCTTCCAGCGCCCTTTTTCAGCCAATGATGGAGGACGCACACTGTGGGCAACGCGATGACATAGGCATCGGTCACCACCGTCTTTGAGAAGGGCATGCAAGTGATTGGCTGGCTTTGTGTGGCATCACAGAGGCTATAAAAGGGCGTGAACGCCGACCGCCATCTTACTTATGCCGATCTTAGCATAGGGAGAGCTGCTGCTGCTGATTCTGTAGGGAGAGCGTTAGGCAGGGAAGAAGAACCAAAAAACTGCTTCTGCTGTTAGCGATTTCCACTTACAACACAACACTTTGTGTGCAGTGACAGGGGAGGCTCTATTTTTGTGCATCAGCTCTGTTGGTAATTAGGCTGCCTTATAAGGCTCCCTGATACCTGCATTGCTGTTTGCACACTGCTGTGCAAACTGCTTTTTTAAAAGCAAAAATACTTTTCTTCCTCTTTTCTGCACAGTTACCAAGCATTTATTTTTCCACCCTTTTGTGTGTGCACTGTGCAGCAGTCCTGCTTATTAGGTTGCCTGCGTCCATACTTGGACTGAGAGCATCATTGTCAGCATCCTCAAATCTCTAGTGAGATCCAAATTCTCACCAATCCTATAGACACCCTCCACCTTGTCATACACCATCCAATTTCAGCCTGTTACATTGAGGTGTAATCTCTACTGGGCCTGAGACAATAGTTCAGCATCCTCAAATCTATAGTGAGATTCAAATTCTCTCCAATCCTATAGACAACCTCCACCTTGTAATACACCATCCAAATCCAGCTTGTTACATTGAGGTGTAATCTCTACTGGGCCTGAGACAATAGTTCTGCGTCCTCAAATCTATAGTGAGTTTCAAATTCTCACCAATCCTATAGACACCCTTCACCTTGTCATACACCATCCAATTTCAGCCTGTTACATTGAGGTGTAATCTCTCCTGGGCCTGAGACAATAGTTCAGCGTCCTCAAATCTATAGTGAGATTCAAATTCTCACCAATCCTATAGACACCCTCCACCTTGTCATACACCATCCAATTTCAGCCTGTTACATTGAGGTGTAATCTCTTCTGGGCCTGAGACAATAGTTCTGCATCCTCAAATCTATAGTGAGATTCAAAATCTCACCAATAGTAGATACACCTTCTACCTTGTTTTACAGTACCATATAGCTGGTGGTATTTTGGGTACATTTTCACAAAAATGAGGAAGTATGGTGGAAGACTCCATGGAAGTGGGCGAGGGTTGCAGCTGGTCCCGATGGTGGTGGTGGTGGTGTTGCATCTGTTGGTAGTGGCAAAAGCACAATAACACCTAAGGCAGGAGGTGTTGAGCCTGCGTCATCGTCTGGCTCCACAAGGCCTCGAAGGCTCTCTTTTCTGGGAGTAGGTAAACCACTTTTAAAGCTGGAGCTTCAGGAACAAGTTTTGGCTTACATTGCTGACACAGCCTCCAGCTCTCTCGCCTCCTCTTCTGAAATTTCAAAAAATGAAAGCACTGAATTGTCATTGGAGGCTCCTGGTCAGGAACAACACCTTTCCTTGTGTCCTTCACCCCTACCAAAAGTGAAGGATGTGGCAGGCCACACTACCGATTACTCCATGGAGCTCTTTTCACATACCATGCCTGGGTTAGCAAGTCAAATCGTGAATTCCCCAGTCCAAGATGAATCTGACATGGAGTGCACTGATGCACAGCCACTGCTAGATTTTTCTGCTGGTACATTCACTCAGAGCACTACATTGTCCTCGCAGTGTACTGAGGCAGAATCAGACCCTGATGAAACTCAGATGCCCCTTCCCGCATACTATACCACCTTACACGGTGACACAGAGGAAGGTGCACATGAAATTGAAGAGGAGGTAATGGATGACCCAGTTGTTGACCCAGATTGGCATCCATTGGGGAAGAGGGTGCCGCTGCCAATAGCTCAGAAGAGGAGGAGGAGTATCTGCAGCAGGCAACGACATCGCAGCAGCTGTTACCTGGCATGACCGTAGCAGTCCAAAAACGTGTTACAAAAAACAAAGGCGTTGCAGGACAGCTTGGCCAGACGGTCAAATTAGCACAGCATGCAAGGTCTCAAAATGTCTTCCATAGTAGGAAGAGTGCAGTATGGCACTTATTTGAACAAAATCCTAATGATCAGGCAAAGGTTATCTGTAAGAAGTGCGCAAAGACCTTTAGCCGAGGGAAAAATCTGAGAAATTTGAATACCAGTTGCATGCTTAGACATTTAACCACCATGCACTTGCAAGCGTGGACGGACTACCAAACCTCACGTACCACATGTGCACCTGCTCCGAATGAAGGTAGTCAGCAATGCTACATCACTTCCCCCACTGTAAGCCCACCGGTTAGCACACCACCAGCAGGAAATGTCGAGGTGTCGTCGCAAGGGCAAAGCAGTCATGGAATCACAATGTTATTGCTATTGCTAGCCAGAATCCTACTCCACACTGATGAGGGGCAACACCCCGAAACAGCTGTCTGTGGATGGATACCTGGCCTTGGTATTTCCCTTGTCATATCTGTAAACTCGTGAAGAGCTGGATATTGACTTAAAGGGCCACTTAATATGGTGGTAATGGTGGTTTCCGAAAGGAGCCACTCCTTGGCTGGGTCCTTCCCTGGAGGAAGATCTGGCTAGTCCCGTGTTTGAGACTCTTAAATGAGGCTCCACGGACTTTAATTGCATATTTGTATTTCCCAGGGAGCAATGCACCTAGGATTTCACTGATTGAGCACCTTTGCCGGCTGCCGCAGTGTTTTCTTTGACTGGTCTCCCTGAGGTCAGTGATTGTTTTGTAATGTTATTGCTATGAAAGACTGAATCTAGGCCATCAGCAACACCACCAACACCCTCACCATCACCAACCCTCTCTCTGTCTGCCATGTCCACCGCTAGTTCCACCATATGCAGCGCTCAAGTCCAGCTCACCCTACCAGAGACTCTGAGTAGGACAAGAAAGTACTCATCCTCTCATCCGCGTACAGTGGCTTTGAACGCCCACATTGCCAAACTAATATCGTTAGAGATGATACCTTACCGTTTGGTTGAAAGCAAAGCTTTCCACGAGCTCATGGCCTACGCAGTACCACGCTATGACCTACCCAGTCGGCACTTCTTTTCACAAAAAGCCATCCCAGCCCTCCACGTGCATGTGAAAGACCGCATTGTCCTTGCACTCAAGCAATCAGTGAGTGGAAAGGTGCACCTCACAACAGATGCATGGTCCAGTAGGCATGGCCAGGGCCGTTACATGTCCATCACTGCACACTGGGTTAACCCCTTCATGACCCAGCCTATTTTGACCTTAATGACCTGGCCATTTTTTGCAATTCTGACCAGTGTCCCTTTATGAGGTAATAACTCAGGAACGCTTCAAAGTATCCTAGCGATTCCGAGACTGTTTTTTCGTGACATATTGGGCTTCATGATAGTGGTAAATTTAGGTCGATAATTTTTGCGTTTATTTGTGAAAAAAATGGAAATTTGGCAAAAATTTTAAAAATTTTGCAATTTTCAAATTTTGAATTTTTATTCTGTTAAACCAGAGAGTTATGTGACACAAAATAGTTAATAAATAACATTTCCCACATGTCTACTTTACATCAGCACAATTTTGGAAACAACATTTTTTTTCGTTAGGAAGTTATAAGGGTTAAAAGTTGACCAGCAATTTCTCATTTTTACAACAAAATTTACAAAACCATTTTTTTTAGGGACCACCTCACATTTGAAGTCACTTTGAGGGGTCTAAATGGCAGAAAATACCCAAAAGTGTCACCATTCTAAAAACTGCACCCCTCAAGCTACTCAAAACTACATTCAAGAAGATTATTAACCCTTCAGGTGCTTCACAGGAACTAAAGCAACATGGAATGAAAAAATTGACATTTTAATTTTTCCAACCAAAATTTTATTTTAGCATCAGTTTTTTCATTTTCACATGGGTAACAGGATAAAATGTATCCTAAAATTTGTTGGGCAATTTCTCCTGAGTACACTGATACCTCATATGTGGTCATAAACCACTGTTTGGGCGCACGGCAGGGCTCAGAAGGGAAGGAGCGCCATTTTACTTTTTGAATGTAAAATATGCTTGAATGTTTAGCGGTTGCCATGTCTTGTTTTAAGAGTACCTGTGTGCCTAAACATTGGAGCTCCCCCACAAGTGAGCCCATTTTGGAAACTAGACCCTCCAAGGAACTTATCTAGATGCATAGTATGCACTTTGAACCCCCAGGTGCTTCACAAATTGATCTGTAAAAAAAAAAAAGTACTTTTTTTTTTCACAAAAATTTTATTTGGCCTCAGTTTTTTCATTTTCACATGGGCAACAGGATAAAATGGATCCTAAAATTTGTTGGGCAATTTCTCCTGAGTACATCAATATCTCATATGTGGTCATAAACCACTGTTTGGGCGCACCGCAAGGCCCGGAAGGGAAGGAGCGCCTTGTGACTTTTTGATTGGAAAATTAGCTCCAATCGTTAGCGGACACCATGTCGCATTTGGAGAGCCCCTGTGTGCCTAAACATTGGAGCTCCCCCACAAGTGACCCCATTTTGGAAACTAGACCCCCCGAAGGAACTTATCTAGATGTGTGGTGAGCACTTTGAACCCCCAAGTGCTTCACAGAAGTTTATAACGCAGAGCAGTGAAAATAAAAAAATAATTTTTTTTCCTCAAAAATGATTTTTTAGCCCGCTATTTTTTATTTTCCCAAGGGTAACAGGATAAATTGGACCCCAAAAGCTGTTGTCCAGTTTGTCCTGAGTACACTGGTACCCCATATGTGGGGGAAAACCACTGATTGAGCGCACGGCATGGCTCAGAAGGGAAAGGGCGTCATTTGACTTTTTGAATGGAAAATTAGCTCCAATCGTTAGCGGACACCATGTTGTGTTTGCAGAGCCCCTGTGTGCGTAAACTTTGGAGCTCCCCCACAAATGACCCCATTTTGGAAACTAGACCCCCTAAGGAACTTATCTAGATGCATAGTGAGCACTTTGAACCCCCAGGTGCTACGCAGAAGTTTATAACGCAGAGCCGTTAAAATAAAAATATTTTTTTCCCTCAAAAAAAAAATTTTTAGCCTGCTATTTTTTATTTTCACAAAGGTAACAGGATAAATTGGACCCCAAAAGTTGTTGTCCAGCTTGTCCTGAGTACGCTGGTACCACATATGTGGGGGGGACCACTGTTTGGGCACACGTTGGGGCTCAGAAGGGAATTAGTGACGTTTTGAAATGCCGACTTGATGGAATGGTCTGTGGGCGTCATGTTATGTTTGCAGAGCCCCTGATGTACCTAAACAGTGGAAACCCCCCACAAATGACCCCATTTTGGAAACTAGATCACCCAAGAAACTAATATAGATGTGTGGTGAGCACTTTGAACCCCCAAGTGCTTCACAGAAGTTTATAACGCAGAGCCGTGAAAATAAAAAAATATTTTTTTTTCCTCAAAAAATTATTTTTAGTCCACTATTTTTTATTTTCACAAGGGTAACAGGATAAATTGGACCCCAAAAGCTGTTGTCCAGTTTGTCCTGAGTACACTGGTACCCCATATGTGGGGGAAAACCACTGATTGAGCGCACGGCATGGCTCAAAAGGGAAAGGGCGTCATTTGACTTTTTGAATGGAAAATTAGCTCCAATCGTTAGCGGACACCATGTTGTGTTTGCAGAGCCCCTGTGTGCGTAAACTTTGGAGCTCCCCCACAAATGACCCCATTTTGGAAACTAGACCCCCTAAGGAACTTATCTAGATGCATAGTGAGCACTTTGAACCCCCAGGTGCTACGCAGAAGTTTATAACGCAGAGCCGTTAAAATAAAAATATTTTTTTCCCTCAAAAAAAAAATTTTTAGCCTGCTATTTTTTATTTTCACAAAGGTAACAGGATAAATTGGACCCCAAAAGTTGTTGTCCAGCTTGTCCTGAGTACGCTGGTACCACATATGTGGGGGGGACCACTGTTTGGGCACACGTTGGGGCTCAGAAGGGAAGTAGTGACGTTTTGAAATGCCGACTTGATGGAATGGTCTGTGGGCGTCATGTTATGTTTGCAGAGCCCCTGATGTACCTAAACAGTGGAAACCCCCCACAAATGACCCCATTTTGGAAACTAGATCACCCAAGAAACTAATATAGATGTGTGGTGAGCACTTTGAACCCCCAAGTGCTTCACAGAAGTTTATAACGCAGAGCCGTGAAAATAAAAAAATATTTTTTTTTCCTCAAAAAATTATTTTTAGTCCACTATTTTTTATTTTCACAAGGGTAACAGGATAAATTGGACCCCAAAAGTTGTTGTCCAGTGTGTCCTGAGTACGCTGGTACCCCATAAGTGGGGGGGACCACTGTTTGGGCACACGTTGGGGCTCGGAAGGGAAGTAGTGACGCTTTGAAATGAAGACTTGATGGAATGGTCTGTGGGCATCATGCTACATTTGCAGAGCCGCTGATGTACCTAAACAGTGGAAACCCCCCACAAGTGACCCCATTTCGGAAACTATATCACCTAAGGAACTAATCTAGATGTGAGGTCAGCACTTTGAACCCCCAAGTGCTTCACAGAAGTTTATAACGCAGAGCTGTGAAAATAAAAAAATATTTTTTTTTCCTCAAAAAGTGATTTTTAGCCCACTATTTTTTATTTTCACAAGGGTAACAGGATAAATTGGACCCCAAAAGTTGTTGTCCAGTTTGTCCTGAGTACGTTGGTACCCCATATATGGGGGGGGACCACTGTTTGGGCACACGTTGGGGCTCGGAAGGGAAGTAGTGACGCTTTGAAATGCCGACTTGATGGAATGGTCTGTGGGCGTCATGTTACGTTTGCAGAGCCCCTGATGTACCTAAACAGTGGAAACCCCCCACAAGTGACCCCATTTTGGAAACTAGACCCCCCAAGGAACTTATCTAGATGTGTGGTGAGCACGTTGAACCCCCAAGTGCTTCACAGAAGTTTATAACGCAGAGCTGTGAAAATAAAAAAATATTTTTTTTTCCTCAAGTGATTTTTAGCCCACTATTTTTTATTTTCACAAGGGTAACAGGATAAATTGGACCACAAAAGTTGTTGTCCAGTTTTTCCTGAGTACGTTGATACCCCATATATGGGGGGGGACCACTGTTCGGGGACACGTTGGGGCTCGGAATGGAAGTAGTGACGTTTTGAAATGCCGACTTGATGGAATGGTCTGTGGGCGTCATGTTACGTTTGCAGAGCCCCTGATGTACCTAAACAGTGGAAACCCCCTACAAGTGACCCCATTTTGGAAACTAGACCCCCCAAGGAACTTATCTAGATGTGTGGTGAGCACGTTGAACCCCCAAGTGCTTCACAGAAGTTTATAACGCAGAACCGTGAAAATAAAAAATCTTTTTTTTCCACAAAAATAATTATTTTAGCCCCCATTTTTTTATTTTCCCAAGGGTAACAGGAGAAATTAGACCCCCAAAGTTGTTGTGCAATTTTTCCTGAGTACCCTGATACCCCATAAGTGGGGGTACACCACTGTTTGGGCACACGTCGGGGCTCGAAATGAAGGGAGCACCGTTTGACTTTTTGAACGCAAAATTCGCTGGAATAAATGGTGGCTCCATGTCGCATTTGGAGAGCCCCTGATGTGCCTAAACAGTGGAAACCCCTCAATTCTATCTCCAACCCTAACCCCAACACACCCCTAACCCTAATCATAACCCTAACCACAACCCTAATCCCAACACACCCCTAACGAAATCCCAACTCTAACCCTAACCACAAGCCTAACCATAATCCCAACCCAACCCTAACCCCAATTCCAACCCTAACCCTAAGTTCAACCCTAACCCTAAGTTCAACCCTAACCCTTAGTCCAACCCTAACCCTTAGTCCAACTCTAACCCTTAGTCCAACCCTAACCCCTAGTCCAACCCTAACCCTTAGTCCAACCCTAGCCCTTAGTCCAACCCTAACCCTTAGTCCAACCCTAACCCTTAGTCCAACCCTAACCCTAGCCCTAACCCTGGCCCTAACCCTAACCCTAGCCCTGGACCTAACCCTAATGGAAAAAAAAAATATATATATTTTATTATTTGTCCCTACCTATGGGGGTGATAAGGGGGGCGGTGATTTACTTTTTATTTATTTTGATCACTATGAAAGTTTATCATAGTGATCAAAATAAATGAATGAATCTGCAGCGTTGCAGATTAGATTCGGCGCACTGCGCATGCGCCCGCCATCTTGCAAGATGGCGGCGCCCATGACGCTGGACGGCAGGACACCGGGACGGATAGCGGGAGGTCGGAGGCACAAAGGAGGGTGAGAGTGGGTGATCGGAGGGGCGATCGGAGGGCTGGGGGGGCGGAGGGAAGGCGGAGGGGCAGATCATGACGGCGGCTGCCGATCGGTGCCGTCAGACGGTGGCGGCAGCCGATCGGTGCCGTCAGTCGGTGTGGGGGGGTCGGGTCTCGGTGTCCAGCCATGTCCGATGCTATTTCAGCATCGGCCATGGCTGGATTGTAATATTTCACCAATTTTCATTGGTGAAATATTACAATCGCTCTGATTGGCAGTTTCACTTTTAACAGCCAATCAGAGCGATCGTAGGCACGTGGGGGCTAAGCCACACCCCCAGGTGTTAACTCTGAAGGGTTCTTTGTGTGCAGGTCGGGTGACCTTTCAGTGACCCCAGTCACCCGACCCGCAGGGGGGCTATTTATAGCATGACGCCTACGTAGGCGTCATAGGTCGTTTGGGCACTGCTTTTCATGACGCCTACGTAGGCGTCATGGGTCGTGAAGGGGTTAATGTGGTGGATGCAGGGTCCACAGGGGACAGCGGCGGTGGGACAGTGCTGCCTAGCCCACGGTATAGGAAACAGTTGGCTGTAGGCGTTCGACCCTCCTCTTCCTCCAGAAGCAAAAGCTCGTCCACAGAGCGCAGTCGCACGAGCACTCCATCCGCAGCTGCCAGTGTTGCACACGAGGTGTCCCACTATCGAACAGCTAGTGGTAAGCGTCAGCAGGCTGTGTTGTAGATGATGTGTTTGGGCGACAACAGACACACTGCGGAGGTACTTGCCGACTACTTGCAGCGACAAACTGAGTCATGGCTTTGCAGTCTACATCTTGAGGCAGGCAAGGTAGTTAGTGATAACGGCCGGAATTTTGTGGCAGCCATAGCCCTTTCAAAACTGAGACACATACCTTGCCTGGCTCACACCTTGAACCTGGTGGTGCAGTACTTCCTCAATAATTATCCGGAGTTAACATCCCTGCTCCATAAGGTGCGAAGACTGTGCTCGCACATCCACCGGTCACCCGTACACTCCAGTCGTATGCAGAAGCTGCAGCGATTGCTCCACCTTCCCAAGCACCGCCTAATTATCGACGTTGCAACAAGGTGGAACTCCACCCTGTACATGGTTCAGAGGCTGTGTGAACAGAGGCAGGCTGTAATTCATATGTGGGAGGATACATGGGCAGGCAGTTTGCAGGCAGACATGGAGTTGTCTGGTGTGCAGTGGTCGAAGCTGAAAGACATCTGTAAAGTCTTTCAGTGTTTTGAGGAATGCACACGGCTGGTAAGCGCAGACGATGCCATCATAAGCATGAGCATCCCACTTATGCGTCTGCTCATGCAAACATTGACGCACATTAAGGAGCAGGCGTCTGCAGCTGAGGAGGAAGAGGAGGAGGGAAGCCTTGATGACAGTCAGGCACTGTCTGCTCAGGGAAGTCTCATGGACGAGGTGGAGGAAGAAGAGGAAGAGAATGATGAGGATGATGATGGGGATGATTATTTTGGGGAGGAGGATGCTTCTCAGGGGGCAAGACAAAATGTTGGCGTGGCAAGGTCAGGTACAGGGTTTGTGCGTGACTGGAGGGGTGTGGATTTGCCAGAAAGTGCTCCTCCACCCAGCACTCGCAGTGTATCATTGACACCTGGAACATTGGCCCACATGTCTGATTATACCTTTCAGATCCTAAAAAGGGACCCCCGCATTGCCAAAATGATGAACGATGACGACTACTGGTTGGCAAGCATCCTGGATCCACGCTATAAAGGCAAATTCCAAAACATCATGCCACAGGAGAACCTAGAGCTAATATTGGCTAACAAACAAGCAACTCTTGTAACCGTTTGTTTGAGGCATTCCCAGCACATAGTGGCGGTGATGTTTCTCCAACGAGCCGTAGGGGGCAACATAGAAGAGGTGTTTGTGGTGCACACAGCTGAAGTGGCGTTGGACACAGGGGTTTCATGACCATGTTGTGGACTGATTCTTCAAGTACCGCTCACACGACTGGTAATACTGCATCGATCGAAAGTGACAGGAGACAGCAGTTGTCAACTATGGTAACAAACTACTTCTCCTCCCATATCGATGTTCTCCCTCACCGTTCATTCCCCTATGACTAGTTGGCCAGTAAACTTGACATCTGGCCTGAATTGGCACAATATGCCTTACAGAAGCTCGCTTGCCCTGCTGCTAGTGTGTTATCTGAACGAGTCTTCAGTGCTGCTGGATCAATCCTGACAGAAAAAAGGACCCGTGTTATGAATGAGTCACCGTAGGAGGCAAAAGCAGAAATACAAGCTAAGTCCAGAAAACCAGAGAAGTTGTCAACTATCAGATTGCAGACCCCTGAACCTATCAACACAACTAGCAGTAGCCGTGGGGGGTACCTATGAAGCCCTAGACCCCTCGATCACAGCCGGAGAATTACATAGGCCTAAAGAAAGAAAGGGGAAATCTAAACTGCTCCAGAGCAGACCCCAAAGCAATAGGCAGCCCCCAACATATAATGACGGTGAAGCAAGATGAAAATACTAACAAAGACAGAAAGATAGACTGAGCAAAGACGGGGCCCGCAACTATCTAGATAGGAAAGGACAGGAAGGCTGCTGTCTGCAATCTGCCAAAACCCTATCAAAGACATAAGCCAACAAGCTGATATGAAAAAGGCCCTGAAGCAGCTAGGCTTCAAAATCTAAATCAGCACTCAGGTATTTTCAGAAGACAGAGCTAAATGAATTCAGCACACCCCAGGAGGGAATGGCAGAAATCCAGAAAAACAAAGCAAAACAAAGTCAAAGCACAAAAGCAAAAGGCCGAGCAGCAAACTTAGCTTTAGAGGAGCAGGAATTCAGACTGGTCTCCAAGGATCCCACAGAGAAATCACCCGCAGGGCAGAAGGGCGTCGGCAGCCTTATATCCAGTCCGTAACTCCACTCAGCCAGTCATCATCATCAGCCTCAGGTGTTTGATAATCAGGCTCACTACCTTTCTTTACCAGAAGAGGGAGTTCCTCGGGCCTCAGTAATGAAGTGGAAAATGAACTCACAACAGACCCGTCTGTCGACCCAAAATGTTGATAATCTAACCTTCATTAAAATGAACCATGCATGGGTTTCAAAGGATTTTGTCCCACCCTCCCCTGCTGACACGTAGGTTGCCAGAAAAATGGCTTGCTTTTGTCCTCCTCTTCTGCGGACTTCTCCAATTACTCCATTTGCAGCTGCTGAATGTCCAACATCAACATATGCCATTTTTTCCACCTACCTAACTGGGCTGCCTCCCCCCACAGAGCCGGGGTCACCACCTGGCACACGCACCCGTGCGAGTGCCGTTGCCCTGGACAGGTGGGTGGGCACAATCTTTGGCAGCGGCACCGACACAAGGTCCCTCATAGTAGAATCAAGTGTCTCTGATGGTGGGGGTGCACACCCGCCGTCAGACACACCGGTCTACTATGAGGGGCCTTGTGGCAGTACCACCACCCACGAGTGGCCCCCCCTGCTTGCTCCGGGCACCAGCACTTGCAATACTTACCTCTCCCTGCTCCACCACTATGTTGTCTGGCCTTTTTAATACTTCACTGGGACTGCCAATACAAATTTGGTGAAATGATAGATGATGGTTAAGATGTAGCTATGCTCTGTCCTGCTGGGCTCTATCTTCAGATGATCAATGGCTTCCATTTGTTATGGACGTCGACTTACAATGAGATGCAGTGGTGGTTTATCATCAGCTTTCACGGTTTTCCGACTCACAGACATGTGACATTCCTGCCCACATTTTTAAATGTGTCCTCTCATGCCAATCCAATAGAATCGCCTACGGCCTGTGGCTTGTGTCTTTTGCACTCTAAAGTTACCTGACAGAACATGATAGGCAGTGAGGACAATGTCTACATCTGTCCCTGTGATCACAATTTGATGGAGATGAGTAACGGTGATGGGTTCCACGGTACTGCGATACAGCAACCCTTTCTTCACAAGAACTGTTTTCGCTGTCTCCACAGACAAAGTAATTGAGGGTCAGCTTCGCCTCTGAGAATTCTCCCGGGAGTTTTTACCATGATTAGTAATTCCAAAATTTCTGCAATCAGTCGACTTTCCGTCTGTACTTGTATCCATCTGGTTTCCTCTTGCGGAGAGTCTGGACTGTCTTACTGAGACTGAAATATATATGAAGATTGAAAAATACCCCAACAGTGTATAATGGTGTGCGCTTCGAATACATAACCCATTTTCTACTTTTTAGATTCTTGTCTAATCCATACTGAGGCTGTGAGTGTCTTTGTTGGACTCCAGAAATATACACGCAGATTTTTAATGTTTAAACTATGCTTTATATACCTGCTATCCAGTGATACAGTACCCTTTCTCAACTTTCTACAATCACGTCAAATCCATACTGGGCCTGAGACCGTCTGAGTCTGCCTCCTGTTATATAGACATAGGTTTTTAATGTTTAAACTATGCTATATATACCTGTTATCCGGTGATACTGTACCCTTTCTCAACTTTGTACAATCACGTCAAATCCATACTGGGCCTGAGACCCTCTGAGTCTGCCTCCTGATGTATAGACATAGGTTTTTAATGTTTAAACTATGCTATATATACCTGTTATCTGGTGATACTGTACTCTTTCTCAACTTTGTACAATCATGTCAAATCCATACTGGGCCTGAGACCCTCTGAGTCTGCCTCCTGATATATAGACATAGGTTTTTCAGGTGTACACTATGCTACATATATTAGAAAAAAGTTCAAAACGAACATAGTTGTCAAAAGTAGCCAGGAACCAGTTTAATACCAGTAATAGTTCCCCCACCAGTAGTAAGGACAAACCAATAATAGTGGAGTACTCTCAACAACATGCAATTTAGAAAAGGATTAGAGTAACCATAAACCACAAGACAAATGGTATAGAAAAGATAAAAACTAATATTTATTGTCTCACATATAAAAGAGTATCAAACATTTATAAGTGTCTATGAGGTGAAAAGGAAGAAGCTTGCCAGTTTACAGAGCAAGAGATCACCCCTACAGATAATAAACATGACAAAGGGCCAAAGAACCACATGTAAAGATAATACCAAAGCGCATCAGTAACCTAGGTGTGCTGTATTAATATACTGAGACTATGTCTCTTATATAAAACACAAAAGTGACTTCCCCTTGAGAAAGCCGTGGCGAAACGTGTGTTGGGGTCGAGTGAGGCATCTCCCCTCTCCTGCAATCTTATTATGGGTGAGTGACATTGGCCGTATGGGCTCTGGGTATGATCCCAGTATGGCTTAGTCTATTTTTTGGAACCGCAATTTATTGCTAAATTTTGGCACTTCTTTGCATGCTGCACCTTTGTGTTTTATATATGAGACACATAGTCTCGGTATATTAATACAGCACACCTAGGTTACTGATGCGCTTTGGTATTATCTTTGCATGCGGTTCTTTGGCCCTTTGTCATGTTTATTATCTGTAGGGGTGATCTCTTGCTCTGTAAACTGTAAAGCTTCTTCCTTTTCACCTCATAGACACTTATAAATGTTTGATACTCTTTTATATGTGAGACAATAAAGATTTGTTTTTATCTTTTCTATGCCATTTGTCTTGTGGTTTATGATTACTCTAATCCTCTTCTAAATTGTTTGCTACATATATACCTGTTATCCGGTGATACTGTACCCTTTCTCAACTTTCTACAATCTTGTCGAATCCATACTGGGCCTGAGAACGTCTGAGTCTGCCTCCTGATTAGAGATGAGCGGTGTTCGAGGCAACCTGTTCGCCAAGTTAAAATTCCAGCTGTTTTGGGCGGTGTTCGAGCCGTTCGTCGAACTCGAACACTTTGCTTAAAATTCGGCTGTTCGAGGTTCCATTCGAGAACGGTTCGTTCACCAAAAGCGTAACTTCATTTTCACATTAATAATGGTTTTCAATGTTAATAGACTGTTTCATAGCACAGTAGTGGTGTGTGGTAGCAAGCGGTGTAGTACACCTGTCAAGGAGCTACACTGTGTGTTTCTAATTATTTTTTACCGCGTCTTGTACAGAAAATCCTTTTGGGCCTTGTAGCACTGTCTGCTACTCAGCAGAGGAGCCCACCAGTGAACCAAGCTATGCCGCCTGTTTTTGTAAGAACTGCGTGCTACTCAGCATAGGAGCCCAGCTGTTAAGCAAGCTGCAGCACCTGTGGTTTGGACACTTAATTTTTTCATTTTTTCTGGAATGCCGGTTAGGCCTAATTCCGGAATTCCAGTTGACCTGCACTTACTGGGAAATCCTTATCCGCGGGGAAGAATTGTTATCCCAGATCCCCATCACTAACGGGGTTCAGCGGGTTATCTGCACCTGTAAGCGACACACGCTGGATCTTTCAGTGTAGCGCGCATGCAGCCCAGGACATGTAAGGGCATGTTATTGCTGTTATTGTTATTGTTATTGCTCGATCCCGCATGCCAGAGCCTCGCATGTCCCTCTAGTAAGCTTGACGCGTACCGCGGGGGCATGCCGGAGTCTCATTCGTTAACGGAATTAAGCTGACAAATCGCTAGCACAACTAAAAACGGACATCCACCACCACCCACAGAATCAACAAAGCTTGCAATCTGTCAATCTTTTCTGTAGCTGGCATGGTTGCGGTTTCCCGGGTGGAGTCGAACTAAGCCGCAGGCTCCACTCCTGGTGGTGCCCTTCTGGACATTCCTTTAAGGTTCAGCTTTGCAACCATACTGCCCCCGGAAACCAAACACTTTGCCTTCATGGACTCTGTTCGGAGGTTCATGGGAATAACGCCGCCCGATCAGCAGTTGGCCTAATTTATGGTGGGAAGTCCGACGGTATATGATCGTCTTCGATTTCAGATTTTTACTGTTTATTGGTATTTTACATTTCTATTACAGCCTTTCTTGACTTTATAAGGGCATGACATGCCTATATCTGTGTCTGCTCCTCCTCCTTTTACTCCTCCACCTCTTTTCTATATGTAGTTGCCGTTTTCCATATGTTATTTTTGTATTCTGAGCATTTTGTCTGCTTTGAGACACAAAGGTGCTTTATAATTGTTTTCTATGTGTTTGTATGTGTTTGTGTTTGCCTGCCATTGTTTTCAATGGTGTTCGACGTTGTTCGTCGAACGTTCGACAAACATTCGACGAACTTGCCTCGTGTTCGACGAACCAAAACGAACTGGAACACTAGCGGGGTGGCTCAACACTACTGAATATATAGACGTACATTTTTAATGTTTAAACTATGCTATATATACCTGGTATCTGGTGATACTGTACCCTTTCTGCCAGGAAGTCCTCCTCCACCCACCACTCTAAGTGTATCATTGACACCAGGAACATTGTCCCACATGTGTGATTATTTCTTGCGGATCTTCTTGTTATATTGTGGTGTGATCCATCCTGAGCGTGTGACAGTCTGTGGGTTACTCCTGCAATTTAGATGTACATTTAAAAATTACCCCAACACTAGTGTATACAGCTCTACACTTGTGATACATTACCCATTTACTGCTTTTAATATTCTGGTCTAATCCAAACTGACCAAGTGAGAGTTATTTTCTGACTGTGGAAATAAACACTGAGATTGACAACAATGACCCCTACACTGTGTACATCTGTACTCTTCAGATCCATTACCGTTTTACGGCTTTTTATATTCTGTTGTAATCCATACTGAGCCTGAGAGCGTCTGTGTCTGCCTCTTGAAATATCTACAGAGATTTAGATTGTTTAAACTATACTATATATACCTGCTATCTGATGATACTGTACACTTTTTTTACTTTTTATATTCTTGTCTAATCCATACTGAGCCTGTGAGCGTCTCTGTGTGACTGATGGTATATATAGGGAGATTGACAATCATCCTTTGACTGTATAGAGCTGTACGCTTCTGATACAGTACCATATATCTGATGTTATTTTGGGTTCATTTTCTGCAACATTTTGAAGTTTGGTGGAAGAGGCCACGGACGTTGGCGTGGGGGGGCCAGCTAGTGCTGATGGTGGTGGTGCAACTGCTGGTAGTGGCAAAAGCACAATAGCAGCTAAGGCAGGAGGTGTTGAGCGTGCGTCATGGTCTGACTCCGGAACGCCTGGAAGGCTACCTTTTCTTGGAGTAGGTTAACCACTTTTAAAGCCAGAGCATCAGGAACTGGTTTTGGCTTACATTGCCGAAACAGACTCCAGCAAATATGCCCTCCTCTTCTGAAGTTTCAAAAAATGCAAGCACTGAGTCGTCAAGTGCTGGCTCCTGGTCAGGAAGAACCCCTTTCCTTGTGTCCTTCACCCCCACCAAAAGTGAATGATGCAGCAGGCCACACTTCACATTAGTCCATGTAGCTCTTTCTCACATACCATGCCTGGGTTATCAAGTCAAATCGTGAATTCCCCAGTCCAAGATGAATCTGACATGGAGTGTGGGTGGCCAGCCAGGGCAGTGGGGTTAATCGGTACCGGGCCGGTGTCTCAGAGGGATGTGTCACGGTGGTGGTGACCCGTTCCATGGCCCTAGGTGTCCATGCAAAGGGGTGAATAACGTTTATAGGTGAATGATACGTGACGCCACCTGTAGTTTCTGATCAGATTGACTAGTGCTGCAGTGTCGCTTCTCTGGGACAGACGTTGTGGTGCAGCTAAGATGTAGAAGCCCTGCACAGGTAGGGTCGTAGTCGCAGGGCAGATGAAAGAGTTGGTAGATGGTGTGCAGTGCAGGATGTAGCAGAGCCATGCGCCAGGCGCAGGAGAAAGATGACAGACACAGTCGTGCAGTTCCATTACCTGTACTTGGTAAGTGCCGTCCAGGACCAAGAGTACAGATGGAGAAGGAGTTGGTCAGCCTGGAAGCAAACTAGGAATTCTCTCTCTGCAGATAGGTAGTGTGGCCTCCGTTCTAGCGCTTATCTGAGGTACTCGCAGTACTGAGTTCACTGAAGTTCCCCCTGTTGACTCTCTTTTGGAACTTTCTCGTATGGCAGGCAGCCATAACCTTTACCTTCTGGCTTACACACGTCACTGCTGGGGCCTCTGAGCCTTAGTTGGGAACAGAGCATTTACAGCTGCTACTTCCTCCGGTTTCTGCTGCAGGACCGTCAGTGTCCCTACAAACTCGGAGATCGGAATCCCGACCATGCGCTCCAGCTAGGAGTGAGCCTTAACTCTGCTCATCCTCCAGCTCCCCTTTTCACGTC
This sequence comes from Dendrobates tinctorius, assembly GCF_039654945.1. Lineage (NCBI taxonomy): Eukaryota > Metazoa > Chordata > Amphibia > Anura > Dendrobatidae > Dendrobates > Dendrobates tinctorius. Next base: position 17,481,391 of record NW_027361672.1, read on the forward strand.
CACACTCTTCCCCTTCCCTTCACAGACTGCCCTAACTTACCTCCTCCCGACCACAGAGAGCAGCTCCTCAGCAGTCAGGTTCAGAGGTCTCCCTGTTGGCCTGGAGTGGGAATTGTGTTGTGTGCTGGTTTAACTGCTAGAGAGATCCTTTGTTGCTCTCAAGAATGACATCACACTCCCTAGGAGGAAGGTAATGCCACTGTGGCGACCATACTCCTGGGGGTGCCACAAGTGCACTGATGCCCAGCCACTGCTAGACGATTCTGCTGGTACATTGACCCAGACCACTACATTCCCCTCGCACTCTACACAGCCTGAATGTGACCCAGATGAAACTCAGGTTACCCTTCCCATATACTGTACCACCTTACACGGTGACAAAAAGGAAGGTGCAGCTGAAAGTGCAGGTTCGGCCCACCTGCCGTCAGACACACCGTCGTACTATGAGGGGCCCTGTGCCAGTGCCGTCGCCAACGAGTGGGCCCCCCCTCTTTGCTCAGGATCACAGCACTTGCAAAGTTGAAATGCTTACCTCTCCCTGCTCCACCGCGTTTCCTGACCGTGACATTCTGGTCAGAGAGCGCAATGACATCATGTCTGTACGCCCTCTGCCTAAACAGTCCAAGTGCAGTGAGATGGTAGATGGGGACGACGAGGAGTCCAGACTAGTACAGGGATTCCCTAGCGAGGAGACTTATTTAATTGTTTTCAATGTTGGGACAGCTATTTTTGGGGAGCACTATACTCTGGAGAATGATATATGAGGTCTACCATACACTGGAGCATTCCAAAGGTGGACATCAGACACTGGAGTAGCATTTACAGGGCCCATTATGCACTGGAGCATTAGAAATGGGGCCCATTATATATGGAGCATTATTTGGGCCCATAAGACAGTGGAGCTTCATCCATGGGGCCCATCATATACTGTAGCATTATGTGGAGCTCATCATATACTGTTTCAAACATTATATGGGACCAATGATTCTGTATGGAGAAATATATGGGCCTCATTACTCTGTATAGCGCACTATGCGGTGGCCATAATACTGTATGGAGTTATATACTGTCCGTTTTTGGAGCTATAGGAGAATTTAAAATGGATATCAGTCATGAGATGTAAGAAGTGAAGTATTTTTCATTGTACTATACTGCTATTTCTCGGCCATATCAGAGGATCATGAATTGTGGCATGTGTTAAAAGAGCCCAGTGACACTCTTTGGCCCAGAGCCCACGAAAATCTGGAGCCAGCCCTACCCCCCACAACTTTAGCCAAATAACCCCCAGTTTTCAATGCCTAACTATTATTAAAAAGTAAATTAAGGTTGACAAGCTTTAGTAATAAGAATTTATGTTTTTGGCATTAAAATGGGCACTGTAGGTGTGTTTCCTGTCCTCCACTCCCTGCCGACCTTGGTTCCCCATTGACTTGCATTGGGTTTCGTGTTTCAGTCGGCCTTTGACTTTTCACGACAATCGGACGATTTCGTTCTACCAGACTGTTGAGAAAGTCGGGTTTCATGAAACCCGACTCGACCTGAAAAAAGGCAAAGTCGCTCAACTCTAGTCTTCTCTTTTTCACGCTAAACATTCCCAATTCATGCAACCTTTCCTCATAAGACAGGGTTTGCAGACCGGTCACCATTCTGGTCACTCTTTTCTGAACTTGCTCCAGTTTGTTGATGTCTTTTTTAAAATGTGGTGCCCAAAACTGGACACAGTATTCCAGATGAGGTCTGACCAAAGAGGAGTAGAGGGAAATAATGACTTCACGTGATCTAGACTGTATGCTTCTGTTAATACATCCTAGAATTGCATTTGCCTTTTTTGCTGCTGCATTACACTGTTGACTCATATTCAGTCTGTGATCTATTAGTATACCCAAGTCTTTTTCACATGTGCTGCTGCTTAGCCCTATTCCTCCTATTTGGTATATGCTTTTTTTCATTTTTATTGCCCAGATGTAGTACTTTGCATTTTTCCCTGTTAAAAACCATTCTGTTAGTTGATGCCCACTTGTTGTGAGCTCATTTTCGGGTTTGCCTCTGGCTTCTGGTGAGGGTCATGGAGCTGGCTGTGCTGACAGAGGAGTAGTGAGTTCTCTATCTGGACTCCCTCTGTTGGTGAAGGGAGGTAATGAAGCTGATCTAAATGGCAGAGAACGGCCACCTGAGGAAGAGGACTGTGATTGGACATCAGGAATTTCTGACTGGATCTAAGGCAGCCAGCTCCCTAGTTTCTTACTGGTGATTTCTCCTGACTGTGGCTTCTGGTTTCCAGTTTGGTTCCTGCCTTCTTAAAGCTAAGTTTTCTCTGCTATTGTTCACATGAGTTTTTGTCTGGTTTACTTAGTTTTTTTGTTCAGCTAGCCCTGGCTGGGACTGGGCTGAATCCCCATTTTGTCTCTGATCAGTTGATCTCTTTTGCTCTGTCTTCAGAATATACCTGAGTGCTGATATAGGGAATTGAAGTCTAGCGACTTCAGGGCCTTTTTCTATCAGACGTGTTGGACATTTTTTGGTAGGGTTTTTTGCGTGATTGCAGACAGCAGCTTTTCTTTCCTGTCCTTTCTAGTTAGTGAGGGCCCCATCGTTTGCTCAGCCTATCTTTCTATCTGTGTTTGTGTTTTCATCTTGTTTCACGGACAATACATGTTGGGGGCTGTCTATTGCTTTGGGGTCTGCTCTGGGGCAGTTTAGATTTTCCCTTTCTTTCTTTAGGCTTATTTATTTCTCCGGCAGTGACGAGGCATCTAGCACCACCGTAGGCACGCTCCACGGCTACTGCTAGTTGTGTGGATAGGATCAGGGGTCTGCAATCCGCTAGTTACCAACCTCTCTGGTTTTCTGGGCTTAGCTTGCTATTTGTTTTTTCCTCCTTGGTGACTCATTCATAACACCCACTGCTCCAGTTTATTTATATCTTTTTGAATCCTCTCTCTTCTCTAGTATTAGCTATCCCTCCTAACTTTGTGTCATCAGCAAATTTAATCAGTTTACCCTCAATTCCTTCATCTAAATCATTGATAAAGATGTTGAACAATACAGGGCCCAGGACAGAGCCCTGTGGTACCCCACTTGAGACATTCTTCCAACTGGAAGTGCAGCCATTTACGACCACTCTTTGGGTCCGATCACTAAGCCAGTTATGAATCCACCTAACAGTTGCCTTGTCTATTCCATACCTAGTCATTTTTTCAATAAGGATTGTGTGAGATACTTTGTCAAATGCTTTGCTGAAGTCAAGATATACTATATCTACAGCATTTCCCTGATCCACCCTATCAGTGATTCCATCATAGAAGGAAATTAAGTTAGTCTGACATGACTTATTAGTTACAAACCCATGCTGACTCTGTTTAATCACCAGGGAAGAAGCGATACAGTAAGCGCTGTTCCCCGGCGCCGGGTACTGAACACGGCTCTCATCTTTCTGCGCTGCTCTGCCGGCAATCGGCGTGAGCTGGGGAGAACGATGAGAGTACATTTAAGTAATAAAAGAGACAGCAGGTGGCAGCTGATTCGATTATTACTCTCATCAGCCTACCCTGCAGGCTGGTAAGGGGTCATGGATATTGACCCCCCCAGCCTAAAAACAGCAGCCCGCAGGCCCAGAAAAGGAGCATCTATTAGATGTGCCAATCGTGGCAATTTTCCCGGTTTATCGCACTTGCCCTGTAACAAGTGGTGTTCATATTTGTGGGGTTGATGTCTCCTTTGTATTGTCCAGTGACATCAAGCCCATCACCAGCTTACCAGCCTGAGAATACCAGCCCTAAGCTGTGGGGTTCAAAGTACTCATCACACAACTAGATAAGTTCCTTAGGGGGTCTATTTTCCAAAATGGTGTCACTTGTTTGGGGTTTCCAGTGTTTAGGCAGATCAGGGGCTCTCCAAAAGCAACATGGCATCTGATCTTAATTCCAGCCAATTTTGCATTGAAAAAGTAAAACAGCGCTCCTTTCCTTTCGAGCGCTGCCATGCACCCAAACAGTGGTTTACCCTCAAATATTGGGTATTAGCATACTCAGGACAAATTGCACAACAACTTTTGAGGTCCAATTTCTCATGTTACCCTTGGAAAAATAAAAAAAAATTGGATCTGAAGTAATTTTTTTTGTGAAAAAAAGTTAAATGTTAATTTTTTTTTAAACATTCCAAAAATTCCTGTGAAGCACCTGAAGGGTTAATAAACATCTTGAATATTGTTTTGAGCACTTTGAGGGATGCAATTTTTAGAATGATGACACTTTTGGGTATTTTCTATCATATAGACCCCTAAAAGTGACTTCAAATGTGATGTGGTCCCTAAAAATTTTTTGTTGTAAAACACACAATCACTGTTTGACTTTTAACCCTTATAACTTCCTAACAAAAAAAAATTGGTTCCAAAATTGTGCTGATGTAAAGTAAGCATGTGGGAAATGTTACTTATTCTGCATTTTATGTGACATATATCTGTGATTTAAGGTCCTTTAAATTCAAATTTGGAAAATTGTGAAATTTTCAAAATTTTCACCAATATTCCATTTTTTTCACAAATAAACACAAGTCATATCAAAGAAATTTTACCACTATCATGAAGTACAAGATGTCAAAACAAAGGCAGAATCATCGGAATCCATTGAGGCGTTCCAGCATTATTACCTCATAAAGGGACAGTGGTCAGAACTCTTTGGCCTTTCCATTAACATGCAAACCACCCTTGGGGGTAAATGGGTTAACAGATGGGTTAACCAGTCTAGTGGAAACTTGCCTTTTTTGTAATTATGGTTTTCATCTCCATTTTGGTGAATTCTCTAGGATGAGTTGTGGGTTTCCTGGAGTGGAAGTTACTATACAGAAACTTGAGGATGCCTGGAAGGAGGTTCAAAAGAATTTTGAGGTGGCTCAGCTTTGCCAGAAACAGAAGGCCTATAGGAAAAATTTGTCGGGTCCTTATTCAAAGTACCGGGTGAGCCATTTATATGAATACACCTGAGTACTCATTTATAGGGATAAACCTAAATTTAATGGGAATGATTGGTGATGTCAACTTCCTGTTTGTGGCACATTAGTATATGGGAGGGGGAAAACCTTTCAAGATGGATGGTGACAATGGTGGCCATTTTGTAGTCGGCCATTTTGAATTCTAACTTTATAAATGTATCCATATAAATGGCCCACCCTGTAGATAGCAAGTTTGGAAGTGAGCTACCAGGATGTCCTATAAGGAACAGTTAAAGGATGTGTGAATGTTTAGCTTGCAAAAAAGAAGGCTAAGGGGAGACTTAATAGCTGCCTACAAATATCTGAAGGGATGTCACAGTATAGGGGAATCATCATTATTCTCATTTGCACATAGAAACATGAGAAGCATTGGAATGAAACAGAAAGGAATAAGATACAGATTAGATATTACAAACAAATTTTTGACAGAGGGTGATCAATGAGAGGAACAGGCTGCTACGTGAGGTGGTGAGTTCTCCTTCAATTGAAGAAATCAAACAGAGCCTGGACAGACATCTGTTTGAGATGGTTTAGTGAATCCGGTACTGCATTGAGCAGCACGATAATCCTTGAGGTCCCTTCCAACATTGTATGATTCTATGTGATAATGCTTGGTTGTCATCCAAAAATGTAAAGTTTGCCATCAGCAAAGTTGGGTCCTAAGTTTATTGGCCTGCATGAGATTTTGGAGGTAGGTAACTCGGTGGCCTTTTGATTAAAACTCCCTTTCACATACCAAATTTGTTCTATTGATCACTGCTAAAGGAGTTTGTTCCTTCAGTTTTCTCTCCCTCATTCCTGCCTTCTCTGGTTTCTGTCAATAACAGTTTAGAGTACAGTGCATATAAAATTATTGATTCTCAGAAAGTCTGTACTTTCTTCCAGTATCTCATTCATTGGAAGGGATATGGACCGGGTGAGTGATTCTGGTTGCCAGCTCAAACTGTCAAGTTCGATCATCTGGTACTATCACAATTACACCACTCATGATGTAATATGGATGCTGTGAATGACAGCTCTGCCACCCTATGGGATCAAGGGCTTGCTGAGCTATCAAGATTGTAAGTGACAGCTCAACCGCTCAATCTGAGGCAGAGATGTGAGTATTGTGAATGACTGCTTAGTCGCCCTATCTGGCTGGGTCTGTGGGATCTCCTCATCCATTCTGGATGATTACAGGATTATTTAGCACTCTGATAAATGGTCAGACCATTGTCATTTGTAGCTTTGCTCAAGTGGTGTGTGTTTGCTCTATGCTTGGAGTTGTACTATGATCTTCATTTCCAACCTTGGATTTCCCTTTGGCCATCCATTTGACTTAGCCCTTTGTCCTTGATCCACTACCTTTCTGATATTCTGACCTCAGAATATGACCTGACTTTGCTTTTGTTACCTCTTGACAGTCCTGTTTCACGACAAATCTGTGAGTAGTGGCTAGTGTCACAATATCACTGTTTCTGTTTAATAAATGTATGAATTCACATATGTTCTGATAACCCCTTCAATCCCCTCCCCCACAGCTGACAGATTTAATTTAAAGTAGGTTTAATAAGGCTCTGCTTCTATTAATTGGTTCATACATGATAGCGATTCTTTTCTTACCATTGCTGTCCATGGTACTGATCTAGAATAAGATCTATAAAGATAACTCAATCTATTCTCCATGTTTGCATTGATATTTCGGTACAATTCTTTATTAAATGCTGCCAAGTAAATCATTCCCGATAAGTAGAACACTGCAGATAGATTTATATTTAATCGTATATTTTTTTTTACATTTATCGTTAATTATTTTACCTTAGATCTCATTACCATTTAATAGGAAATAAAGTAAATATGGTCTGGGTGCTATAAAGTTTTCTTAAAGGGGTTGTCCCATAAACGACATATACAATATTACTTAACCACAGGATTGATGATACATGTATTATTGCTGGGGGTCTAGCTGCTGAAATGTCCATTGATACTGAGAATTGAAGTCTCAAAAGGTGATAATAGTGCTTTATTGAGCATGTGTGACCACTACTTCATTCACTGTCTAAATGTGTGGTGTTTGCATGTTTACCGCGGTTAATTTTGACCCCATTTTCAGGATTGATGAGGGTCTTAGGAGCCAGACTCACAGCGATCATTCATCATCTATCCTGTAGGTAAGAAATTAAATTTGATAATGGAAAACCCCTTTAAGTGCTTTTCAGCCATTAACTCAAAGAACTACTAATGACTTGCTTTATGATAACCTATTAATACATTGTAGCTGTTAAACAGCGTTTTTACAGGCCACATTCTGCTATCACAGAATATTATGGCATATCCACTGTAAAAACAATAAAAGTCTAATAAATACAAGTCTCATTTCTGATACCCACAGCTATGTTGAGAATGGTGGTCTCTTTCCCACCTGGATAGTTGGGTTAGCTATTTCTGTTAAACCCATAGTGGTGAATGCCGAGAGCCGTACACATGCACAGTCACTTCTAGTCACTTTTTTTTTTACATCTGCCTGCAATTGGTAAGTGGTGGCCTTCTCATAAGGTAGGATGGGTTTCACTGAATCTCGGGTACACACCAGTAAGTTGCGCTAAACTAAAGCAGGTGGCTACTGGACAATACAATAAAATGTATTGCAACAAAAACTATAAAACACTAAATGGTGCACATTTGATTGATTTGTGTGTTATCGACAACGGTCTCATATCCTATCATGGTGAGATTATACAAAGAGAAAATCTTAATTATCTCAATAGTAACAGTCAGAATAATGAAAGCAGCTAAGTGCAGCAATGATTGGAGGGCTTCATTAAAAGCCAAAATTTAAGGTCAAGATAAGAAACTTACCCATGCCTAGGGACAAACAGCTGCTAAACTGAACTCTATCAAGATAGGTTAGTGGTTACACAGATAACTGACCATATTTCCATAAAAAACTAATGAGGTGAATAAAAAGAAGATAAGATTGAGGCAGCAGGTAAAGAATTGCTAAAATATAAGCAACGGAAATAAATGAATTGACTAATGTAACCTGGACAAATGGAAAACAAAACTTATACTGCAGCACAAAAAAAACAACAATGTTGTGACTAAGTTTGCTGGAAGTTTCATAGTATATTAGGATATCAGATTTGTACTATATATTTCTCTTTGCAGTGATGTTTGTTGTATAACCTAGTGCTTATCCCTAATTGTTCATGAGGCACAGCTGGGGATACAATTATGGCAGAAGTGATTATATGCTGCCTATGTCCCCATAAGTAAAATTATTGCAAAGTGGTGGTATAACCAATTCTAATTTTTCTCATTTTCTCTGTTTACAACTTTTGAACCATCCATATTAGGCCGGAGTCACACTGGCGAGGAATACGGGAGAGTGAGAGGCGCTAAAAGCAAGCATTAGACACTGAGAAATGATTCTCTATGGGGTCACTCGCACCAGGCGTATATTTCTCCTCCGTATCCTACGCTTCGTGCCACTCACAGCATGCTGCGATTGTCAGCGTACTACGCCCGTAGTACGCCAATGCAAGTCTATGGGTGCGCAAAAAATACGCATTACACATGGAACACACGTGTGAACTGCGAGCAATACGCAGGTCTTTTGGCTGGTGAACAGGAAATGGGCCAATCCATCATCAGGAAGCGTAGACATGCAAATGAGCTCAAAAAGCGCTCCAGACATCCAGGAAGTACGCCTCCACGGAGTACAGCAGCAGCATGGCGTCCACATATATTAATGTAGAGATGCTCATTGTGCTGGTGCAGGAGCGTCCAGAAATATGGGACCCACGCGACGCAAACTATGCGAACCGCACAAGAAAGGAGGCGTCATGGAGGCGCATCTGTCGCCAGATGTACCATGACTTTGGTGACAGACCACGTGATGAGCAGCATAAAATTCGTAAGTGCAACCATAAAAATATAATTAACGTTAGCGCGCGCTATAAAATGAATCTACAATCAGCCCCCCCCCCTTCCTGTGCATGTACTTTTATTAGCCTCATGAGGCCGTTACATTAGGTTGTGACACGTGGCTTCACACAGCCATAATTAGGGGTTAGGCCACAAGCTCCTCATCCTCCTAGCCACTAAAATTAGTTTCAGGGGAGCTAATGAGACCCTGGGTATCGGCCCAATTACATATGCCACCATGGGTAGAACGCACACCCCATAAGGCCCCATGCCTAGACTACTGTTTGAAAATGTGACCTCTCAAATATGTGATTTTGACAATCTTTCCTGTCACATTGCAGTGGAAGATGTGATGAAACGGTGGAGAAGCATCCGGGACCAGTACCGCCGGGAACGCCAGCAGCGGTCCAGGAGTGGGGATGCTGGCCATGTAAAGCGCAAATATATCTACTATGACCGGCTGAACTTCCTCGCCCCAATTATGGCTCTGAGACCGTAAGTACATACCTCACACCACATGACACAAAAACATTATACAAATACTTTACAGGGACAAAAATATTGATGTATTTTTGCCTCTGTTCTATTTCATAACAGAACTCAATCCAACCTTTCGGATCGAGGAACGGCCTCAGAGGCAGAGCCCATTATAGATCCTGTAGGGGATGAGGTGGCTGGCCCATCTTCTCCCCCTACAAGAAGGATGGCTGAAGAGGAGGCATCACCAGAACACACAATGGCTGCCCTACACAACACTCCACCAGGACGGTCTGCAGCTGCAACCTCACCCATCCTGGAAGAGATGGGCAACTTGAGCAGCAGCACAACTGCCCAGATCAGGCCCTCCCCACAGGCTGCTCTAGCATCACAGCGAATAAGAAGAAGGCGCCAGGTCACCATTCAAGAGAGCAGGACCAATGTGGACACTGGGGTGCTGAATTACTTGTCCAGAGTCACTACAGATGATGGTGAGGAGGCCTATGCACGTAGCCTCACCCTTTATCTCCGTGCCCTTACCCGTGAGGTCAGGCTCCGTATTAGGGGATGTATTCAGATCCTGCTTGATGCAAGCACCCCCCCCAATACCCCATATGAGGTGTTTGAATTTCTGGAGAGGTGGCAGCTCTCACCAAGAAATTTAATGCGCATGAGACCATCCACACAGATGCTTGCTCAAGCAGGGTCTGAACAGCCCCTAATACGTGGGCCAACACCTCAAGCCCTTCCTCCCCCTACCCATCCTTCTATTCCGCAGCCCCAAATGTCTTCCTTAAGCCAACCCCACCAATATGGCCACTTGTACCCACCCAGTGTTGGAGGCTGGTCCCAACCTGGTTGGGGACGATCTGGCTATCTTGGTGGGTATGAGCCACGGGCCTACCATAGCCAACAAGAAGCCCCTCACCATCATCATTACTCTGGCCAGTATCACCAACAGGCCCAGGAGGCTGGACAACAACAGCATCATGGGCAACAGTATGGCCCCACACAGGGCGATGTTGCCCACAATGTCCAGCAGCACCCACAGGCTGTTCCTCCCCGTTCCCCTTCCCCTACATATGAGGATTTATGAATCAAAAATTTGGAGATGTCCAGTTACATGTAACTGGTGCTTCTAATCTAGACAAAAAAACAGGTGTTCTCCTTCACCAACATTTAGAACATAATTTAACACTCACATTTTTAAACAATGTTTTACAAACATATGAAACAATCCATCATGACAGGCAACGCTACCTCACGCCTTTCACACAGATATTACATGTGTGTATAAAAGAGAATATTTAAATGCGCTATACTGTTACATGAAAGGATGAAAATACACTACTCACTTGCTAATGCATAGGAAAGGCGTGCTTGCCTTTAGTTAAGTAGTCAACTTTGTTATTAGCAATCTCTAGTAAACCAATTTGAGGCGACCAGCATTCACAATATCACGCTCTCTATGTCTTAACAAGTGAGTTTTGTATTTTCATCCTTTCCAGTATAGCATGCTTAAATATTGTCTGTTCTACAGACAGGTAATATCTGTGTGAAAGATGTGAGGTAGCCTTGCCTGTCATGGTGGAATCATTCTATGATTGGAAAACATTATGAGGAAATGTGAGTGTTATCTTATTGACTTTATTTAGGTGATGGAGCTCACCCTTTGTTGCCTAATCAAGGTTAATGTAGGCATGCAGCAATGTTGTTATTGCATAATGTTTGTTGCAGTTTTTTTCTGTAATGTTAATGTTGCACCAAGTTAAAGAAGGCACAAAGGGTCATTTTGGCCATTGCCAAATTTGTGTTATGGCAAAATTATGTTTGCCTTTAAGCAAAACAAAAAAAAAAAAGGCAAAACTAAAAATTTGTCTACTCTAGTTAACGTCTCTGTGTGATTTTTCACTATCCCTCACAACATACTAACAGACACCAACCAATGCAATGAAACACTCATAGAATCATAAAGGCTTGAGTAATATATATTTAGACACACTTTTAAAAAAACAAATTATAACATAGACACAGCATTCTCTTGCCAAGAAGTTGCCCCCTCAGGTGAGATAAAGTAATTCGTGAATATATCACGCACTTTGAGGCCAGAGAGCGGTCTACGTTGAGGGATGATAGGTGGTCTCACCCTGCGCACATTGTCCGGCCTACGCACAACACCATCAGAGGAGGAACAATCATGTATCCTGGTGAAGTTATGCAGAACAACACAGGCTTTCACAACTTCATTCACATTTTGCTCACTCAACTGAATGGCAGACTGGAGTACCCACCATTTGGCACAAAGAATCCCAAAGGAACACTCCACCAGTCGCCTAGCACGTGATAGGCGCAAGTTAAAAATTCTGCGCCTGTGGTCAAGGTTGCGCCGGGGATATGGCCTCATGACATTATGTGATAACTGAAAGGCCTCATCTGCCACAAGGACATAAGGGACTGATTGTTCGGGGGAGCCTGGTAGCTGGCGTGGTGGTGGTAGATCCAACTGGTTGGTGCGTAGCCGCCGACCCATTATGGAAGTATTGAAGACTCTAGAGTCTCCCGTCCTTCCATAGGCCCCAATGTCAACAATTATAAACTTGTATTGAGGGTCTACCAGAGCCAACAATACAACAGAAAAGTATTGCTTATAATTGAAGAATTGGGAGCCTGAGTTCGGCGGCTTACGCACCCTGATATGTTTGCCATCCAGGGCCCCAATACAATTTGGAAACTGGCAGTCCTCCTCAAAGTCCCTTGAAATTCTTAACCAGTCTTCCATCCTGGGCTCGGGTAGGACCACCTGATGGAGTCTTGTCCAGATTTCTGCACATGTAGACCTCACTATGCCTGAAATGGTTGACTTTCCAATGAGAAACTCATGGTGGAGGGCGGCATAAGACAGGCCAGTGGACAGGAAGCTGTAGAACAACAGAAATAGTACAGGTTAGAATGGCTAAAGTAAAAAAAAATCAGTTACATGCCGACCAAACTTGGTAGGAAATGAGAGAGAACAACACACACATATTTGGTGGCACAATGACTAAGTGATATGCAGTACATATTAGATGTAACATTCTGCTGTGTCAGGTGAAACATATTTTGAGTAAGATGAGGGTATTAAACTTTGTCCAAGAAGGCCAAAAAACATAAATTAACACACACATTATGAACATAGAGAATGTAGTTGTGTAGTACATACCGTATTGTGAGTAGAAGTCGCTCCTCTGCAGATATGGCTTTGCGCATCCTAGTGTCCTGAAAGGTGATCCCAGGGCGCACTGTCTCCAAGAGGCGATCAAATGTGGAAATGCTTATTCGACAGTACTGGTAAAATTTCTCCGGATGCTCCCGCAGAGACGAATAGAGGCGGTGAAAATGACCTCTTGTGAGTCGTTGCCTCAAAAGTGGATGTACCCACATGCGTCTCCTCCTCCGCGGATCCACTATCACAGGATATGGTTGGCCAAAGCGCCATGACAAAAGCCAGGTAAAGAGAACCTGCTCGGTTGTATTGAATGTCAGACCCTCTGCCATGCTGCACAAAGAACACCAACACACCTCGTGAAAGCAAGGTGCCAAATGTATAGAAAGTAGGCAGCCACCTGTTTCTGAGTGTCTAAATAGGGTGCAGGCTAATGATTTAAATTGTTTGCAGGCCTCAAAACCGTTAAATGTCCATTTTGCAAGGCTGCGAGAAAATCTCGCCATACGGATTGCATACGGATTACATACGGATACACACATGCGCAAAATACGCGACCTCACCTTGCTTACAGATGACCTACGGACCACTATTTAGTGGTCATTGATCCGTATTACGCATGTAAAATACGGAGCGTATTTTGCGCAGGTTAGTGTGACTCCAGCCTTACACTGCAATGACTTTTAAACCCTTTACCCCCAAGAGTGGTTTGCATGTTAATGACCAGGCAAATTTTTACAATTCTGACCACTGTCCCTTTATGAGGTAATAACTCTGGAATGCTCCCAGACATCCCAATGATTCTGACACTGTTTTCTCATGACTAGAGTTGAGCGACTTTTGGTTTTTTATGGTCGAGTTTCGTTTCGTGAAACCCGACTTTTCCAAAAGTCGGGTCGAGCAAGATCGGCCGATTATAGGGAAAAGTCGGGGTCGTCCCGAAACACGAAACCCAATGTAAGTCAATGGGGAATAAAAGTCGGCAGTGAGAGGAGGACAGGAAACACACCTACAGTGCTCATTTGAATGCCAAAAGCATCAATTCTTCTTACTTAAGCTGGTCAACCTTAATTAACTTCATAATACAAGTTATGCACTGAAAAATGGGGGTTATTTGGCTAAAGTTGTGGGGGGGAGGGCTGGCTCCAGGTTTTCACGTGCCCTGGGCGAAAGAGCGCCCCTTTAACACATAATACCACAACTCATCATGCTCCGATACGGCAGAGAAATAGCGGTATAGTACAATGAAAAATACTTCACTTTTTACATCTCATGACGAGGCCCATCTATTTCTCCATACAGAATCATTGGTCCCATATAATGTTTGAAACAGTATATGATGAGCTCCACATAATGCTACAGTATATGTTGGTCCCCATGGATGAAGCTCCACTGTCATATGGGCCCAAATAATGCTCCAAACATAATGGGCCCCATTTCTAATGCTCTAGTGTATAATGGGCCCTGTAAATGCTGCTCCAGTGTTTGATGTCCACCTTTGGAATGTTCCAGTGTATGGTGGGCCCCATCTATCATTCTCCAGAGTATAGTGCTCCTCAAAAATTGCTGTCCCAACATTGAAAACAATGAAATAAGTCTCCTCGCTAGGGAATCCCTGTACTAGTCTGGACTCCTTGTCGTCCCCATCTTCCATCTCACTGCACAGTATTTCAACCTTGCAAGTGCTGTGATCCTGAGCAAGCAGGGGGGGCCCACTCGTTGGCGACGGCACTGGCACAGGGCCCCTGATAGTACGGTGGTGTGTCTGATGGCGGGTGGGCCGAACCTGCACTTTCATCTGCAGCTTCCTCTTTGTCACCGTGTAAGATGGAACTGTATATGGGAAGGGTAACCTGAGTTTCATCAGGGTCAGATTCAGGCCGGGTAGCGTGCGAGGGGAATGTAGTGGTCTGGGTCAATGTACCAGCAGATTCATCGAGCAGTGGCTGGGCATCAGTGCACTTGTGTCGCCCCCAGGAGTACGGTCGCCACAGTGGCATTACCTTCCTCTTAGGGAGTGTGATGTCATGCTTAAGAGCACCGAAGGATCTCTCTAGCAGGTTAACTGATTGGGCGGCGTTATTCCCACGAGTCATGACCCTCCAAACAGCGTTCATGAAGACAAAGTGTTTGTTTTACGTGGGCAGTATGGTTGCAAAGCTGAACCTTAAAGGAATGTCCAGAAGGGCACCACCAGGAGTGGAGCCTACGGCGTAATTTGACTCAACACGGGCAACCTCAAACAGAACAGATGCACACATTGCAAGCTTAATTCCGTTAACGAACGAGACTCCGTCATGCCCCGCGGTCCGAGTCCGGCTTACTAGAGGGACACGTGAGGCTCTGGCACATGAGATTGGCCAATAACTGGTGTGTCATGCCCTTACATGTCCATGGCTGCATGTGCGCTACACTGAAAAGGCCAGCGTTTGTCGCTTACAGGTGCAGATAACCCGCTGAACAACGTTAGTGATGGGGATCATTGATTACAATTATTACTCGCGAACGATGATTTCCCAGTAAGTGCAGGTCAACCGCAGTTCCGGAATTAGGCCTAACCGTCATTCCTGAAAAAAATGAAAAACTTACGTGTGCAAACCACAGGTGCTGTAGCTTGCTTAACAGCTCGCCAGCCGTTCTCACGCCCAGTATGGGTTACACGTGATTGCACAAAGGTGAGAAAGGGTACCGTATCCCCGGATAACATGTATGGATAGCGTACACATTCAAAAGATATGTCTACACATCAGGAGGCAGGCTCAGCCGGTGTAAGGCCCAGTATGGCTTGCAAGTGATTGCACAAAGGTGAGAAAGGGTACCGTATCCCCGGATAACATGTATGGATAGCGTACACATTCAAAAGATATGTCTATACATCAGGAGGCAGGCTCAGACGGTGTAAGGCCCAGTATGGCTTGCAAGTGATTGCACAAAGGTGAGAAAGGGTACCGTATCCCCGGATAACATGTATGGATAGCGTACACATTCAAAAGATATGTCTATACATCAGGAGGCAGGCTCAGATGGTGTAAGGCCCAGTATGGCTTGCAAGTGATTGCACAAAGGTGAGAAAGGGTACTGTATCCCCGGATAACATGTATGGATAGCGTACACATTCAAAAGATATGTCTATACATCAGGAGGCAGGCTCAGACGGTGTCAGGCACAGTATGAATTTGACGGCCCAGACTACACAGCGGAGGAGCAGGGAGAGGTAAAGATTGCAAATGCTGGGGCCCTGCCCAAGCAAGGGGGGCCCACTCGTGGGCGTCGGTACTGGCACTGGGCCCCTCATAGTACGGCGGTGTGTCTGAAGGCGGGTGTGCACCACCACCGTCAGAGACACTTGGTTGCACTATGAGGGACCCTGTGCCAGTGCCCGCGCCCAAGAGTCGGCCTACCCACCTGTCCAGGGCAACGGCACTCGCACGGTGTCGTGCACTAGGTGGTGACCCCGGCCATGGGGGGGGAGGCAGCACAGTTAGGGAGTTTTAGAAAGTGGCATATGTTGATGTTGGACATTCAGCTGATGCAAAAGGCGAAAGAGGTCAAGTCCCAGGAAGAGGTGGACCAAAGCAAGCCATTTTTCTGTCACCCTATGTGTCATCAGGGGAAGGTGGGACAAAATCCTTGGAAACCCATGCATGGTTCATTTTAATGAAGGTTAGATCATCCACATTTTGGGTTGACAGACGGGTCCTTTTTTCTGTCAGGATTGATCCAGCTGCACTGAAGACTCTTTCCGATAGCACACTTGCAGCTGGGCAAGCGAGCTCCTGTAAGGCATATTGTGCTAATTCAGGCCAGGTGTCCAGTTTAGCAGCCCAATAGTCAAAGGGGAATGACCTGTGTGGGAGAACATCGATATGGGAGGAAAAGTAGTTTGTAACCATAGTTGACAACTGCTGTCTCCTGTCACTTTCCATCGATGCTGTATTACCAGTTGTGTGAGCGGTACTTGAAAAATCAGTCCACAACATTGTCATGAAACCCCTGTCTCCAACGCCACTTCTGCTGTGTGCACCATGAACACCTCTGCCAAGCTGCCCCCGGCCCGTACGGCTCGTGTGAGAACCATCACCGCTGCTATGTGCTGGGAATGCCTCAAGCAACTGATTTACCAGAGTTGCTTGTTTATTAGCCAATATTAGGTCAAGGTTCTCCTGTGGCATGATGTTTTGTAATTTGCCTTTATAGCGTGGATCCAGGATGCTGGCCAACCAGTAGTCGTCATCGTTCATCATTTTTGGCAATGCGGGGGTCCCTTTTTAGGATCCGCAAGGCATAATCTGACATGTGGGCCAATGTTCCCGGTGTCAATGATGCACTGCGAGTGCTGGTTGGAGGAGCACTTTCTGGCAAATCCACATCCCTCCAGTCACGCACAAACCCTGTACCAGACCTTGCCAAGCCAACATTTTCACTTGCCCCACGAGATGCATCCTCCTCCCCTAAGTAATCATCCCCATCATCATCCTCCTCCTCCTCTTCTTCCTCCAACTCGTCCAGGAGAGGTCCCTGAGCAGACAATGGCTGAATGTCATCAAGGATTCCCTCCACCTCTTCCTCCTCGTCAACATTGGCTGCAGACGCCTGCTCCTTAAGGTGCGTCAAAGTTTGCATGAGCAGACGCATAAGTGGGATGCTCATGCTTAGGATGGCGTCGTCTGCGCTTACCAGCCGTGTGCATTCCTCAAAACACTGAAGGACTTTACAGAGGTCTTTCAGCTTCGACCACTGCACACCTGTCAACTCCATGTCTGCTCTCAAAGTGCCTGGCCGTTTATCCTCCCACAAATGCATTATGGCCTGCCTCTGCTCGCACAGCCGCTCCACAATGTGCAGGGTGGAGTTCCACCTTGTTGCAATGTCGATAATGAGGCGGTGGTTGGGAAGGTGGAGCAATCGCTGCAGCTTCTGCATACGAACGAAGTGTACAGGCGACCGGCGGATGTGCGCACACAGTCTTCGCACCTTATGGAGCAGGGCTGTTAACTCCGGATAATTTTTGAGGAAGCACTGCACCACCAGGTTCAAGGTGTGAGCCAAGCAAGGTATGTGGCTGAGTTTTGAAAGGGCTATGGCTGCCACAAAATTACGGCCGTTATCACTAACTACCTTGCCTGCCTCAAGATGTACACTGCCCAGCCATGACTCAGTTTATCGCTTCAAGTACTCGGCCAGCACCTCGGTGGTGTGTCTGTCGCCGAAACACATCATCTGCAACACAGCCTGCTGACGCTTTCCACTAGCTGCTCAATAGGGGGACACCTCATGTGCAACAGTGGCAGCTGCAGATGGAGTGCTCGTACGACTGCACTCTTTGGACGAGCTTTCGCTTCTGGATGAGGTGGAGGAGGGCGGAACGCCTACAGCCAACTGTTTCCTATACCGTGGGCTAGGCAGCACTGTCCCACCACCGCTGTCCCCTGTGGACCCTGCATCCACCACATTAACCCAGTGCGCAGTGATGGACACGTAACGGCCCTAGCCATGCCGACTGGACCATGCATCAGTTGTGAGGTGCACCTTTCCACTCACTGACTGTTTGAGTGCATGGACAATGCGGTCTTTCACATGATGGTGGAGGGCTGGGATGGCTTTGCGAGAGAAGAAGTGGCGACTGGGTAGGTCATAGCGTGGTACTGCATAGGCCATGAGTTCGCGGAAAGCTGCACTTTCCACCAACCGATAGGGCATCATCTCTAATGAGATTAGTTTGGCAATGTGGGCGTTCAAACCCAGTGTACGCGGATGAGAGACTGAGTACTTTCTTGACCTACTCATAGTGTCTGGGAGGGTGAGCTGGACTTGAGAGCTGCATATGGTGGAAGTAGCGGTGGACAGGGCAGACTGAGAGAGGGTTGATGATGGTGATGTAGTTGGTGTTCTTTCTGATGGCCTAGATTCAGTATTTCGTTGATATAACAGTGGGATTCCCTGACTGCTGTGGCCTTGCAACGACACCTCAACATTTGCTGCTGTGCTAACCGGTGGGCTTACAGTGGGGGAAACAATGTAGCGTTGCTGACTACCTTCTTTGTGATCAGTTGCACATGTGGCACTTGAGGTTTGTTGTTGTGTCCACGCTTGCAAGTGCATGCTGGTTAAATGTCTAAGCATGCAACTGGTATTCAAATTTTTCAGATTTTTCCCTCGGCTAAAGGTCTTTGCGCACTTCTTACAGATAACCTTGGCCTGATCATGAGGATTTTGTTCAAAAAAGTGCCACACTGCACTCTTCCTATGTTGGCAGACATTTTGCGGCCTAGCACGCTGTGATGTTTTGACCCTCTGGACAAGCTGTCCAGCAACTCTTTTGATTTTTGGAACCTGTCTTTGGAGTGCTCCAGGCCTGCCAGATAACAGCTGTTGCGATGTTGATGTCTGCTATGGATGCTCCTCATCTGAGCTATTGGAAGCAGCACCCTCTTCCCCCAATGGATGCCAATCTGGGTCAACAACTGGGTCATCCATCACCTCCTCTTCAATGTCATGTGCACCTTCCTCTGTGTCACCGTGTATGGTGGTATAGTGTGCGGGAAGGGGCACCTGAGTCTCATCAGGGTCAGAATCTGGCTCTGTACACTGCGAGGACAATGTAGTGCTCTGAGTGAATGTACCAGCAGAATCATCTATCAGCGGCTGTGCATCAGTGCACTCCATGTCAGATTCATCTTGGCCTGGGTAATTCACCATTTCACTTGATAATCCAGGCATGGTATGTGAAAACAGCTCCATGGAGTAATCAGTAGTATGGCCTGCGTCATCCTTCAATCTTGGTTGTGGTGAAGGACACAAGGAAAGGTGTGGTTCATGAACATGAGCCTCCAATGACGACTCCGTGCTTTTACTTTTTACAACTTCAGAAGAGGAGGCGATAGAGCTGGAGGCTGAGTCAGCAATGTAAGACAAAACTATTTCCTGATGCTCTGGCGTTAAAAGCGGTTTGCCAACTCCTAGAAAACTAAGCCTTCGAAGCCTTATGGAGCCAGACGATGACGCAGGCTCAACACCTCCTGCATTCGGTCCTATTTTGCTTTTGCCACTACCATCAGATCCACCACCAACACCATCATTACCAGCTGCCAACCCCCGCCCAATTCCACGGCCTCTTCCACCAGCCTTCCTCATTTTTGGTAGAAATGTAGACAAAATCCTACAAACTATATAGTAATGTAAAACAAGGTACAAGGTGTCTATAGGACAGGGGAGATTTAAATTTTCTGCAGACACTTGTGGACACTGGACACTTGGATTGTGTGAGGCCCACTGAATATCACAGCGCTATGTCACAGGCTCGATGGCACAGGTGTGAAAAAAGTGACTACAGGATAAGGGAGATTTTGAATTTCTGGGAGATTTTGAATTTCTGCAGACACTTGTGGACACTGGACACTTGGATTGTGTGAGGCCCACTGAATATCACAGCGCTATGTCACAGGCTCGATGGCACAGGTGTGAAAAAAGTGACTACAGGATAAGGGAGATTTTGAATTTCTGGGAGATTTTGAATTTCTGCAGACACTTGTGGACACTGGACACTTGGATTGTGTGAGGCCCACTGAATATCACAGCGCTATGTCACAGGCTCGATGGCACAGGTGTGAAAAAATGACTACAGGATAAGGGAGATTTTGATTTTCTGGGAGATTTTGAATTTCTGCATACACTAGTGGACACTAGACACTTTTGGATTGTGTGAGGCCCACTGAATATCACAGTGCTATGTCACAGGCTCGATGGCACAGGTGTGAAAAAAGTGACTACAGGATAAGGGAGATTTTGAATTTCTGCAGACACTTGTGGACACTGGACACTTGGATTGTGTGAGGCCCACTGAATATCACAGTGCTATGTCACAGGCTCGATGGCACAGGTGTGAAAAAAGTGACTACAGGATAAGGGAGATTTTGAATTTCTGCAGACACTTGTGGACACTGGACACTTGGATTGTGTGAGGCCCACTGAATATCACAGTGCTATGTCACAGGCTTGATGGCACAGGTGTGAAAAAAGTGACTACAGGATAAGGGAGATTTTGATTTTCTGGGAGATTTTGAATTTCTGCAGACACTTGTGGACACTGGACACTTGGATTGTGTGAGGCCCACTGAATATCACAGCGCTATGTCACAGGCTCGATGGCACAGGTGTGAAAAAAGTGACTACAGGATAAGGGAGATTTTAAATTTCTGCAGACACTTGTGGACACTGGACACTTGGATTGTGTGAGGCCCACTGAATATCACAGCGCTATGTCACAGGCTCGATGGCACAGGTGTGAAAAAAGTGACTACAGGATAAGGGAGATTTTGAATTTCTGCAGACACTTGTGGACACTGGACACTTTTGGATTGTGTGAGGCCCAATGAATATCAGAGCGCTATGTCACAGGCTCGATGCAGCAGGTGTGAAAAAAGTGACTACAGGATAAGGGAGATTTTGAATTTCTGCAGACACTGGACACTTTTGGATTGTGTGAGGCCCAATGAATATCAGAGCGCTATGTCACAGGCTCGATGCAGCAGGTGTGAAAAAAGTGACTACAGGATAAGGGAGATTTTGAATTTCTGCAGACACTTGTGGACACTGGACACTTTTGGATTGTGTGAGGCCCACTGAATATCAGAGCGCTATGTCACAGGCTTGATGGCACAGGTGTGAAAAAATTGAATTGTAGAATTGGGCAGAATAGGAATCTCCCTAGAGTGTAGGTCTGTAAGAACGGAACAAGTCCTCCACTTATCCTTCCACAGTGACACACAGATAGCTTCACTGTGGCTGTGATAACAGCCGTTACACGGTACTGTGTGAGGAGCGTACACCGCTGTATGGTGTGAATAAATGCACGCTCAGTACCTTAGCAGGACCAAAAAAAAATTGGGATTGCTTTTAAAAAAGCAGTTTGCAGAGCAGTGGGGAAACAGCAATGCAGCTGTCAGGAAGCCTTAGAAGGCAGCCTAACAACCAACACCGCTGATCCACCACAATATAGCCTCCCCTTGCACTGCACACACAGTGACTGGTGTGTTGCACAGGCAAAATCGCTAGCAGCAGAAGCAGTTTTTTTGTCTTCTTCCCTGCCTAACGCTCTCCCTACAGAATCAGCAACCTCTCCCTATACTGAGATCGGCAGAAGTAAGATGGCGGTCGGCGTGCACGCCCTTTTATAACCCCTGTGACGCCCACCAAAGCAAGCCAATCACTTGCATGCCCTTCTGAAAGATGGTGTCGACCCCTGCCTATGT
Organism: Dendrobates tinctorius; assembly: GCF_039654945.1. Classification (NCBI taxonomy): domain Eukaryota; kingdom Metazoa; phylum Chordata; class Amphibia; order Anura; family Dendrobatidae; genus Dendrobates; species Dendrobates tinctorius. The sequence continues at coordinate 17,503,216 of NW_027361672.1, forward strand.
CATCACGTTGCCCACAGTGTCCGTGGATCCTGATTGGCTGAAAAAGAGCGCAAAACAAACTTTTGAAACGCGACTTTGGCGCGTAAGTCGCCGACCTCGTGGCCGACCCCATCCTAGGGTCGGGTTTCGTTTCATGAAACCCGACTTTGCCAAAAGTCGGCGACTTTTGAAATTGTTCGACCCGTTTCACTCAACTCTACTCATGACATATTTTACTTCCTGATAGTGGTAAAATTTCTTTGATATAACTTGCGTTTATTTGTGAAAAAAATAAAAATTTGATGAAAATTTTGAAAATTTCTGAATTTTCCAAATTTGAATTTTCATGCCTTAAATCACAGAGATATTTCACACAAAATACTTAATAAGTAACATTTCCCACATGTCTACTTTACATCAGCACAATTTTGAAGCCAAAATTTTTTTTGTTAGGATGTTATAAGGGTTAAAACTTAAACAGCGATTTCTCATTTTTACAACACCATTTTTTTTGGGACCACATCACATTTGAAGTCACTTTGAGGGGTCTATTTGATAGAAAATACCCAAAAGTGACACCATTCTAAAAACTGCACCCATGAAGGTGCTCAAAACCACATTCAAGAAGTTTTCTAACCCTTCAGGTGCTACACAGGAATTTTTAGAATATTTAAAAAAAATGAACATTTAACTTTTTTCACAAAACATTTACTTTAGATCCAATTTTTTTATTTTACCAAGGGTAACAGGAGAAATTTAAACCCAAAAGTTGTTGTACAATTTGTCTTGAGTACGCTGATATCCCATATATGCAGGTAACACACACCTAATCCTAACCTCGACCCTTATCCCAACCCTAATCCTAATCCAAATCCAAACCCTAACCCCAACTCTAGCCCTAACCCTAACTTTAGCTCCAACCCTAACCCTAACTTTGGCCCCAACCCTAACTCTAATCCTAATTTTAGCCCCAACCCTTACCCTAACTTTAGCCCCAACCCCATCCCTAACCCTAACTTTAGTCCCAACCCTAACCCTAACTTTAGCCCAACTCACTTTAGCCCAACTCTAACCCTAATGGGTAAATGGAAATAAATAATTCTTTTTAATTTTATTATTTTTCCCAAATTAAGGGGTGAAAAAAGTGGGTTTGATTTACTTTTCTTTATTTTGAAGCAATAGGAAAAATTCTCCTATTGTTGCTGGGTGCCGGCTGGCAGATCTCGGCAGGCGCACTGCGCATGTGCCTGCCATTTTCTCCCAGAAGAAGAAGTCAGCAGCCCGAGGGACTTCAGGGGGGCCTGCAGGGACAACGGAGGTATCGGAAGGTGTGATCGGGGGACCTTATTTCTCTCACCTCTGATGTGAGATCACATCAGAGGAGAAATTAAACGGAAAATCTGACTTTTTTTGCGGTCACCGTTATATCGTTAATAACGACGAACGCAACACCGGGGTCAGTAATAACCATCCCGCATCATGTTCTGTGAGGTCTCTGCTAGCCCTGGCTACCGAAACTCCAGAGAAATTCTGACGCTGTGCTATAACCTTAAACCTCAGTGCCGTTAAAAAGCGACGCTGTGGTTTAAGTACCCTTAACTGCCACCGTTAAAAGTCGTATCGGCGGTCATTAAGCTGTTAAATGTAACTCTCATCCTTCCGTCCTGCTCGCGCCAATCGCCGGCAGAGCAGGGGAGAATGACGAAAGCCATATTCAGCACCCGGCGCAGGGGAACAGCACTTTCTGCAATGTTTCTTCCCTGGCTCCCGTCCTTGTGGTACTGATGTGGCACACATATGCCACACGTGTGCCGCAAGTAATACACACACAGACTCTGACATCCCAACTACCGGAAATTTCAGGACGTGTGAAAGAGGCCTTATAGTGGATCTTTATGTTTGGCAGCTGTTGCACGCTAAAAGACACTTTTTATTGCAAAAAATAGTTTTTGTATCAAATCACAACCACATTTTGAGAGCTATAATTTTTCCATATTTTGGCCCATAGAGTCATGTGAGGTCTTGTTTTTGCGGGACAAGCTAATGTTTTTATTGGTAAAATTTTCGGGCACATGACATTTTTTGATCATTTTCTATTCCAATTTTTGGGAGACAGAATGAGAAAAAACCAGCAATTCCTGAATTTCTTTTTGTGGGGGGGTACGTTTACACCGTTCCGTGTGTAGTAAAATTGATAAGGCAGTTTTATTTTTTGGGTTAGTACGATTACAGCGATACTTCATTTATATATTTTTTTATGTTTTGGCGCTGTTATATAATAAAAACTATTTTATAGAAAAAAAATAGTTTTTGCATCGCTTTATTCTGAGAGCTATAACTTTTTTATTTTTCAGGTGATAGAGCTGTATGGGACCTTTTTATTTGCGCGACAAGATGACGTTTTCAACGGTACCATGTTTATTTACATCTGTCTTTTTGATCTTGTGTTATTTCACTTTTTGTTTGGCGGTATGACGATAAAGCATTGTTTTTTTGCCTTGTTTTTTTATTGGGTTCACTAAAGGAGTTAACTAGTGGGACAGTTTTATAGGTCGGGTAATTATGGATGTGGTGATACCAAATATGTGTACTTTTATTGTTTAGATTTTTTTTCAACCAAATATTTATTGATGTAATAAATATTGATTTTTGTATTACTATTTTTTATTTTATTAAACTTTTTTTACTTTATTCTTACTTTTCCACTTTGTCCCACTATGGGACAATCATTTTTTGCAGGCTGATTGCTTACATGGCATGCAGATGAAGCAGCATCTGCATGCCATATAAGCTGTCAGCGCTGCACTTTCTGCACACTGAAAAAACACAAAAATTGAGCTTGGTTTGAGTTGGTACACATGCAGCTTTTAAATGCATGTTCACATGGCCAAAAAGCATACAAAACCTACAAGACAAAATGAAAAAACCCTGCTATAATTAAATAAGTAAAAAGCAAAAGTACATTTAAATCATACAGAGTTCTTAGTAATACTGTATTTGATCAAACATAGCATAAAAGCCGTCCCACCATCGACAAGGTGACTCTGTGGTCGGGGTGGTCCTACACTGTCTAGTATTAATAGGCTTATCATGTGTCAAAGTTGACATCTGTGAGAATAAGGGCAGACAAGGCCCGGTCCCAACCACTGGACACCAGTCAGGGGAAGCCTTTAAATACAATTTCCAGCTCAGGAGAGGGAGGCCACACCCCAGCTTGCACAGAATGCAAAAATACAAAGAAAAAACACAAAAATTGAGCTTGGTTTGAGTTGGTACACATGCAGCATATAAATGCATGTTCACATGGCCAAAAAGTATACAAATCCTACAAGACAAAATGAAAAAACCCTGCTATAATTAAATAAGTAAAAAGCAAAAGTACATTTAAATCATACAGAGTTCTTAGTAATACTGTATTTGATCAAACATAGCATAAAAGCCGTCCCACCATCGACAAGGTGACTCTGTGATCGGGGTGGTCCTACACTGTCTAGTTTTAATAACCTTATCATGTGTCAAAGTTGATGTCTGGTGAATAAGGGCAGACAAGGACCGGGTCCCAACCACTGGACAAAAGTCAGGGGAAGCCTTTAAATACAATTTCCAGCTCAGGAGAGGGAGGCCACACCCCCAGCTTGCACAGAATGCAAAAATACAAAGAAAAGACACAGAAATTGAGCTTTGTTTGAGTTGGTACACATGCAGCATATAAATGCATGTTCACATGGCCAAAAAGTATACAAAACCTGCAAGACAAAATGAAAAAAAACCCTGCTATAATTAAAAAAGTAATTTGATTAGCTTTGCAGTGTAGCAAGGAGGCTGAATTTGACCTGTAACTTGAGGTAGCATGCCAGACCCAGTTACAGGGGAATTCAGCCATATAAAAATGCATTTATATGTTGAAATGAACACCAAAGATCTTTTAAGAAATTGTGTAGGGGTGTAAGGGGAAGGAACTAGTTAGGCAGGTCTCCTCCGTGAAGGGTCCGGAACCGTCGGGGCTATCACCTATATTGCGGCGAAGAAACCTTGAGACTCCAGGCCGTACTCTGTGTTTGAGAAAAGGGGCTGTGGCTAAGCAGACAGAGCTGCAGAGAGCAAGTGACCAGACAGATTTGGGCAAGAACTTGGGACGTACAGGATGCCTGTGAGGTAAAATCAGCTGACAGGCATCTGGGCAGTGCAGAGACTGGGATGGCAGAGCGCTTTGACAGGAGACCATTGACTGAGTACCGCTCAGACACCACTGTCCCAGCCAACCTCACTGCCCTCGCTGAGACCGCTAACACAGCAGACAATGCTGCCACAGCCACCCCCACTGACAGTAATGACCGTGAGAGACAAGGTCTGTGAATGGAACTTAGGCGTGTGTCGATTCAGCAAAGCGAACTGGGCTGCCCGTTGTAAACTGTGTTTGGGCAGTGCTGCAAATCTCCGTAGTGTTGGGACGCTCAACGCTGAGGATAAGGACGTATTCTTCTTCATCACCTCATCTGCTGGACCCAAGACCCGCATCAGGATCCCGAGAATTCGCCGCCATCGTCAGGACCATGGGAGGACACTGCCAACATCTAAAGATACTACATTATTTTCCTCAGGATTGTGACAGACCCCCACTGCGACGCAATCTAGGCAGCATCAGCCACAGACAGAAGTTCAACCGTGACTGGCGCCTGAGTGATGTTATATTTTATTGTATTGTCGGCGTTACTTGTCCCTGTTCCTTAAGTTATTCCCATTTGCCTTTTGCTGTATTAGGGAATATTATCTCTCTGTTTTCTTCCTGCATGGAGTTTCTACTGTATAATAAACCCCTTTCACCCTTGTTCTGTGTACAGTCTGTTACTGCATCCTACGTGCCTGCAGTCACCTCCCAGGGGCACAATCTGAGAAATACGTAACAAATAAATAATAACAAAAAAAGAAAAGAAAGATAAAACAAAATGAAAAAGAAAGCCACCACCAGTCTGAAAGACTGTTTATTTCCCTACCTATGAAAAAAACAAATGTTCAATACTTTAAATTAATTTCCATTGAAAAGGGTAACACAATGCAAAATGCATTTTAATGGACTTTTATTGTCGCTAAAAAAATAAATGTAAGAAGCAGACATGTATTTCCTTTTTTCAAAACATTACGATAGCAACAAACAAAAGTATTCTAAAAATGACATAAATTTGAAATCCCAGACCATGAAAAAAAGAGGCAAAAATTATTTGAATTTTCTTTTGAGAAAAAGTGAGGAAACCAGTAAAAAAAAAAAACACTAAACAAAATGTGCCTGGTTATGAACACAGAACCATAGATCAATCTAGAACTGATTAAAGGGTTAATCTTGGCTTTTAAAATAATTTGTCTTACGGCATGCACACAGTATTAGAATGGTGAGGGTGTGAGTGCTGCAGCATCTTCATTGTTTACAGTGGGCTCTACTTTGGTTCTTTCATGGCCATGCTGTCGTTTTTGTCTCTACTTCTTCTGCAAAAACATAGTAAATGGGTGTTAGTAATAAAACATCTTCTGCATGAAAATTATATGTCACATCTAATTAGCATGCCACATTACTAAATTTAAAAATTATAAAAGTCCAACCATAGTCATTAATTGACTGCAGACCGCACTTCTTAGTGTACGGAATGATCATTGATACATGATATTCTGTGTGCATAGAACATCATGTTATCAGCATCACATAAACTGATTTGCACAGTAAGTCCGTGGTCCCATTAGCGTATGGCATCCGATGATTCTCTCATGCGAGAGCATCAGATGCGATATGCTAATGAACTTCGGCTCCAGCTCTGCTATGTCAGTGCCCTCTGCTCTGATGCTCTCGCTTGAGAGGATTGGAGCACATCTGTGGAGGAGACGGAGAAAGTAATTTCTCCATCTCCTCTGTTGCCGGTGGAAATCGCATTGGAATCGGGTGATATCCGACTGCAGGGCGATGTTTCACATGCACCCAAAAAAACATAAAGTGCACAAAAACATATCAATACATGTAAGGTATTGGTTGATATTTTGGCAATAATATGTAAGCTGGCAAACCGCGTCAAGGCTCCTTACACTTGCCAGTCCTACTATAACATAAAAACCACAGAAAGAGAAAAAAATCCTCCAATATTCAGGAAAAAAACACTGGTGTGCCACACGGCCAATCCCTGATTGAACGCTGGCTGTCTCATTTGGTATTATTGCACCTGTGCAGTTGCCATTTTACTTGGGTCCGCTGCACCCTGTTAGTGCAGTTGTATTGAGGCCTGTTAAGACAGGTAAGCATCTCTGCCTGTTTCTGTCTCTTCCCTAGCACTCAGGACTTCTGATGAATAGGTCGTCCCCCTTTCACTAGTTACACCCCTACCATCTCATAACCCATCTTTTTCTAAATCTCATTTGACTTTATAAAGGTCTGACTTATAAAGCAAGAGCTAAAAAAAATAAAGCTGGCAAAATGAAGAAAGAATACCATGTTGTGTCAAAAACTGAGAACAATAAAAAAAGATAGTAGACATTCATATTGCTATGTGATGACTAAAATGGGCATAACATTATTAGAGATATGGGGAGATTTTGAGAGCTTTGCATAATAGCCACAATAGAAAAGTAAGGACTGGATTTTTTGTCACTGGTGCTACAAGAATCAGGAGGGCATGGGGGCATAACTATAATAGGTGCAGGGGTTACAATTGCACCCGGGCCCTGGGGCCTGAGGGATGGGTGTGGGAGACTAAGGCTCCTGAAAGGTCCCTTTGGCCTACGTGAAAAGACTAATACTATTAAAAAATGTGATTATTGGGAGCCCTGTTGTAGATTTTGTACTGGGCTCCACAAGCTTCAAGTTTCCCTACTGGAAGGGTCACTGAGAATATCTGCCGCTGAGACATCTTTCTGTGTTGACCAATATCTAATTCTACATACACACACCCACACACACACACATGATCATGTACTGTATGTGTCACGTCTGTTATGAAGGAAAAACATGCTAAAACTCGAAAATTTGAGAAATATTTGTTTTCAACAAGTGTTACAAAATGAATCTCAGTGAAGTCTTTTTAAGCAATAATTGTACAAATGTCATTATACTTTTATTGATTTTCAGCTTCCAAGAAAATGCCTCTTTTGTGATATATAAACTCCCACTGAACACAGGAAAGAGATTACGTTAACCTTTCTCTGAACAAGAGAGAAAAATATAAATCCTACCAATAAGTCCGAGCCTTTTTTATCACTAGAGAGCTTAGTTATAATGATTGAACTACACTACAAGTTATCACTTATGACTTGTTCATTTTCAACAAAGAATCAGCTTCCAACCTTTAGACTTCCCATTCCCACATTGGCTACTGGGGTATAAAATGTGTAATTAACAAGTTCTTTATTGTGTCCGCATTAGTAATTGCCATGTATAGCCTAAAGGTAAAAAAGTATAAAAAAAAATCTTGTTCCCCCCACCCCTCCTCTTACACTTCCCACACTTAACTACCTCTGTGAACTTATTATTAGGATCTTGCAAACACTTCACCTCTAACAAGGACCTTGTGATGAACGTGTAATCACCATGTAGTGACCTCTGTGTGTAAAAATCAATACATATTCAGCAATATTTCCTCTCCTGCTCGAAACCAGACTCAAAAAAATGTGGCCGGGCGGAGATTAGGTTATCAATTATCACAAAACTGTCTGTTACTTCAAAGGATCATGAATGAGGGAAAACAAAGTTTATCAGAGTTTTAAGCTTTCTTTTATGTCCTCCAGATGCACGTCTATGAGGAGGGGAGGGTAAATTGGACCTGAGCTCTGAATCTGAGCTACTGGAAAAAATATACAAACAGCATTTTCTTTGGAACATGAATCATTGGTTTTGGGTCAGATATTGACAATAAACAGGCTCTTGAATTTGTTATACAAGGGAAACTTAATTCAAGATACTGGGATGTCTATGCAGCACGAGCATTTTATCGATAAGCACATGTTGGAAGAGCTCCTTTTTCCTGTTTTTGAACACCAATTTTTCCCTAGGTCAACAGATTGTTAATAGTCTGTCAAAGGATGATATATTGATAGTCAGTAAAAGTGCAAGATGTTAGTCCTCGCTTATTTCTTTAAGTATTATGCCAGCAACCTCACATGGTAAGCTACTGTCAATGTCAAATAAATCACCAAGTGCGCTATTTATCAAGATCTACCACCTGCAATACTGGGGCAAAAGACACAGCTATGTTCATCATAGAAAAGAAATTAAATGAAATTGATGTTTCTATGTTATAGGCGTACAATGATCTGCAAGGGTCAGCTGGAATGTATTAACAAGATTTTATTGTATCATTCCGGAGTCTCATTATACTATCCTGAAGAAAACAATGCATTGCTTTTTTTGACCAAAAATTCATCTTTTACACATATTACTGAAAACAATAGAAAATTACAAGATGATGAAAATAGGAAATATCACATTGAAAGCTGCTTATTAAATCTTTTATTAGTATATTATAAATAGATTTATTTGCAGATTGCAAATATTAAGGGTGAGTGAATCTGTCAAAATTTGGCAAATTTGCAAAATAAAGATTGTGAAATTTTATTTGCATCAGATTTATTCAATGAAAATTGAACATGCATTTTTAGGCTCTGAGGTCTGTCCACACCCTACGGCACAATAAGGCTATGTGCACCCGTAAGCAGATTTTTCCTGAGCAAAACCTGACTCCTTCCCAGGAAATTCGCATTTTTATTTTTCTCGTTTTTGTCGCGTTTTTTGCTCTGTTTTTTCGCATTTTTTTCCAGAGCATCAACCTTCTCATTGAAATGCGGATTTTTCCGCATAATTAATGAACATGCTGCGTTTTTTTCTGCGATGCGTTTTCTTTGCAGAAAAAAATGCATCATGTGCACAAAATTTGCAGAATGCATTCTAAGAATGAGATGCTTAATGTATGCGATTAAGCATTTTGGCAGGGAAAAAACGCTTAAAAAATGTGAAAAAAACGCTAGCATGTGAACACGGCCTAAATGTATTTAAAGCAAAATAAAAAAAGCTTATACTCACCCTGCCCTCATCTGTATCGCCATGCAACCCTACAACACCCTACAAAAACATAAGGAATATGCATATAAAGACTATAAGGGGTCACAGTGAAAACAAAACAAACCCAGAAAAAAATGCTAGAATTCAAATTTTTTTATTAGTCATTAATTTTTAAAGAAATCACAGCTCGTGTATATATTATTGTCATCCAGGCTAGTGACAAAAATGTTTAAAAAGTTTGTCAAGACACAGAATAAGTTAAACCGCTATAGGGGATATACAAATTTTGGGGAGAATAGGGGTATGCAATTACCATCTATTTCTTCCCTATGTGTCTGCGGAGGTGTGCAGATACGGGGAGGTCAGCGCGTGCCCTGGTCCGCTAGCCAAAACCACATGCACAGGGATCATTGCACCGAACGCTCGCTCTCCATTTACTGTGGGCATAATACTACTCAGACAACTGAGGGTGAGGGTAAAACCATGTGGCAATACATTGTTGAATCACAAAACAGGCAAATAACATGTGGAACAGTCCACCCCAGATGGTGCACCATGGTTGGACTGGCCCATGGGAGAACCGGAGGATTCTCTGGTGGGTTCAGGCACTGACACCTGCTGGCATACAGGGTCAGCGGCTGCCTAGGGCCCCCGCTGCTCCAGGGGCCCCAGCCAGTGGCATGTCACTAATAGCAGCACACTACTAAGTCGCTAAGGGGGACACCGGTGCCAGCAGAGCATCAGTGGGTGACAGGAGGCAGGAGCTGACTGCTGCAGCTAAAGCCTGTCCCTGTTGCTAAAGAGAAATGAATATTCACAGTTCTCCATGCCCCCATTGGCATGGAGAGGGGTGAATATTCATTTCACTTTAATAGCTGGCAGTGTTAGCAGCAGCCACAGTTGACACTGCCCGCTATCAGGGCCATCAGACCAGGGCCCATGCTCCCCCAGCCCTCGACGCTGCTATGGGGCCATAAGTCAGGAGGGCCCGGCGCCAGTGCACACTGCATTCAACTGTATCGGCATCATAGATGGCGATACAGTTGAAAGCAATAATGGAGTACAGAGCATCAGATGACACTCCCTCTCCCATCATTTCCCTCTGCCTCTGTTTCTGTTATCTGTCTTGATATAAGTGCAATAAACTTTTGATATTTTACTTGGACCTTTGGTGGCTTTTTTTTGGAGTTGTTTACTCCTATAAAGGAGGTGCATTATACAATAATTAGGGGGCATCATTATATCCTATGAGGGGTGCATTATACCCTATGACGGGAGCAGCATTATACCTTATGAGTTGGGGCTGTATTATACCCTATGATGGGGCTGCATTATACCCTAGAAGGTGGGCTGCATTATACTCTGAGGGGGCTACATTATATTTTGTGGGGTCTACATTATTCTATATGAGGGGGCTGGAGTATACTCAGAGGGAGCTACATTATATTCAGTGGGGGGCTGCATTATACTATATGAAGGGGGCTGTATTATACCCTATGAGGGAGCTACATTATATTCTATGGGGGGCTGCATTATACCTTATGAGGGGGCTGCATTATATTCTGTGGGGGGCTGCATTATACCCTATGAGGGGGCTACATTATATTCTATGGAGGCTGCATTATATTCTATGAGGGGGCTACATTATATTCTATGAGGGGACTGCATTATACTATATGAGGGATGCATTATATTCTATGATGGGACTACTTTGTATTTTATAAGGGGCTGTATTATGCTATATGAGGGCTATTTTCTATGAGGGGGCTACTTTATATTCTATGAGGGGGCTAGATTATATTCTATGAGGAGGCTGCATTTTTCTATATGAGAGCTACATTATATTCTATGAGGGGGCTTCATTATATTCCATGGGGCTGCATTATACTATATGAGGGGGCTGCATTATATTCTATGAGGGAGCTGCATTATATTATATGGGGGCTGCATTATGCTATATGAGAGCTGCATTATATTCTATGAGGTTGCTACTTAAATTCTATGAGGGGGCTACATTATATACTGAGTCTCTGATTATTTTGACTGTCTGGATGTCTTGGCTGTCTAGATGTATAGATGTATTTCTGTATATGGAGGTATCTATCCTTTTCATAGTTAACAAATGTCCTTCAAGCCAGCATTCACAGGTCAAATAGAAGAATGGTGATGATATCAACTCGCATTGTTTCATTATATAACCTATTTGCATAATTTGTCCTCTTCTGTTTTGCAAGTCAACAAACTAGCTAGCCTGGATAACGTGCAATTAACATATCAGCAAACATAATTGTTCAATGACCCTGCCTGACTGTTTTACAAAGATAGCAAACAATATGTTGTAGGAACTGATTTTACATGTAAAGATTAGCCATTCAAAAAAATCATTTTAAGCTACAAGAAAAGTCAACATTTCAGACTCTTGACCAAGAAATAAAATGCATAAATTCAAAAGTCAACATATAGATAAAATTCAAATAAAGTGCTGTGTCATCACTGGAGGTTGTCACTTTAAAGTTTGGGACAATGTTGCCCAAACTGCTCTAATGCTATGCCCTGAATTGTTCCAAGATATGAAGTTGATTTAATACTCTAGTAACAGAAATGGGACAATGCTCAACAATTAGTCATAAAATGTAATATGGGACATATAGAAATTATCCAAATTACTCAAGACTTACAGTATAACAATTCTCAATCTAAAGATACATACTGTTTGAAGTTTCAATACAGAGAAATCAATCAAGGTAGCTGTAAATAAAGTATGCAAAAAGTATAAATAAGATTGTTTTTATAATATTCACATTAATGTTTATCATCAAATGACACAGATTGTATAGAATGGAAACAGAGGCACAGATGTTGAAGTGTACATTCGTTTATTGTCATTTTTGTGGAACCACGGGACCACTGCCTGGGGGGCTCCGAAGGGGGCATAACTAAGCGAGCCCCAGACTCGTGTAGCAAGACCTCTCAGACACAACCAGATTGGGAAGCCAAGGGGATGCAAGGGGCTACCTCCAGTAAGACCCCAGACACGTGGAAACTGACTTGACTGGACTGGCTGGTTGGCAAGAACCGCAGATGGCGAAGAGCTTGGCAGAGGATTAGCAGCTGAAGCGGATAGCAGGCAGCAGCTGCATGGACCAGTGCAGGTGATACTGGCGTCATACTAGAAGACGTGGAAAGGCACGGTGGACACACTGAGGAGACAAACCGGAATGCAGACAGAGCACAGACATGCTGGTATGGGGAACCTGGGAACTAGCAACAGGAAACACTTGTTGCTCCAGCATCTCCCTTAGGGTAGAGGTGACTGAAATAGTACGGGTCATTAAGCCAATGGTTGAGACCCTTTTAGAATATGGTGCCCTGTATCTTTAAGAGACTGGGAGAGTGCGCACATTCGCCCTTAGAGTCGTGCCTGGAGCCCTGCAGGTTACGCGCAGGAACCAGGAAGCCCTAGCAGAGGAGGGAAGCACGAGACTCAGGATGGATACTTTGGGGAATCGGCGTCTCTGCTGGGAACCGTGCAGCAGTGCCGGTCCCGAGGTATCCAGGTGGAGAGCGGACCAGGCACGGGAAGCACAGTGGGGTAGCCGTGGGAGAGGAGGACCAGACCTCTGCTGGGGCACTGACGCTACACAAATGAAAAAAAAGATTCAAATTAGAATACCCAAAATGTTATCTATAAACTATAGGTGTCATGGGTTTGTCAGCAGTGACAGACAGTCATCCTGGATCCAGCCTTAGAAGGTCATTGTGATTAGCTCTACAAGAACCTTCTTGATTTTTGCATCTCTGTTATGGAGTGATATTTTTCTCCCTCTTGGACCCAAGTGTTACCTCCACCTCCTGCTGCTAATTAGCACATATTTCAGTCTCTTCAGCAGGGTGCTGGTGTTAGCCTAATTTCCCTTTGTCTTGTTGGAAGTACTAGCAGTCGGCTAGTGTCTTCTTTGAACACTCTTTGAGGTTTGCTGGCTTGATATCTCGGTGGTCTTATAAAGCTAAGTGTATTCCCTCATTCGTCCACCCTCTCTGTCTTTAGTTGTAGTGGAGATTGACTAGTGCACACCCAATCCCCTCCCTATCCAGGGTCTATCACTAGGGTCACTATCTATAGGAGTAAATGTTAGCACAGCCAAACAGGGAGGTGCCACACAGTAGGTTCCCAAATCTTATAACCAAGTATCAAATATCGGGCACACTCAAGGATTTTTGGTGCAAAAAAATCAGAATTTTAATACATACAGTAGCGACTAGTTACAAACGTTTCGGTCGTGATAGACCTTCATCTAAAAAGGAAGCAAAAAATGTTTATAAAATGGAAAGAAGGAGGCATATCTAAAGAAGAATATAATGCTGTCTGCAGAACCTGCAAGGCACAAATCAGATTATCTAAAGCTGAAAATGAATTGAGGCTTGCAAGAGATGTCAAAAGCAATAATAAAGGATTTTGGGGATATGTCAAAAGTAAAAGAAAAGTCAAAGATGCTATAGGATTTTTACAGGATGAAAATGATGAAATGGTAAGACAGGATGTTGAGAAGGCTGAACTTTTAAATTCCTATTTTGCATCTGTTTTCTTTCAGAAAGGAAATGTAACATCAACTGTTATTCACTGTCCTATTAAGGGAATAGAAGAATCCAGGATATCTATAAACAGAAAGATAGTGAGGAAACACTTAGCTAACCTAAATGTATTCAAGTCTCCAGGTTCAGATGAATTACACCCCAGAGTACTGAAGGAGATAGCAGAAGAAATTTTTTAACCCCTCTCCATAATCTTTGAAAATTCTTGGAGAACAGGAGAAGTGCCAGAAGACTGGAGAAGAGCAAATGTTGTTCCTATCTTCAAAAAGGGGAAGAAGGTGGACCCAGGCAACTATAGGCCGGTGAGTCTGACTTCTATACCAGGAAAGATCTTTGAACAAATTATTAAACAACATGTATGTCAATACCTGGATAAGAATGAAGTGATTAAACAGAGTCAGCATGGGTTTGTAACTAATAAGTCATGTCAGACTAATTTAATTTCCTTCTATGATGGTATTACTGATTGGGTGGATCAAGGAAATGCTGTAGATATAGTATATCTTGACTTCAGCAAAGCATTTGACAAAGTCTCTCATACAATCCTTATTGAAAAAATGACTAAGTATGGAATGGACAAGGCAACTGTTAGGTGGATTCATAACTGGCTTAGTGATCGGACCCAAAGAGTGGTCGTAAATGGCTGCACATCCAGTTGGAAGAATGTCTCAAGTGGGGTACCACAGGGCTCTGTCCTGGGCCCTGTATTGTTCAACATCTTTATCAACGATTTAGATGAAGGAATTGAGGGTAAACTGATTAAATTTGCTGATGACACAAAGCTAGGAGGGATAGCTAATACTAGAGAAGAGAGAGAGAGGATTCAAAAAGATTTAAATAAACTGGAGAAGTGGGCAGCAACTAACAGAATGGTTTTTAACAGGGAGAAATGCAAAGTACTACATCTGGGCAATAAAAATGAAAAAAGCATATATAGAATGGGAGGAATAGGGCTAAGTGACAGCACATGTGAAAAAGACTTGGGTATACTAATAGATCACAGACTGAATATGAGTCAACAGTGTGATGCAGCAGCAAAAAAGGCAAATGCAATTCTAGGATGTATTAACAGAAGCATACAGTCTAGATCACGTGAAGTAATTATTTCCCTCTACTCCTCTTTGGTCAGACCTCATCTGGAATATTGTGTCCAATTTTGGGCACCACATTTTAAAAAAGACATCAACAAACTGGAGCAAGTTCAGAAAAGAGCGACCAGAATGGTGACCGGTCTGCAAACCCTGTCTTATGAGGAAAGGTTGCAGGATTTGGGAATGTTTAGTTTGCAAAAGAGAAGACTGAGAGGAGACTTAATAGCTGTCTACAAATATCTAAAGGGCTGTCACATTGTAGAAGGATCAACTTTATTCTCATTTGCACAAGGAAAGACTAGAAGCAATGGGATGAAGCTGAATGGGAGGAGACACAGATTAGATATTAGAAAAAACTTTTTGACAGTTAGAGTGATCAATGAGTGGAACAGGCTGCCACGAGAAGTGGTGAGTTCTCCTTCAATGGAAGTCTTCAAACAGAGGCTGGACAGACATCTAACTGGGATGATTTAGCGAATCCTGCTTTGAGCAGGGGGTTGGACCAGATGGCCCAGGAGGTCCCTTCCAACTCTACGATTCTATGATTCTATGATTCTATGATCAGTGTACTAGGGTTAATTTTTAGATACTAGTGTGAGTAAATCACAAATAGTAGCCAAAGATCAGGTAAAGAGTGTAGCCCAGAACATAGGTGGTCAGTAACCTGCAATCGGGTATGCCAAAATAGGTATATGCAGGGTATCCTATTTCGCAGTATCCACCGCAAGACAGGGTGGGTGCTGGGAGCACGATTTGGGCTTTCATTGAGTTTCGGTAAATAGAAGCCATAAATCCCGGCTCCTCCCTGAGGTCTTGTGGCTTGAAGGAATAGGGAATGGGTTGTTGGGGGCCCTTCTCCTTTTCATGTGGGCTACGATAGACTACATCTTTGTGCACTGGCTTTTTTATGTGGCACCATCACATATTTCAGCGGACTTGGGTAAAAAAAACAAAATCTCAGGATTTCATAAAAAAAAATCTGGATTGGTGGAACTGGAGTTAAAAGTCTAAACTTACCATAAACTTTTATTATTTATTCCTTTGAATGTACGCATGGGTGACATACTGACATTGTAACAGGTCCTCTTAAAAATCTAAAAGGTACAATAAAATTAGTAAGCCAGTTTTTCTGGGTTGCTCTAAGCCTTGTTTGCCAAAAGGCACACATTCTATCTTTAGATAGTATATTTAGTTATTTTATAAAAGCAGAATAGAGATTTTGCTATGGTATTCCATTTATAATGCTAATATGCAATATTTAGAGAGGAAGAGGACTTGCATACTAGTGACACCTATTGGAAGTAGCAACCTAAAAGTCAATATCGAAATTTAACAAGTCTTGCCACATGATTTAGGATAAAAGTCAAACCCAAATCTCAATTTGCAGACACATGTTTTGGGGTGTTGCTTCTATTCATTGCAAAGCATGAGATATGATTTAACTGTGAGAGGCCTCTGTCTGGGGTTTAATAGGTACCAGTTCTCCTCATTGAGCGTGAAATGCCTGGTTAAGGAGACCTAAAGGCTGTGCAATGCTTATCTGGGAAATTCAAAATGCAAACTGCCTCTTCAGAGAGGAAGAGGACTTGAAATTAACTGCCATCTATTGGAGGTATCAAACCTTGAAAGTCATTATCAACTCTTCAACGAGCCTTGCCACTTGATACCTGATTTGGAGATCCCTCTGACTGGGGTCTAAGATGTAACATATTTCCTTGTGGAGACTGACATGGCTGATATGCCATGGTGAGCAGACTTATATTTGCACTAAGAAGGGGCAATATCCTGAAGTGTTTGTCTGAAAATGGAAATTTTCTGTTGGCCTTCATACTAAGTCACATGGCAAGGCTTGATCAAGGGTCAATATTGACTGTTATGATTGCTGCTTCCAATAGGTGGCACCAGAGTTCAAGTTCTGTACGTCTTGCTCTGTGTAACACTGACAATTGGATGGTCACAGCTTCAGGTCTCCTAAGGGGACTATTGAAGCCAGTAAAAAGTAAACAAAAAAGTTTTATTTTTTTTACCATAAACATAAATTCAAGTTATCCCCTTTTGCCCCATTCAAAATAAAATAATAAGAAAAACACACATATTTGGCATCACTGCATTCAGATGTATCTGATCTAACAAAATATAAAATAAATTAATCTGGTCAGTAAATGGTGTAAGGAGAAAAATAATTGAAACACCAGAATTTTTTTTTGGGCTGCTGCAACATTGGAATAAAATGCAGTATCAGGAAATCAAAACATAATATCTACCCCAAATAGGTATCAATAAGAATGTCAGATCAGAGTGCAAAAATGAAGCCCTCACCTATCCACAGATCCCGAAAAATGGAGACGCTACAGGTCTCGGAAAATGACAACTTTTTTTTCTTACAATTTTTTTTTTTAACCAATTAAATAAAAAAATAACTTATCCATGTTTGGCATCTACGTACTCATAATGACCTGGAGAATCATAATGGCTGGTCAGTTTTAGCATTTAGTGAACATAGTAAATGAAAAAAAATCCCAAAACTATTGTGGACTTGCACTTTTTTTTCAATTTCACCGCACTTGAAATTTTTTTCCCATTTTTCCAGTACATTATATGGTAAAATTTTCTTCTTTCGGTAAAATCAATGATGTAATTCAAAAGTACAACTCGTTTTGCAAAAAACAAGCTCTCACATGGCCATATTCATGGAAAAATAGAAAAGTTATGGCTCTGGGAATAAGAGGAGTAAAAAAAAAGCACACAAAGAATATCGCAAGGGACCAGGGCTTGAATGTGAGTGCTACCTTTTCTCCTACTGTACATTAGTAGCTTTTAAAAGTGATGAAGAAACAAGTTGATAAAGAAACTACACTTCACTTTTAACAGCATCCACACAGGATGTAATGTTTTAGTAGAGAACATCACAACTTTACCTTTTTTTTAATTAAGTAACTTTATTTTACAATACATGTAAGCATTTCTAAAAATTAATCAATTAATTTTTTTTCCCCAAAAATCAATAGAAACTCCAAAATAAGAAACTGTGTAATATATTTTATTACAGAAATCTTTTTCTTTCTTTTGGAGTTCTCATTTATTTTCAAAATTTTCAACTCAGGCTTAAAATATGTGTTCAGTGAAAACAGATTTTCCATTACTTAGGTAGAAGGTGACAGTTGGTTCACGTAAAGCTGTATGGAATAATGTAACCTGTCATTTCAGGAGAACTTGCAGCAAAATATGTCTGCCCCAAGCTCCTCCCCTTCTCATCTCCATAGAACTTTAAAAGCACCAACTGTCATCTCCTGTCTCAGTAATGGCAATATCTGTCTTCACTGAATACAGATTGTACCCCGTGAAATGGGAGTGAAAGATCAACCTACGAGGAGAAAGAAGCAGATATTTCTGATAAGATATACCATATTATAAAGTTGCTTATTTTTATGTGTAGTATTGATTTATAAAAAAAAGATTAAAATGATGGTTACTCTGTAAGTACATGTAGCAGATTACTAATACAACTTTTTTTTAGGAATTTGATTCAGTGATGCTTTATAAACATGGATACATATCTGTTCATTTAATCCTATAAGGATGTTGTTACTGCACGTGATTACAGTTGTTACCAGGCAGACATCTGAGTGTTGATTTCCACATCTGCCTTTATATCTCCAGCTAGGCACTTAATCTGTAATACTAAGGTATGTTAAGCTTCTTTTCTTTGCCATCTTTGAAATTAAGTTTGTTCCCGGACAGTCATATAAATCTGATGTCACTGAGCCAAATAAAACCTCTTATCATCCACAACAGCAGCAGCAACTGCAACAATAGTGACGACTGAGGAAATAAAATCTCTGGGAAACAGGAGACCACAATGAATTAGTATACAGAAAGTTCATGGCGCTAACATGACAGCTACATATTATGGTCAGAAAAAGGACAGTACATTGTAACAAATCATATGATAACAAACCAATCATAATAATCAGCACAATAGATTTACTGGAATAAAATGTCTCATCTTATTATTTGGGATATAATACAGTGTAAGGATTGGTTTGGTAAATTATCTATTGCTACTTGCAACTCATTTACGGTAATCTTGGATAAAAACTACGAACTAAAATTTTTTCAATTTTGGTTAAATGGAAGCAGCAAAAAACTTTTTAATGAGAGGAAGACGATAATTCTTTGATATCTAGATAAAGTGATAAAAAGTAGAAGGAAGGATGTTTTGCTTTCACTTTATAGATGTTTAAACAGTCTCTATTTAGAATATTTAGGGTACAGTTACACGTAGCGATGCACCAGCGATCCCGACAACGATATGGATCGCTGGTGCATCGCTAAGTGGTCGCTGGTGAGCTGCCACGCAGGTAGATCTCACCAGCGATATCGCAGGGGTCGGGGGTCGCTACTTACCTGTCAGACGCGGCGATCCTGACGTCCTCCCGCCCGCCTCCACGCCTCGCTCGTCGGCGTCACAGGAAGCCCAGCAGGAAGTGGCCGACGAGGAATGGTCCAGGGAGTTCTCGCGCGACCAACGATGAGCAGCAGGGGAGCCGGTCGGAGGTAAGTATCACATGCAGCGATATCGCTAGCAATATCACTGCAATGTCACAAAATCGGTGACTTTACAGCGATATTGCTAGCGATATCGCAGTGTCTAACGGGGGCTTTAATCCTGGTGATCTCAAGAACAAATAGATTTTTCCTAGTTAAAGTATATACTGTGAAAGGAAAAAAATAATAATGAAGAACTGAGGCACAAAACACATGATATGAACACACGGTATACACAGCTCCAAGAAAAGAAGGAAAAAAGGGAACAGGATTGAAAACTAATCTAGAAGCTATAAATCTAGAAATGTTCACATTTCTCAGTTCTATGTAAAAGAATGAAACTAATTCTTACCCCTTAATGATATCTACAATAGACATAGTGGGTGTAGAGAGTGGGCTCATGGGGTGAGCGCCTCCCATAACTGATTATGGCTGTATGTTACTGCCAGGATCTGCATCTAACAGCCATGGATGGAGCAGAGTAACGCCTGCGATTGTGAACTTGTTAAATGCTTCTGTCAAACTCCAATTGCAGTGATAGCATACAAGCATGGGGGTATATCATTCTATGCACCCATCATCGCTCCTGTGACACGTTGGCAAGACGCTGATGGATTACTATGACAGCCTGGGTTTATTGAGACATCCAAATAAAAAATGAAGACAGTGCCTCAAAAGTTGGTGAAAAATTCTTTTTGTTTCTTTATTCTGTTGGCAACGTTTCGATCTTGCATGATCTTTTTCAAGCTTGAAAAAGATCATGTAAGATCGAAACGTCGCCACAGATGGCAGAATAAAGAAACAGAAAGAATTTTTCACCAACTTTTGAGGCGCTGTCTTCATTTTTTATTTGGATGTCTGGATATTTTCCGGGAAGGTGTCAGGGTCCTGACAGCGCCGGCGTACTGTCTCCGCTAAGCAGGGACTCAACTGCACTGTAGGGACCCCTGGGGACAAGAACAGTCGGACAATAAAGATGCACGGGACCTGAATGTAGAAGTTAGAAAGCCGGCACAGGACCTACGGTCATGTGAACAGTCATGTGACTGCAAGGGGGTGGGGCTTAGCATCCTGCTTTCAGAGGAGGAAGAAAACTCAGAGTCGGGCAAAGCAGAGTTCAGGCACAATACAGGCAAGCGAGGTACAGGAGGGATAAACAGACGGGAGGTCAGACAAAGCCAAAGGTCATACACAAGATATCAATACAGTACCAGGGATGAGACAGAACGGACAGTCAGGGTCAAGCAGAGATCAAAAACCAAATGGACATAGAAGGTACCAAGCAGAATCCAAAGCGATATCCAGAGAAAAGACCGAGTCATACACAGGGAATCAAGCAACCAGAACACAGCACTAACACACTCAGGGGTCACCACACAATGCCAAGGGCGAAAGTATAACTGATGGGGGATGGGAGGTTCCTGAGGCTATAAGAAGCCTCCCCAGAACCAATGAGAGGCCACCCTAATAGGTCCCAGGTGTGCAGGTGAGAGTCTGCACTGTGATCAGAACATTAACTCCAGAAGTGCAGGTCACCCAGCACTGATATCACGACAGAAGGACTCTCTGAAATTGACGTGCGTCTCTATTGTGGGTAAAGTTGACCCCTTATTGCTATGAGGTGCTGTGGATTTTTTATTCTTTGATTGTAGCCTGGGTTTATTGAAAACCTCCATGCCGGTCTTTACGGAGCTTCCTTGAAATTAGTGATGAGTAGAGTTGAGCGACTTTGGTCGGATCGGGTTTCATGAAACAAAATTTGTTTCAAATGAAACAGGTCCGACTAGGGCAAAAAAAAGTCGGCGTTTCATCCGAAACCCGACCCCAATGCAAGTCAATGGGGAATAAAAGTTGGCATTGAGTGGATGAATGTCATCCGCTCAATGCCGACTTTTATTCCCCATTGACTTGCATTGAGGTCGGGTTTCGGATGAAACTCTGACTTTTTTTGCCCTAGTCAGACCAGTTTCATCTGAAACAAATTTTGTTTCATGAAACCCGATCCGACCAAAGTCGCTCAACTCTAGTGATGAGTGAGTATACTCGCTGCTTGGGTTTTCTCGAGCATGCTCGAGTGTCCTCCAAGTATTTTGGTGTGCTCGGAGATTTAGTTTGTGTCGACGCAGCTGTATGATTTGTGGCTACTAGACAGCTTGAATGCCTGTTTGTTAGGGAATCCCCACATGTATTCAGGCTGTCTAGCAGCCACAAATCATGCAGCTGCTTCGACACAAACTCAATCTCAGAGCACGCCAAAATACTCGGATGACACCCGAGCATGCTCAGGAAAATCCGAGCAACAAGTGTACTCGTTCATCACTACTTGAAACCCAACCTGTGTCTGGGCTTCAAAGGAGACAGTGATTTTTACTATGTGCAACAATGCTGTGTTATTATTTTAATATTATAACTAGAGTTGAGCGAAACGGGTTGAAAAATTTCAAAAGTCGCCGACTTTTGGCAAAGTCGGGTTTCATGAAACGAAACCCGACCCTAGGATGAGGTCGGCCACGAGGTCGGTGACTTACGCGCCAAAGTCGCATTTCAAAAGTTTGTTTTGCGCTCTTTTTCAGCCAATCAGGATCCACGGACACTGTGGGCAACGTGATGACATAGGCATTGGTCACCACCATCTTTCAGAAGGGCATGCAAGTGATTGGCTTGCTTTGGTGGGCGTCACAGGGGGTATAAAAGGGCGTGCACGCCGACCGCCATCTTACTTCTGCCGATCTCAGTATAGGGAGAGGTTGCTGCTGATTCTGTAGGGAGAGCGTTAGGCAGGGAAGAAGACAAAAAAACTGCTTCTGCTGCTAGCGATTTGGCCTGCACAACACACCAGTCACTGTGTGTGCAGTGCAAGGGGAGGCTACATAGTGGTGTATCAGTGGTGTTGGTTGTTGGGCTGCCTTCTAAGGCTTCCTGACATTCCTGCATTGCTGTTTACCCACTGCTCCGCAAACTGCTTTTTTAAAAGCAATCCCAATTTTTTTTTTTTGTCCTACTGAGAAGACAAAAAAACTGCTTCTGCTGCTAGCAATTTGGCCTGCACAACACACCAGTCACTGTGTGTGCAGTGCAAGGGGAGGCTATATTGTGGTGTATCAGTGGTGTTGGTTGTTGGGCTGCCTATTAAGGCTTCCTGACAGGCTGGCATTGCTGTTTACCCACTGCTCTGCAAACTGCTTTTTTAAAAGCAATCCAATCTCCCTTATCCTCTAGTCACTTTTGTCACAGCTGTGCCATCGAGCCTGTCACATAGCGCTCAGATATCAGTGGGCCTCACACAATCCACAAGTGTCCAGTGTCCAAAAGTGTGCGCAGAGATTCAAAATCTCCATTATCCTCTCTTCACTTTTGTCACAGGCAGCTGTGCCATTGAGCCTGTCACATAGTGCTCAGATATCAGTGGGACTCACACAATCCAAAAGTGTCCAGTGTCCAAAAGTGTGTGCAGAGATTCAAAATCTCCCTTATCCTCTAGTCACTTTGGTCACAGCTGTGCCATCGAGCCTGTCACATAGCGCTCAGATATTCATTGGGCCTCACACAATCCAAAAGTGTCCAGTGTCCAAAAGTGTGTGCAGAGATTCAAAATCTCCCTTATCCTCTAGTCACTTTGGTCACAGCTGTGCCATCGAGCCTGTCACATAGCGCTCAGATATTCATTGGGCCTCACACAATCCAAAAGTGTCCAGTGTCCAAAAGTGTGTGCAGAGATTCAAAATCTCCCTTATTCTCTAGTCACTTTGGTCACAGCTGTGCCATCGAGCCTGTCACATAGCGCTCAGATATTCATTGGGCCTCACACAATCCAAAAGTGTCCAGTGTCCAAAAGTGTGTGCAGAGATTCAAAATCTCCCTTATCCTCTAGTCACTTTGGTCACAGCTGTGCCATCAAGCCTGTCACATAGCGCTCAGATATTCATTGGGCCTCACACAATCCAAAAGTGTCCAGTGTCCAAAAGTGTGTGCAGAGATTCAAAATCTCCCTTATCCTCTAGTCACTTTGGTCACAGCTGTGCCATCGAGCCTGTCACATAGCGCTCAGATATTCATTGGGCCTCACACAATCCAAAAGTGTCCAGTGTCCACAAGTGTCTGCAGAAATTCAAAATCTCCCCTGTCCTATAGACACCTTGTACCTTGTTTTACATTACTATATAGTTTGTTGGATTTTGTCTACATTTCTACCAAAAATGAGGAAGGCTGGTGGAAGAGGCCGTGGAATTGGGCGGGGGTTGGCAGCTGGTAATGATGGTGTTGGTGGTGGATCTGATGGTAGTGGCAAGAGCAAAATAGGACCAAATGCAGGAGGTGTTGAGCCTGCGTCATCATCTGGCTACATAAGGCCTCGAACGCTTAGTTTTCTAGGAGTTGGCAAACCGCTTTTAAAGCCAGAGCATCAGGAAAAAGTTTTGTCTTACATTGCTGACTCAGCCTCCAGCTCTATCGCCTCCTCTTCTTCTGTTGTAAAAAGTAAAAGCACTGAGTCGTCATTGGAGGCTCATGTTCATGAACCACACCTTTCCTTGTGTCCTTCACCCCAACCAAGATTGAAGGATGACGCAGGCCATACTACTGATTACTCCATGGAGCTGTTTTCACATACCATGCCTGGATTATCAAGTGAAATGGTGAATTACCCAGGCCAAGATGAATCTGACATGGAGTGCACTGATGCACAGCCGCTGATGGATGATTCTGCTGGTACATTCACTCAGAGCACTACATTGTCCTCGCAGTGTACAGAGCCAGATTCTGACCCTGATGAGACTCAGGTGCCCCTTCCCGCACACTATACCACCATACACGGTGACACAGAGGAAGGTGCACATGACATAGAAGAGGAGGTGATGGATGACCCAGTTACTGACCCAGATTGGCATCCATTGGGGGAAGAGGGTGCTGCTTCCAATAGCTCAGATGAGGAGCATCCACAGCAGACATCGACATCGCAACAGCTGTTATCTGGCAGGCCCGGAGCACTCCAAAGACAGGTTCCAAACATCAAAAGAGTTGCTGGACAGCTTGTCCAGAGGGTCAAAAGATCACAGCGTGCTAGGCCGCAAAATGTCTGCCAAAGTAGGAAGAGTGCAGTGTGGCACTTTTTTGAACAAAATCCTCATGATCAGGCCAAGGTTATCTGTAAGAAGTGCGCAAAGACCTTTAGCCGAGGGAAAAATCTGAAAAATTTGAATACCAGTTGCATGCTTAGACATTTAACCAGCATGCACTTGCAAGCATGGACACAACACCAAACCTCAAGTGCCACATGTGCAACTAATCACAACGAAGGTAGTCAGCAACGCTACATTGTTTCCCCCACTGTAAGCCCACCGGTTAGCACAGCAGCAAATGTTGAGGTGTCGTTGCAAGGCCACAGCAGTCAGGGAATCCCACTGTTATATCAACGAAAGACTGATTCTAGGCCATCAGAAAGAACACCAACTCCATCACCATCATCAACCCTCTCTCAGTCCGCCCTGTCCACCGCTACTTCCACCATATGCAGCTCTCAAGTCCAGCTCACCCTCCCAGACACTATGAGTAGGTCAAGAAAGTACTCAGTCTCTCATCCGCGTACACTGGGTTGGAACGCCCACATTGCCAAACTAATCTCGTTTGAGATGATGCCCTTTCGGTTGGTGGAAAGCATAGCTTTACGCGAACTCATGGCCTATGCAGTACCACGCTATGACCTACCCAGTCGCCACTTCTTCTCTCGCAAAGCCATCCCAGCCCTCCACCATCATGTGAAAGACCGCATTGTCCATGCACTCAAGCAGTCAGTGAGCGGAAAGGTGCACCTCACAACTGATGCATGGTCCAGTCGGCATGGCCAGGGCCGTTACGTGTCCATCACTGTGCACTGGGTTAATGTGGTGGATGCAGGGTCCACAGGGGACAGCGGTGGTGGAACAGTGCTGCCTAGCCCACGGTATAGGAAACAGTTGGCTGTAGGCGTTCGACCCTCATCCTCCTCCTCCAGAAGCGAAAGCTCGTCCACAGAGCACAGTCGTACGAGCACTCCATCTGCAGCTGCCACTGTTGCACACGATGTGTCCCCCTATCGAGCAGCTAGTGGAAAGCGTCAGCAGGCTGTGTTGCAGATGATGTGTTTGGGCAACAGACACACTGCCGAGGTGCTGGCCGAGTACTTGAAGCGACAAACTGAGTCATGGCTGGGCAGTGTACATCTTGAGGCAGGCAAGGTAGTTAGTGATAACGGCCGTAATTTTGTGGCAGCCATAGCCCTTTCAAAACTCAGCCATATACCTTGCTTGGCTCACACCTTGAACCTGGTGGTGCAGTGCTTCCTCAAAAATTATCCGGAGTTAACAGCCCTGCTCCAGAAGGTGCGAAGACTGTGCGCGCACATCCGCCGGTCGCCTGTACACTCCGTTCGTATGCAGAAGCTGCAGCGATTGCTCCACCTTCCCAACCACCGCCTCATTATCGACATTGCAACAAGGTGGAACTCCACCCTGCACATGGTGGAGCGGCTGTGCGAGCAGAGGCAGGCCATAATGCATTTGTGGGAGGATACACGGCCAGGCACTTTGAGAGCAGACATGGAGTTGACAGGTGTGCAGTGGTCGAAGCTGAAAGACCTCTGTAAAGTCCTTCAGTGTTTTGAGGAATGCACACGGCTGGTAAGCGCAGACGACGCCATCCTAAGCATGAGCATCCCACTTATGCGTCTGCTCATGCAAACTTTGACGCACCTTAAGGAGCAGGCGTCTGCAGCCAATGTTGATGAGGAGGAAGAGGAGGAGGGAATCCTTGATGACATTCAGCCATTGTCTGCTCAGGGACCTCTCCTGGACGAGGTGGAGGAAGAAGAGGAGGAGGAGGAGGATGATGGGGATGATTACTTAGGGGAGGAGGATGCATCTCGTGGGGCAAGTGAAAATGTTGGCGTGGCAAGGTCTGGTACAGGGTTTGTGCGTGACTGGAGGGATGTGGATTTGCCAGAAAGTGCTCCTCCAACCAGCACTCGCAGTGCATCATTGACACCGGGAACATTGGCCCACATGTCAGATTATGCCTTGCAGATCCTAAAAAGGGACCCCCGCATTGCCAAAATGATGAACGATGACGACTACTGGTTGGCCAGCATCCTGGATCCACGCTATAAAGGCAAATTACAAAACATCATGCCACAGGAGAACCTTGACCTAATATTGGCTAATAAACAAGCAACTCTGGTAAATCGGTTGCTTGAGGCATTCCCAGCACACAGCAGCGGTGATGGTTCTCACACGAGCCGTACGGGCCGGGGGCAGCTTGGCAGAGTTGTTCGTGGTGCACACAGCAGAAGTGGTGTTGGAGACAGGGGTTTCATGACAATGTTGTGGACTGATTTTTCAAGTACCGCTCACACAACTGGTAATACTGCATCGATGGAAAGTGACAGGAGACAGCAGTTGTCAACTATGGTTAAATACTACTTTTCCTCCCATATCGATGTTCTCCCACACAGGTCATTCCCCTTTGACTATTGGGCTGCTAAACTGGACACCTGGCCTGAATTGGCCCAATATGCCTTACAGGAGCTCGCTTGCCCAGCTGCAAGTGTGCTATCGGAAAGAGTCTTCAGTGCAGCTGGATCAATCCTGACAGAAAAAAGGACCCGTCTGTCAACCCAAAATGTGGATGATCTAACCTTCATTAAAATGAACCACGCATGGGTTTCCAAGGATTTTGTCCCACCTTCCTCTGATGACACATAGGGTGACAGAAAAATGGCTTGCTTTGGTCCACCTCTTCCTGGGACTTGACGTATTTCGCCTTTTGCATCAGCTGAATGTCCAACATCAACATATGCCACTTTCTAAAACTCCCTAACTGTGCTGCCTCCCCCCCCATGGCCGGGGTCACCACCTAGCGCACGACACCGTGCGAGTGCCGTTGCCCTGGACAGGTGGGTAGGCCGACTCTTGGGCGCGGGCACTGTTACAGGGTCCTTCATAGTGCAATCAAGTGTCTCTGACGGTGGTGGTGCACACCCTCCGTCAGACACACCGCCGTACTATGAGGGGCCCAGTGCCAGTACCGACGCCCACGAGTGGGCCCCCCTTGCTTGGGCAGGGCCCCAGCATTTGCAATCTTTACCTCTCCCTGCTCCTCCGCTGTGTAGTCTGGGCCGTCAAATCCATACTGTGCCTGACACCGTCTGAGCCTGCCTCCTGATGTATAGACATATATTTTGAATGTGTACGCTATCCATACATGTTATCCGGGGAAACGGTACCCTTTCTAACCTTTTTGCAATCACATGCAATCCATACTGGGCCTAACACCGTCTGAGCCTGCCTCCTGAGACATATATTTTGAATGTGTACGCTATCCATACATGTTATCCGGGGATACGGTACCCTTTCTAACCTTTGTGCAATCACGTGCAATCCATACTGGGCCTAACACCGTCTGAGCCTGCCTCCTGAGACATATATTTTGAATGTGTACGCTATCCATACATGTTATCCGGGGATACGGTACCCTTTCTAACCTTTGTGCAATCACATGCAATCCATACTGGGCCTAACACCGTCTGAGCCTGCCTCCTGAGACATATATTTTGAATGTGTACGCTATCCATACAAGTTATCCGGGGATACGGTACCCTTTCTAACCTTTGTGCAATCACGTGCAATCCATACTGTGCCTAACACCGTCTGAGCCTGCCTCCTGAGACATATATTTTGAATGTGTACGCTATCCATACATGTTATCCGGGGATACGGTACCCTTTCTAACCTTTGTGCAATCACGTGCAATCCATACTGGGCCTAACACCATCTGAGCCTGCCTCCTGAGACATATATTTTGAATGTGTACGCTATCCATACATGTTATCCGGGGATACGGTACCCTTTCTAACCTTTGTGCAATCACGTGCAATCCATACTGGGCCTAACACCGTCTGAGCCTGCCTCCTGAGACATATATTGTGAATGTGTACGCTATCCATACATGTTATCCGGGGATACGGTACCCTTTCTAACCTTTGTGCAATCACGTGCAATCCATACTGGGCCTAACACCGTCTGAGCCTGCCTCCTGAGACATATATTTTGAATGTGTACGCTATCCATACATGTTATCCAGGGAAACGGTACCCTTTCTAACCATTGTGCAATCACGTGCAATCATACTGGGCCTAACACCGTCTGAGCCTGCCTCCTGATGTATAGACATATATTTTGAATGTGTACGCTATCCATACATGTTATCTGGGGATACGGTACCCTTTCTCACCTTTGTGCAATGACGTGTAATCCATACTGGGCGTGAGAACGGCTGGCGAGCTGTTAAGCAAGCTACAGCACCTGTGGTTTGCACACGTAAGTTTTTCATTTTTTCAGGAATGACGGTTAGGCCTAATTCAGGAACTGCGGTTGACCTGCACTTACTGGGAAATCATTGTTCGCGGGTAATAATTGTAATCAGTGATCCCCATCACTAACGTTGTTCAGCGGGTTATCTGCACCTGTAAGCGACAAACGCTGACCTTTTCAGTGTAGCGCACATGCAGCCACGGACATGTAAGGGCATGACACACCAGTTATTGGCCAATCTCATGTGCCAGAGCCTCACGTGTCCCTCTAGTAAGCCGGACTCGGACCGCGGGGCATGACGGAGTCTCGTTCGTTAACGGAATTAAGCTTGCAATGTGTGCATCTGTTCTGTAGCTGGCATGGTTGAGGTTTCCCAGGTGGAGTCGAATTTAACCGTAGGCTCCACTCCTGGTGGTGCCCTTCTGGACATTCCTTTAGGGTTCAGCTTTGCAACCATACTGCCCACGTAAAACAAACACTTTGCCTTCATGAACGCTGTTTGGAGGGTCATGACTCGTGGGAATAACGCCGCCCAATCAGTTAACCTGCTAGAGAGATCCTTCGTTGCTCCCAAGCATGACATCACACTCCCTAGGAGGAAGGTAATGCCACTGTGGCGACCGTACTCCTGGGGGCGACACAAGTGCACTGATGCCCAGCCACTGCTCGATGAATCTGCTGGTACATTGACCCAGACCACTACATTCCCCTCGCACGCTACACGACCTGAATCTGACCCTGATGAAACTCAGGTTACCCTTCCCATATACAGTTCCATCTTACACGGTGACAAAGAGGTAGCTGCAGATGAAAGTGCAGGTTCGGCCCACCCGCCATCAGACACACCACCGTACTATCAGGGGCCCTGTGCCAGTGCCGTCGCCAACGAGTGGGCCCCCCCTGCTTGCCCCGGGATCACAGCACTTGCAAAGTTGAAATACTGTGCAGTGAGATGGAAGATGGGGACGACGAGGAATCCAGACAAGTACAGGGATTCCCTAGCGAGGAGACTTATTTGATTGTTTTCAATGTTGGGACAGCAATTTTTGGGGAGCACTATACTCTGGAGAATGATAGATGGGGCCCACCATACACTGGAACATTCCAAAGGTGGACATCAGACACTGGAGCAGCATTTAAAGGCCCATTATACACTAGAGCATTAGAAATGGGGCCCATTATGTTTGGAGCATTATTTGGGCCCATAAGACAGTGGAGCTTCATCCATGGGGACCAACATATACTGTAGCATTATGTGGAGCTCATCATATACTGTTTCAAACATTATATGGGACCAATGATTCTGTATGGAGAAATAGATGGGCCTCGTCATTAGATGTAAAAAGTGAGGTATTTTTCATTGTACTATACCGCTATTTCTCTGCCGTATCGGAGCATGATGAGTTGTGGTATGTGTTAAAGGGGCGCTCTTTCGCCCAGGGCACATGAAAACCTGCAGCCAGCCCTCCCCCCCCACAACTTTAGCCAAATAACCCCCATTTTTCAGTGCGTAACTTGTATTATGAAGTTAATTAAGGTTGACAAGCTTAAGTAAGAAGAATTGATGCTTTTGGCATTCAAATGGGCACTGTAGGTGTGTTTCCTGTCCTCCTCTCACTGCCGACTTTTATTCCCCATTGACTTACATTGGGTTTCGTGTTTCGGGACGACCCCGACTTTTCCCTATAATCGGACGATCTTGCTCGACCCGACTTTTGGAAAAGTCGGGTTTCACGAAACGAAACGCGACCCTAAAAAAACCAAAAGTCGCTCAACTCTAATTATAACCAAACACATATTTGCAGGTTTTAGACCCCTAAGAGGACAGATAAATTCAGTAAGAATTGAAAAAAGTCTAAATCACCCCCATTAATATAAAGACAATACATTTTTTTAAAAAAATATACATATGTGGTATCACCGCATCCAAAAAAGTCCAGTCTATCAAAATATAAAACTAAATAACCTGATCAGTAAACACCGTAAAATTCAAAACTACAAAATTGCGCTGCAATACAGGAAAAAGTGCTACAACCTCTGACTGCTGCATTTAACATGATCAGACCGAAAGCGTGTATCTAGCTTCACAAATTCATGCCACTGTCACATGATCAGAAGATCACAGCATCAAGTCTCCTAAAGATACTATTGAAACAAGTAAAAACGTGTAAATTAAAATGTTAAAATCACGGCCTTTTGCCCCATGCAAATTAAAAGAATGAAAAAATGTAATACATATTTGGTATTGCTGCATTCAGAAACGCCTGATCTATCAAAATATTTTTAAAAAATATGATCGGTGAACAGCGTAACAAGAGAAAAATTAAAAACACCAAAATTACTTTTTTTGGACACCGCAACATTGCAATAAAATGCCATAACAGGCAAATAAAACTTTGTATTTACCCCAAAATTGTATTGATAAAAACTCTCACGGGGCTAGCAGGGATTTCACAGAGGTCACAGCAGTTCAGCCCAGCTGGTAACGCAGCCTCAGTGACCGGCGGTAACCTCGATTATGTCATTGCCGGTCACTGAGGTTGCATTCACATCAGTTCAGTCACTAGTGGTTATCAGCCTGGATGGTCGCATCTTGGCACAGTCCAGGTTGAAAATTGTATATCCCCCCCACATAGATTATGGCGTGGGACAGGACAATTGATAAGTGAGGGATATTGTTGCTTTTATTTTTGTTTTATTACAGAAAACAAGCACTTTGGTGGAACTGGCGTTAGATGAGTATAACTGTGTTTATTATTTTTAAATAAAAAAGTAAAAGTGTGTTTTGTTTTAGTTCAAATAAAATATGTTATTCTGGCTGTGTGTTTATTTACCATACAATAATAGGATTAGTAATGGATAGGTGTCTTATAGACGCCTCTCCATTACTAATCCATGGGCTTGATATCACCGGATAATACAAAGGTGACATCAACCCCACAAATATAAACCCCACTTGCCATTGCTACAGGGCAAGTAGGAAGAGCCGTGCAAATCGCCACAATTGGTGCATCTAATAGATGTGCCTTTTACGGGCAGGTGTGGGCTGCTATTTTTAGGTTGAGGGGTCAATATCCATGGCCCCTTACCAGTCTGAGAATACCAGCCCCCAGCAGTCTGCGGAATTGCACTTTTTTTGAAATTTCACTGCACTTCTAATTTTTTTCCCGCTTTCCAGTACATTATATTTATATGGTAAAATTAATGGTTTCTTTCAAAAGTACAACTCATCTCACAAAATACAAACCCTCACATGTCCATATTGATGGATAAATAAAAAGTTCTGGCTCTGGGAAGAAGGGGAGCGAAAAAGAGAAAAACAAAAACAGAAAATGACCAGAGGTGAAGGGGTTAAAGGGAATCTGTCAGCAGGTTTTTGTTACATCATCTAAGAGAAGCATAATGTAGGCAGAGAGCATTAATCCATCAATGTATCACTTAATTTACTGTCTGCATCTGTGCTGAGTTTTTAGATTTAGCAATGCAGCACAGCTGAGAAAGCTAGCCCACCTGCATCAGGCTCTGTATATAATTGTATATAGACAGTGAGCTGCTTATGGTAGGAGGGGGCAGAGTTGGACAAGGAGTCTCATGCTTCTGTAGTCCATACAATGATATTCACAAGGTGATAAAACAGTCAGTCTAAGTAAACAAGACCCCACAGCTAGACATGTTACATACAGTGGCTTGCAAAGGTATTCACCCCCTGGGCTTTTTCTCTATTTTGTTACAATACAACCAGTGTATAAATATTTTTGTAGTTGGAGAAGTGAAGTGAGAAAAATTTTGGCATAAACTAAATTTATGGGTTCAAATAACTAAAAATTGACATGTACATTTATATTCAACCCTTTTGCTATGAAGCGCCTAAAAATTTCAGGTGCAAACAATTTCTTTCATAAGTCACATGCTTATTGAAAGGAATTTAATGTGTGTGCATTGTAAGTGTTACATGGTCTGTCAGTATATACACACCTTTTCTGAAAGGTCACAGAGGCTGCCACACCATTTAGCATGGGAACTACTAACCAAACAACACCATGAAAACCAAGGAGATCTACAAACAAGTCGAGGAACAAAGTAACTGATAAGTACAAGTCAGGCTTGGGTTATAAAAAAATATCCCAATCTCTGATTATCTCCTGGCGCACCATCAAATCCATTATCATCAAATGGAAAGAACTTGTTATCACAACAAACCTGCCAAGAGAGAGCCGCCCATCAAAACTCTCAGCCCGAGCAAGGAGGGTATTAATCAGAGAGGCAACACGAAGATCAAAAGTAAGCCTGAAGATGCTGCAGAGTTCCCAAGCAGGTACTGGAGTATCTGTACATACGACCACAATAAGCCATACACTCCATAGAGGGGACCTTTATGGTAGAGTGGGCAAAAAAGCCCTTACACCTAAACATTGTAAGGATCATTTTGAGTTTGCCAAAACACATGTTGGAGACTCTCTTACCAAACTCTCCCCTCTCCAGTCTATCCTGAATGCTGCAGCTAGGATCATATTCCTCACCAATCATTATACCGATGCCTCTACCTTGTGCCAGTCCTTACACTGGTTACCCATCCACTGATACGATGAATTCAATAGAAAACCCAGCTCACCAGACAAGGCATCTTTAGGCATCGGAGCGCGGACCCGCCATGTCAAGGCACTTGTATTGTAGCATGAAAAGGAAGGAATTGTCCAGCTCCACGATGTAGTGAAAAAATATTATTTACTTTATTCACTTCAATCCATACAAAACATGAGGTTAAAATGCCAGCACAAAGAATGTAGATGCTTGCATTAGCAACACCTTTCTGGTGACTTCGCACCCTTAGTCATGTTATTTTGTCCATTTGTTGTTTGATTCACAAAAAAACCAAAACCAAATGTTAACAGTTGTAGGCATGTTCGCTACTTGAACTGATGCAAACCCTAAAAAATAGTGACATTACAGGTTGTGAGGTAGCAAAACATAGAAAAATGCCAAGAGGGTGAATACATTTGCAAGCCACTATATCATTGAAATGATATAGTGTGCTTTAACCCATACCTCATACCTGTGTTTTAATCCTTACCTTATACTGCCATCAGGTTAGATAGTAAAAAACTGATGACAGACTACCTTTAAGAAAGTGCCAGTGAGGTTTTGGCTTACTTAGGATGATATTTATGTGTTCAGAATTATTGTGCAGAATAAATATGCGACTAAATGAAAAAGCATATTTTCCATTTCAGTTGTTTACCGTATTTTTCGGGCTATAAGACGCACTTTTTTCTCCAAAATTTGGAGGGGGAAAACGGAGGTGTGTCTTATAGTTGGAATGTACTTACAGTTAGCATGGTGGCAGCAGGAGTTGGGTGATTCTTCCGGTGGTCCGACACCGCAGGATGATGATCTTGCTCCCATCTCAGCCTGGTGTAGGTAGTGCAGCAGTTTCGGTGGTGCTCGGTGCTGCAGGGGGCTCCGGTGACATGGTGTGACAGTTTGGGTGATGCTCAGCTCTGCAGGGGGTTACGGTGACATTATGTGAGAACCCCAAGGCCCCGCAGTTCTATTGCCTCGATGCTGTGGCCTCTGGAAAAATGGCCATCGGAGGTGGCGTATGTGCAGCTCCGAGACCTCATCTCCCGAGATTTAGGGACAAGATCTTGTTGCCGAGATCTCAATCTGCGCCTGGGGAATCAATCTGGCCTCCTGCAAAATGGCAGCTGGAGGCAGCGCATGCACAGATTGAGATCTCAGCTCCGAGATTTTGGCTCCTGTGATCTCAGGATGAGATCTTCTTGCCAAGATCTCAATCTGTGAATGCGCCGCCTCCGGCGGCCATTTTCCAAAGGCCATAGCATCAAGGCAATAGAACTGTGGGGGCTTCAGGCTTTCCCATAATGTCGTCAGAGCCTCCTGCAGCACCGACCACCACCAAAACTGCCGCACCATGTCGCCGGAGCCCCCTACAGCACTGAGCACCGCAGAAACTACTGCACCATGTCGCTGGAGGTCCCCGCAGCACCTATCACCACCGAAACTGCTGCACAATTGTGTGATGGGAGCGAGATCATCGCCCTGCAGTGTCAAACCACCAGAAAAATCACACGACTCCCGCTGCCACCAGTGCTGCCAATCCCCCCAGGTTAGATGAATTCAGGAATGTAAGATGGACCCCCATTTGACGCATTACTTTTTTTCCCCAATTTTCCTTCTGAAAATTTGGGGTAAGTCTTGTGGTCCAAAAAATATGGTACTTTCATCTGTTAATGTGAGAAAAATAACCAAACAACTCAAAATGTACAAAATTACATTTTTGACAATTAAAAAAGAAATCGGTAACCAATACAGCCACCCTTCTTTTCAATGAAAGTCATAAGCATTCAATGCATGAAGTTTGCCAATTTCTTAACCTGTTGATGATCAACTTTTGGGCAGCAACAACCACAACCTTTCAGATACTGTTCAGAGAGATGTGCTGTTTTTCTTCTCCATAAATCTCCCATTTAAGAAGGGCCTATAAGTCCTCAAAAGGGGTTTAGGCCAGGTGAGGAAGGGGCCCATGTCATTATTCTTTCAACTTTATGGCCTTTCTAGCAGCCAAGCAGGGAAGTAGTTTGATGCATGAGATGTATCATTGGTCTGCCTGAAAATCATGGTTTTCTTTAAAGATTCAGGAACCATGTGTACAGTATATATATATATATATATATATATATATATATATATATATATGTGTATATGGTTCCTAGTAATTATTCAGAGGGGAACTGGGGAGAGCACCTTATCTTCACGTATGCTGGAGGTCACTGGAGAGGCAGTCGCAGCGACTCGCCAGCACCTGTGCAGAAGAAGCCTGAATACAGTGCCCATAGAAGTGAGGAAAAGGTATGGATTGTGGAGCAAGTGCAGGGCGCAGGTGCGGATGCCTGGAAGAAATCATTAGCATACAGAAATAAAACAAGATTTCTCAGCAACAAGACCATTAATATGAGGCATACATACAGGTAGGACTAGTGTAACATTTCTATCACCTGTATGCCCATATTAATAGGTCATATACGGGGGGTGACAGATTCCATTTAGTTTTTTGGGTCTAGTTATGTAAAGATAGAAAATTGGTGAAAAAATAGCGGAAAAATTCTAATGATTTATCCTTAAGTCTAATCCTCTCATGTGATTCTATTTAGTTTCATACTACAATTAAAATGGTTAAATTGAAAGAAATAACAAGTCTAGAATTTACACTGATGTCTATATATGGCAATGTTGAAGCAACTGTAAAGAATAACATCTACACTCCTAGGTAGAGTAACTATTTTCATTATGGATAGATTTTTATGGAGTTGGCCCATATAATGATTGCAGGAATTGTGAAGTCAAAGACATTTCATCACTGTTAACATGCTGGATCTAAAATGGCATTACATTACTACAAGGTCACCAGACATAGCAAAGTAAAGCAGAAAAAAACAATAGGTCTACATGACTTCTAGAATTATAAGAAGTTCATAGCTCATATGCGATGTGATAACAGGTTACAAGTGTTTTATATGTCCTTAATTCATCTTTAATAAACCTTATAAAATCAATGTAAATAAAAAAATGGTTTGTATGTACAAGAATAACGGAGGAGGAAGTGACAAAGGAATTTTGTTTGTCTGCATTTATGGCTGACCTTTTTATTATCTTATTGCTGTTTGCTTTATTTTCACAGCACTTAGTTTATTTGATTCCTGAAAGTATATTTCTGTTTGTATATGGCAATTAATATTTTGCATTGTTGTGTTATGTACATTCTTTTTAGTGAGAAAATAGAATACTGCACATTTAAAGTTGCCATGTTGATGGGACTGACTGACTATCTTAAAGAGAATGTCTCATCTCATGAATTCTTGTGAAAACAAGCAACGTCGTAAATTACTTCTTTTTAAAATCTTTCCATTTTTTTTTAGAATTAACACACTTTTAATTGTGTAGTCTACAGCTCATTGCCAAGTTTCTGACCAAATTAGAGGTTCCAGGTCTCCTACGCACTTAGAGCATGCTTGATATACAGCTTGTAATCACTGCTCTGAAGCTGGCATGGTTGCTAGATCCAGCCTGTGTCCTTTCACTTCTCATATGCTGCCAGTGGCCAGCCATGTTGCAGCTTGAGCTGTTAATCCACAGGGGTGCATCACCACCCCCAAAAAGCAAAAAGCAGGGAGGCAGAGGAGCAGTGAGCTTCTGAAGATAGTAACATGAGACAATCCATATAAGCATATGAAATCGCCCTAACTGTGGCACCAGTAGAAGGATTGGGCATGTTTATTTTCTGTGGTCAATCCTTTTGTTCTCATTGAAGATAAGTGATTATCAGAAGCATCTAGTAACAGTTTACTGCCCTCTCCATATGGAAAACATATGTACATGCTGCTGATCTGAGAATACAAGTTTATGGGGAGATCGATCTATCTTTGCCTTTCCATTTGTATTGAATATGTGTGTGTACAGGTTCGTCGGATGCAGTGAACAGCCAGAGGCAGAGAAGGGATTAATAAAGTTTACTAAAACAATTATTGAATATGTATTGAAGGAAACCTTCCGTGCAAGGAGGTGTTGAGACAAGCAGTAAAGTATAAAAGAAAACACAACAAGAAGTAGAAAGTGAAGATAAGGACTTATCGTTATTTGAAGATCTTATTGGAGAAGGTTGGAACGGTTCCTGACGGCGTCGCAATCTGTAAACAAAGTCCTTGGCTCTGTGGTGTAAAAACAAGATGCACTGTCTCCTGACTGTGCTGAAGTATCCCGATCCATTGATTAAGGGGTCGTCAAGCTTGGGTTCGTTGAACTTGGGTCATTTGAACTTGGGGTAAAGTTCCTGCTGTGACTTGTTAAAGTATGACGCGGACCGCCAGGAGCACTATGTCGTACAGGCCACAGGTATGACAATGCCTCGTGCAGAGTCACAGTGTCCAGGGAAAGTCGGTAAGTCGGCTGCAGTACCTGTTGCAGGGGAGGCACTGGACAGAGTGCTCAAGAGGAGAACAGTCTGAGAAAGGCTGGCGTCAGTGGCGGTAGTTGAGGAGAGGGAGTCAACCTTTGTCCTGCTCTGTAGTCGCCTTCCTGCCAAGTCTGTCTCCTTCCCGCGCTCCGCTCCTTTAAGTCCCCCATGCCGCCTTCAGTAAGGTGCTCGAGCTCTTCCCGCCCAGTCAAGTCAGGCACATCAGACAAGTCATCCCCCTGCAACAACGGTGACAACCCCTATAGTCCCGGCTCGAGAGCGTTTTTCTGTCCGATGACGCTATTCCTGTTCACCCCCTTACATATGAGTAGCTTAGGAATGAGAAACTTTGGTTAATATCACATATCCTGAACTAAAATCCTCTAAATTCAAGTGCAACATAAGGCATCAATGTAAATTTCAGTCCATGTTGTAGGATCTAGGAAAATATGATTCCCTTATACAAATGATTTAAACAACAGTTGAGCATTTAGCTAATTACAGCACTTTCAGTGATTCATTATTCCACGGAAAGCTCCTTAAAGCACAGATTTTTCAATCAGTACACGCTTATGTTAAAGCAAACAATGTTAGGAAATAGTTATATCATTTTGAACATCAGTCCGTTACAGGGAATCTGTCCGAAAGAACCACCCCCCAAACTGTTTTATATGGTGATGTTGCTCACTTAATGATAATATCATCCACACCTATACTTAGCAATATCTTGCAAAAAATATCTTTCTTTACTGCTCTGCAGCTGGCAAAGAAATGAAGCCATGTAGCCCACCTAGTAACAGAAGTTGTCAGTTGTCTTTGGATAGGAGGAGCTGGTGTTTGTTCAGTAGAGCTTTCAGTAACATTACTGTTAGGGGCTGGCGGAACGCACCAAATAATAAAGATGGTATTTAGGTGTGTTCGCAGCCCGGGGTCCACCATGCAGAGGTGTTAACTGCTGCTCGGTAATGGCGGATGTGATATGGGGGTACAATAAAGGGACACACGGGGTTAACCTCACCCAGTGTGTACAGAGGCGGACTCTGTTACCTTCACAGAGCCGCACAACCGCCAAATAATAAATGCCGTTGCCTGTTTGTACTCACAGAGCTTGGCTGAGTGAGCGCTAATTAGCAGTCACAGAGCTCTGTCCTAGAGGCACAGGAATAGAGCTCCTCTAGACCATCAGCGCTCGGCGCCGCGGCTGCGGTGCCAGCAAAAGATAGAAATATATATAAACGCGCCAAGTGCGCACAGTACCGCTTCGGCGGATGCCACTAACCACCCACGGTGGGGAGGAAAGCGCTAGAGGTGTGCACGGCGTCGCACTGGCGGTTACTGCTACCTGGTGCGGTATGACAGTGCCCTGAGCAGGAAGGCACAGTCGGACGCTAGACAGTGCAGAGGACTGGGATGCACTGTGGCATATAGCTTAGCCACTGACAGGCGCTGACTCTAACCTCTAAGCCCTAACAACAGTCACAACCAAGGGTAGGGGTTTCATAATGAGTCAGTCACCAGATACATGCATCCATCATCATACACACCATAAGCCATCAGAGTCTATATTAGTGCATGGCCATGCTGCCATGCGGCTCTTTTATAGCAGCATCCTTCCGGGACCTTCCTGACCTTCTAGATGGTCCAATCCGAGCTGGAGAAGGTCCTGAGCATGTGACCTCTGATCTCCAATGAAAGATCATCCCAAGAGCATGCTCAGTGGTCCGAAAGGAGGACTTAGTCCCTGGAGTAGCTCGCTGCTGACCAGCATGCGCTGCTATAGCTGGACCAGAGGTGGCAGCAGCAGCAACAAAACCTACAGAGCTGGTCTGAGCAGAGCACCTGGATCGATGAGTCTGCTGAGCAGCCTCCTCTGCGGTCGGAGAGGAATGGGAGACTGCTGAATGCAAGGCTCGGGATCTCTGCTGTGCAGCTACAGAAACCCGATGCCTAACAATTACCACGTACACCTGGAACACCAAGCCTATTTCCCCTTCCACCTCAACCTTGCTTTTTCCTACTCATGTTAGATGTACCCTTCCCCTCTTTAATCCCGCTTTTAACCAATTGTTTCACAACCCTAGGCCAAGAACTGTCTGTCACCTGTCACTAAATTAATAATCAGTATTTATTTGCTGAGATAATGTGGCTAGACCACAGAATTAGCACAAAATAAATTAGCTGCTGAAATGTGGGCTGGTGGCTGGTACAAATAATTAGTACAAAGGACTGATATGCTGAAATGTGGACTGGGGGTTGGACCACACAATTATCATAAAGGGTTTAGATGCTGAAATGTGGACTGCTGAGTTGACCACACAAATAGCACAAAGGATTTAAATGCTGAAATGTAAACTGGTGGCAGGACCACACAATTAATACAAAGGATTTAGATGCTGAAATGTGCACTGGTGACTGGACCACACAATTAGCAAAAAGGATTTAGATATTGAAAATATGGACTGGTGACTGGACCAAAACAAATAATTTATATGCTGAAGTGGCGCGACTGGTCGCTGCACCACTGTATCAACAGCACTGTGCATTTGTATGCTGAAGTGGGGACTTTTGGCTGCACCACAGAATTAGCACTCCAGATTTATATGGTGGAAGGTCAATTTGACACAGGATCCTATTTATCTGAACTAGATGGGAATAAACCACGTAGCTAACTATCTGACTACTTGCAGCAGCCTCACAACGCTGTTAGACTCATAAAATGGTGCCAAAGCCATATGTCCGCTTTTTATATAGAAAAGGACATGTGACTTTGGCAGCCAGTGACAGAAGCTCTTGAGTCTGGATGTTGTGGATGATGAATGCACCCTGATTGCTGGAATCTCTACCCATTTAGTTAGTAAAAAAGAAAAAAATTGCAGTCCGCAGCTCCTCTGTCCTCCCCCCCCACTTCTCTCATCAATCATGTCCCTCCCACTCATCATACAGCGCCACTATCCTAGCCAAAGTCCTAACAATCATTTACCGAACTTTGGCTGAATTTTGCAGACTTTGAGGAAAATGCTTGGGAATCCAAAAATGAATCCGAATGTGCAAGGTTTGTGCTGAATTTGAGATTGGCAAAGTTTTCTGAACAAGTTCGCTCATCTCTAGTGGTGAGCATCTAAATCTACAGGCACTTTACAAAGTTTTATACCACTGAGCTGTGAGAATAAAAAAAAAACAAAACACATTTTTCCCAGAAAACAGTTGCATTAAAACCAAATTTTTCATTTTCATAAGCATAACAGGAGAAAATAGATCATACAATTTGATGTGCAATTTCCATTTGTTGAAAGGGAAGGAGCATCATTTGATTTTTGCATCGCAACATTGTCTGGACGAGATACCGGACGCCATGCTGGGTTTGCAGAGCCCCTGTTGTGCATAAAAAGTGCAAACCCCCCATAAGTGACCCTATTTTCGAAACTATACCCCTCAAGGAACTTATCAAGAGGTATGCTGACCACCTTCAACTCACACA
Source organism: Dendrobates tinctorius (assembly GCF_039654945.1). NCBI lineage: Eukaryota > Metazoa > Chordata > Amphibia > Anura > Dendrobatidae > Dendrobates > Dendrobates tinctorius. The sequence goes on from NW_027361672.1 coordinate 17,544,248, forward strand.
GGTGCCTCACAGAATTTTATAATGTTTACTTGTGAAAATGAAAAAATACAGTTTTCTTGCAAAGATTTTGCTTCTGCCCCAAATTTTTCCTTTGCAAAAGGGTAACAGAAAAAAATTGTAACAGGAGTGATGGAACCACTGTGAAGTGGTCTGAGGAGAGCCTGTAGGGGTGTAACTAGGTGATTACCTGACTCTTTACAAGAGCCCCTGATGGTGGGGTTAGACTTGGCTCCAGATGGACACCAGCTGCTCCACTAGGACGGCCTTCGGACGTACAGCAGCTGACCCCCAAATGGAAGCTGGAATGGCCCAGAAGGAAGATTCAGCTGATACAGACAGGCACAACAGGAACTCAGTAATTGCAGGTGATGTGGAGATGGCAGGTATACAGATAGGCACTGGCAAGTGCAGGCTGGTACAGATAGTATACAGGCAGGTGCTGGCAGGGGCAGACTGGAACAGTTGATATACAGGCAGGCACTGGGCTGCTGACTGCTGGAACCTTTGCCCACCATTTCATTAGGTAACTCATGTTTCTTCTCTTGCTACTCTGCTTCTTTGGCGTCATATACCTGTTTAACTATGGCGAAAGTTTGCCTATTATCTGATAATGATCTGTGTATCTAGCTGCCTATTTGATGGATGGAGCTTGAATAAAAAATTTTTGGTGGCGCAATTTTATTTGCCATACATTGTTACGCACTATATGCACTTTGCAATAATTTATTAATTCTATGTATGCATTCCTTGTTATTGCATAGGTTCAGATTGCTACAGCAACCCCTTGCTATCCATGCGGTGTGCGGTTTCCGCACTTTATTGTCCACTTCCCCCCACTTGTACCTGGATTTGTCTGAATAAAAATTATTGATCTTTCTTTGGACTTATAGTCGCTTTTTTGGAGCTTTGCTCAGTTTGTCCCCACTGGTAAGAGCAGGCAGGTATGACTGGTACACAGGAAGACATTGGCCAGTGCAGTCTGGTGCGGCTGGTATACAGGCAGGTACTTGCAGGTGCAGGCTGGTATGACTGGTATACAGGCAGGCAGGTGCTGGCAGACAAGTCTGGAATACAGTAACAAACAGCAGGTACAGGAAGACAGGTACAAGCAGGGACATGCAGGTACTGTCAGGTACAGGGTATATGAGAACTAGCAAGTGAGCAACAAGGCAGAGTGAACACATTGCTCATGCACCTCCTATCAGGTGGAGGTGCCTTATACTGTATATAGGCCGGTGCTCTGTCCATACTGGGGGAGGAGAGAGGCATGCAGGGATGCTGGCACCACAAGAATAGACCCTAAAATCTGTTGCATGATTTCTCCGAAGTATGCCGATATACCATATGTAGTGTAAAACTTCTGTTTGGTCACATGGCAGGGTTCGGAAGGGATGGAGTGCCAATTGAATTCTGGAGTACAATTTTATCTGGAATAGATTACAAATGCCATGTCACATTTAAGGAGCCCCTGACATACCAAAACAGTAGAAATCCCCATGAGTGACCTCATTTTAAAGACTACACTCCTTGAGGAATTCAACTAGGGATGTAGTGAGTATTTTTAATCCTCATGTGATTCACAGAATTGTATAACACTCTCAACACTCGCCCCTGTTTAAGCCAATTCTTGCGGAATTTTTTTTACAAACTGACACTTTGGTTATTGGTTGTGCTGGCAATCTATGCATAGATGCTGTGTTTGCACATTATGCACACAGCATTATTCAATCTTTTTTTTCATGATATGTGTACGAATAGATATGGGTATATTGATTATGTGTTATATGACTCTATATTGTCCTGAACATCACATTGTTGTAAGGATTATTTCATTCCAATAACACTTTCCTGCTGTCTTCATCACTTTTCACTTTATTTGCTATATGAACAGAAGCAAATATCTATAGGTTTTCTTGACTGTTGTATTTGTGTAAAACTAAACAGTTTCTGTAATTACTTGTGCATAGGTCATTATAGAGGGATTCACCTTATCCACATATTATTGCACATCCATATATTACCTATCATGTATTTGATTGTGACAGTGTACAAAGTGCCCTTAGAAGATAGACTGAGACACCAGGTACAGACAGAAGGAGGGAACTTAAGTCCTGCTAAGACTAAGTCGGTGTCACGCTTGAGATGGATAAGACTGGTGGATGGCACAACACACACACACATACAACAGGATAGAATAAGGGAGAGGAAGTCCCTAGCGAGGGATGGGGCACCTTCTAAATACAACCTGTGCCTATCCCTAAGGTCCCCTAACACCCTATGTGGGTCCTTCCCCCCGCTGCCATCACGTGCCTAGTCCCTGGCTGTCACCTCACAATACCCTCACAATACCCTGGCTAGTGCACTGTCCGGCAAGGACGCTAGCTTCACCACTGCAAATGGTATCAACACAGGGGGTAGTGACAAGCACAAGACAGACAAGGAAAAGAACAGCAAAGCTTAGCGGCAGCTGCCAAGCTCCACACAGCAGATGATGCGGAATCAGGAAAAAGAACTCCAGAGAAGTAGCAGATACACCGCTGGCGCCAGAGAGCTCCAAACTCTTAGGCTGGTCTTTGTAGACAAACTCTATTACCAACAGTCAGCTGATGCATCATGTGACTATTAAAAAGATGGTAAGAATGGTCTCCACCCACATCAGCTGCCCAGCAACAAAGCGTCTGCCAGCAAGTAAAACTGACATTAACCCTTGTTGGCCCAAAATTGAAAAAAAAATTAAATCATAGCAGAACCTCAGCTTCCACAAATCCTAAAATGAATCTTGACAGTTGGTTCTTGTTTTGTAATGTAGTATACCAATTCGTGTGTGCCTCTTAAATGTTTTTAAATAGTGTTCTTGGCTTTTTATGCTATTAGTAAAAACTATTTTCAGGTGATCCCTTTTGTGTACACACCTCTTGTTTTCTTTTTCTTGCATTTATTGTATGTTAAGACTGATCCATATATATGAGTGATGCCTTCCAAAACCAGTTTTGAAGAATTTTATACCGTTGCGTAGTGAAGAAAAAATAATTACATTTTTACTACAAAAATGTTGTTTTAGCCCCATTTACATTTTCACACATGGAAATTGGTAAAAATGTCACAAAAATTTGCTACACAATCTCTGCTTGATGTGGAAATACCCCAAATGTGGATGTTACTTTAATTCTTAGCCCCCTACGAGAATGGGAAGGGATGGAGCGCCATTTGATTCTCGGAGAACAGATTATCGTAGAATAGTTTGTGGACTCCATATACAGAGACAATAAGTGCCAGAAGAGTAGAATCCCTCCCTCAAGTGATTCCATTTTGGAAATTACACATCTCTAGGAATTTATCTACAGGTGTACTGAAGATTTTGACTCCATTGGTGCTTTCAAGAGATAGGCAGCAGCAGATGGTGCTGAGTAGAGTTGAGCGAAACGGGTCGAAAAATTTCAAAAGTCGACGACTTTTGGCAAAGTCGGGTTTCATGAAACGAAACCCGACCCTAGGATGAGGTCGGCCACGAGGTCGGCGACTTACGCGCCGAAGTCGCGTTTCAAAAGTTTGTTTTGCGCTCTTTTTCAGCCAATGAGGATCCACGGACACTGTGGGCAACGTGATGACATAGGCAGGGGTCACCACCATCTTTCAGAAGGGCATGCAAGTGATTGGCTTGCTTTGGTGGGCGTCACAGGGGTTATGAAAGGGCGTGCACGCCGACTGCCATCTTACTTCTGCCGATGTTAGCATAGGGAGAGGTTGCTGCTGCTGATTCTGTAGGGAGAGCGTTAGGCAGGGAAGAAGAAAAAAAAACTGCTTCTGCTGCTAGCGATTTTGCCTGTACAACACACCAGTCACTGTGTGTGCAGTGCAAGGGGAGGCTATATTGTGGTGGATCAGCGGTGTTGGTTGTTAGGCTGCCTTCTAAGGCTTCCTGACAGCTGCATTGCTGTTTACCCACTGCTCTGCAAACTGCTTTTTTAAAAGCAATCCCAATTTTTTTTTTGTCCTGCTGAGGTACTGAGCGTGCATTTTTTCACACCATACAGCGGTGTACTCTCCTCACACAGTACCGTGTAACGGCTGTTATCACAGCCACAGTGAAGCTATCTGTGTGTCACTCTGTGAGAATAAGTCGAGGACATGTTCCGTTCTTACAGACCTGCACCTACTAGTTTTGTCTAGCTTTCAAACAGTTAAATATATTTGCTGTTTGATCACATTCAAAACTATAGAGAGACAGCGTGTGTCAGTCCGTATACTTAAAAAACACGGAGCTTGACAATTTTACGTACACCGGACAGCCGTGTACGTGCACGCTCCTCTCAGTACCATGTAACGGCTGTTATCACGGCCACAGTGAAGCTATCTGTGTGTCACTCTGTGAGAATAAGTCGAGGACATGTTCCGTTCTTACAGACCTGCACCTACTAGTTTTGTCTAGCTTTCAAACAGTTAAATATATTTGCTGTTTGATCACATTCAAAACTATAGAGCGACAGCGTGTGTCAGTCCGTATACTTAAAAAACACGGAGCTTGACAATTTTACGTACACCGGACAGCCGTGTACGTGCACGCTCCTCTCAGTACCGTGTAACGGCTGTTATCACGGCCACAGTGAAGCTATCTGTGTGTCACTGTGGAAGGATAAGTGGAGGACTTGTTCCGTTCTTACAGACCTACACTCTAGGGAGATTCCTATTCTGCCCAATTCTACATACACCTTGTAGTTTGTGATACACTAGCCAATTTCTGCCTGTGACATAGCGCTGTGATATTCAGTGGGCCTCACACAATCCAAAAGTGTCCAGTGTCCACTAGTGTGTGTAGAAATTCAAAATCTCTCTTATCCTGTAGTCACTTTTTTCACACCTGTGCCATCGAGCCTGTGACATAGCGCTCTGATATTCAGTGGGCCTCACACAATCCAAAAGTGTCCAGTGTCCACTAGTGTATGCAGAAATTCAAAATCTCCCTTATCCTGTAGTCACTTTTTTCACACCTGTGCCATCGAGCCTGTGACATAGCGCTCTGATATTCAGTGGGCCTCACACAATCCAAAAGTGTCCAGTGTCCACTAGTGTATGCAGAAATTCAAAATCTCCCTTATCCTGTAGTCACTTTTTTCACACCTGTGCCATCGAGCCTGTGACATAGCGCTCTGATATTCAGTGGGCCTCACACAATCCAAAAGTGTCCAGTGTCCACTAGTGTGTGCAGAAATTCAAAATCTCCCTTATCCTGTAGTCACTATTTTCACACCTGTGCCATCGAGCCTGTGACATAGCGCTGTGATATTCAGTGGGCCTCACACAATCCATAAGTGTCCAGTGTCCACAAGTGTGTGCAGAAATTCAAAATCTCCCCTGTCCTATATACACCTTGTACCTTGTTTTACATTACTATATAGTTTGTTGGATTTTGTCTACATTTCTACCAAAAATGAGGAAGGCTGGTGGAAGAGGCCGTGGAATTGGGCGGGGGTTGGCAGCTGGTAATGATGGTGTTGGTGGTGGATCTGATGGTAGTGGCAAGAGCAAAATAGGACCGAATGCAGGAGGTGTTGAGCCTGCGTCATCGTCTGGCTCCATAAGGCTTCGAAGGCTTAGTTTTCTAGGAGTTGGCAAACCGCTTTTAAAGCCAGAGCATCAGGAAAAAGTTTTGTCTTACATTGCTGACTCAGCCTCCAGCTCTATCGCCTCCTCTTCTGAAGTTGTAAAAAGTAAAAGCACTGAGTCGTCATTGGGGGCTCATGTTCATGAACCACACCTTTCCTTGTGTCCTTCACCCCAACCAAGATTGAAGGATGACGCAGGCCATACTACTGATTACTCCATGGAGCTGTTTTCACATACCATGCCTGGATTATCAAGTGAAATGGTGAATTACCCAGGCCAAGATGAATCTGACATGGAGTGCACTGATGCACAGCCGCTGATAGATGATTCTGCTGGTACATTCACTCAGAGCACTACATTGTCCTCGCAGTGTACAGAGCCAGATTCTGACCCTGATGAGACTCAGGTGCCCCTTCCCGCACACTATACCACCATACACGGTGACACAGAGGAAGGTGCACATGACATTGAAGAGGAGGTGATGGATGACCCAGTTGTTGACCCAGATTGGCATCCATTGGGGGAAGAGGGTGCTGCTTACAATAGCTCAGATGACGAGCATCCACAGCAGACATCGACATCGCAACAGCTGTTATCTGGCAGGCCCGGAGCACTCCAAAGACAGGTTCCAAAAATCAAAAGAGTTGCAGGACAGCTTGTCCAGAGGGTCAAAACATCACAGCGTGCTAGGCCGCAAAATGTCTGCCTAAGTAGGAAGAGTGCAGTGTGGCACTTTTTTGAACAAAATCCTCATGATCAGGCCAAGGTTATCTGTAAGAAGTGCGCAAAGACCTTTAGCCGAGGGAAAAATCTGAAAAATTTGAATACCAGTTGCATGCTTAGACATTTAACCACCATGCACTTGCAAGCGTGGACACAACACCAAACCTCAAGTGCCACATGTGCAACTGATCACAAAGAAGGTAGTCAGCAACGCTACATTGTTTCCCTCACTGTAAGCCCACCGGTTAGCACAGCAGCAAATGTTGAGGTGTCGTTGCAAGGCCACAGCAGTCAGGGAATCCCACAGTTATATCAACAAAATACTGAATCTAGGCCATCAGAAAGAACACCAACTCCATCACCATCATCAACCCTCTCTCAGTCCGCCCTGTCCACCGCTACTTCCACCATATACAGCTCTCAAGTCCAGCTCACCCTCCCAGACACTATGAGTAGGTCAAGAAAGTACTCAGTCGCTCATCCGCGTACACTGGGTTTGAACGCCCACATTGCCAAACTAATCTCGTTTGAGATGATGCCCTATCGGTTGGTGGAAAGCGCAGCTTTCCGCGAACTCATGGCCTATGCAGTACCACGCTATGACCTACCCAGTCGCCACTTCTTCTCTCGCAAAGCCATCCCAGCCCTCCACCATCATGTAAAAGACCGCATTGTCCATGCACTCAAGCAGTCAGTGAGTGGAAAGGTGCACCTCACAACTGATGCATGGTCCAGTCGGCATGGCCAGGGCCGTTACGTGTCCATCACTGCGCACTGGGTTAATGTGGTGGATGCAGGGTCCACAGGGGACAGCGGTGGTGGGACAGTGCTGCCTAGCCCACGGTATAGGAAACAGTTGGCTGTAGGCGTTCGATCCTCCTCCTCCTCCAGAAGCGAAAGCTCGTCCACAGAGCGCAGTCGTACGAGCACTCCATCTGCAGCTGCCACTGTTGCACACGAGGTGTCCCCCTATCGAGCAGCTAGTGGAAAGCGTCAGCAGGCTGTGTTGCAGATGATGTGTTTGGGCGACAGACACACCGCCGAGGTGCTGGCCGAGTACTTGAAGCGACAAACTGAGTCATGGCTGGGCAGTGTACATCTTGTGGCAGGCAAGGTAGTTAGTGATAACGGCCGTAATTTTGTGGCAGCCATAGCCCTTTCAAAACTCAGCCACATACCTTGCTTGGCTCACACCTTGAACCTGGTGGTGCAGTGCTTCCTCAAAAATTATCCGGAGTTAACAGCCCTGCTCCAGAAGGTGCGAAGACTGTGCGCGCACATCCGCCGGTCGCCTGTACACTCCGTTCGTATGCAGAAGCTGCAGCGATTGCTCCACCTTCCCAACCACCGCCTCATTATCGACATTGCAACAAGGTGGAACTCCACCCTGCACATGGTGGAGCGGCTGTGCGAGCAGAGGCAGGCCATAATGCATTTGTGGGAGGATACACGGCCAGGCACTTTGAGAGCAGACATGGAGTTGACAGGTGTGCAGTGGTCGAAGCTGAAAGACCTCTGTAAAGTCCTTCAGTGTTTTGAGGAATGCACACGGCTGGTAAGCGCAGACGACGCCATCCTAAGCATGAGCATCCCACTTATGCGTCTGCTCATGCAAACTTTGACGCACCTTAAGGAGTAGGCGTCTGCAGCCAATGTTGATGAGGAGGAAGAGGAGGAGGGAATCCTTGATGACATTCAGCCATTGTCTGCTCAGGGACCTCTCCTGGACGAGGTGGAGGAAGAAGAGGAGGAGGAGGATGATGGGGATGATTACTTAGGGGAGGAGGATGCATCTCGTGGGGCAAGTGAAAATGTTGGCGTGGCAAGGTCTGGTACAGGGTTTGTGCGTGACTGGAGGGATGTGGATTTGCCAGAAAGTGCTCCTCCAACCAGCACTCGCAGTGCATCATTGACACCGGGAACATTGGCCCACATGTCAGATTATGCCTTGCAGATCCTAAAAAGGGACCCCCGCGTTGCCAAAATGATGAACGATGACGACTACTGGTTGGCCAGCATCCTGGATCCACGCTATAAAGGCAAATTACAAAACATCATGCCACAGGAGAACCTTGACCTAATATTGGCTAATAAACAAGCAACTCTGGTAAATCGGTTGCTTGAGGCATTCCCAGCACACAGCAGCGGTGATGGTTCTCACACGAGCCGTACGGGCTGGGGGCAGCTTGGCAGAGGTGTTCATGGTGCACACAGCAGAAGTGAGAAGTGGCGTTGGAGACAGGGGTTTCATGACAATGTTGTGGACTGATTTTTCAAGTACCGCTCACACAACTGGTAATACTGCATCGATGGAAAGTGACAGGAGACAGCAGTTGTCAACTATGGTTACAAACTACTTTTCCTCCCATATCGATGTTCTCCCACACAGGTCATTCCCCTTTGACTATTGGGCTGCTAAACTGGACACCTGGCCTGAATTGGCACAATATGCCTTACAGGAGCTCGCTTGCCCAGCTGCAAGTGTGCTATCGGAAAGAGTCTTCAGTGCAGCTGGATCAATCCTGACAGAAAAAAGGACCCGTCTGTCAACCCAAAATGTGGATGATCTAACCTTCATTAAAATAAACCATGCATGGGTTTCCAAGGATTTTGTCCCACCTTCCCCTGATGACACATAGGGTGACAGAAAAATGGCTTGCTTTGGTCCACCTCTTCCTGGGACTTGACCTATTTCGCCTTTTGCATCAGCTGAATGTCCAACATCAACATATGCCACTTTCTAAAACTCCCTAACTGTGCTGCCTCCCCCCCATGGCCGGGGTCACCACCTAGCGCACGACACCGTGCGAGTGCCGTTGCCCTGGACAGGTGGGTAGGCCGACTCTTGGGCGCGGGCACTGGCACAGGGTCCCTCATAGTGCAATCAAGTGTCTCTGACGGTGGTGGTGCACACCCGCCGTCAGACACACCGCCGTACTATGAGGGGCCCAGTGCCAGTACCGACGCCCACGAGTGGGCCCCCCTTGCTTGGGCAGGGCCCCAGCATTTGCAATCTTTACCTCTCCCTGCTCCTCCGCTGTGTAGTCTGGGCCGTCAAATCCATACTGTGCCTGACACCGTCTGAGCCTGGCTCCTGATGTATAGACATATCTTTTGAATGTGTACGCTATCCATACATGTTATCCGGGGATACGGTACCCTTTCTCACCTTTGTGCAATCACGTGCAAGCCATACTGGGCCTTACACCGTCTGAGCCTACCTCCTGATGTATAGACATATATTTTGAATGTGTACGCTATCCATACATGTTATCCGGGGATACGGTACCCTTTCTCACCTTTGTGCAATCACGTGCAAGCTATACTGGGCCTAACACCGTCTAAGCCTGCCTCCTGATGTATTGACATATATTTTGAATGTGTACGCTATCCATACATGTTATCCGGGGATACGGAACCCTTTCTCACCTTTGTGCAATCACGTGTAATCCATACTGGGCGTGAGAACGGCTGGCGAGCTGTTAAGCAAGCTACAGCACCTGTGGTTTGCACACGTAAGTTTTTCATTTTTTCAGGAATGACGGTTAGGCCTAATTCCGGAACTGCGGTTGACCTGCACTTACTGGGAAATCATCGTTCGCGGGTAATAATTGTAATCAGTGATCCCCATCACTAACGTTGTTCAGCGGGTTATCTGCACCTGTAAGCGACAAACGCTGGCCTTTTCAGTGTAGCGCACATGCAGCCACGGACATGTAAGGGCATGACACACCAGTTATTGGCCAATCTCATGTGCCAGAGCCTCACGTGTCCCTCTAGTAAGCCGGACTCGGACCGCGGGGCATGACGGAGTCTCGTTCGTTAACGGAATTAAGCTTGCAATGTGTGCATCTTTTCTGTAGCTGGCATGGTTGAGGTTTCCCAGGTGGAGTCGAATTTAACCGTAGGCTCCACTCCTGGTGGTGCCCTTCTGGACATTCCTTTAAGGTTCAGCTTTGCAACCATACTACCCACGTAAAACAAACACTTTGCCTTCATGAACGCTGTTTGGAGGGTCTTGACTCGTGGGAATAACGCCGCCCAATCAGTTAACCTGCTAGAGAGATCCTTCGTTGCTCCCAAGCATGACATCACACTCCCTAGGAGGAAGGTAATGCCACTGTGGTGACCGTTCTCCTGGGGGCGACACAAGTGCACTGATGCCCAGCCACTGCTCGATGAATCTGCTGGTACATTGACCCAGACCACTACATTCCCCTCGCACGCTACACGGCCTGAATCTGACCCTGATGAAACTCAGGTTACCCTTCCCATATACAGTTCCATCTTACACGGTGACAAAGAGGAAGCTGCAGATGAAAGTGCAGGTTCGGCCCACCCGCCATCAGACACACCACCGTACTATCAGGGGCCCTGAGCCAGTGCCGTCGCCAACGAGTGGGCCCCCCCTGCTTGCTCAGGATCACAGCACTTGCAAGGTTGAAATACTGTGCAGTGAGATGGAAGATGGGGACGACGAGGAGCCCAGACTAGTACAGGGATTCCCTAGCGAGGAGACTTATTTGATTGTTTTCAATGTTGGGACAGCAATTTTTGGGGAGCACTATACTCTGGAGAATGATAGATGGGGCCCACCATACACTGGAACATTCCAAAGGTGGACATCAGTCACTGGAGCAGCATTTAAAGGCCCATTATACACTAGAGCATTAGAAATGGGGCCCATTATGTTTGGAGCATTATTTGGGCCCATAAGACAGTGGAGCTTCATCCATGGGGACCAACATATACTGTAGCATTATGTGGAGCTCATCATATACTGTTTCAAACATTATATGGGACCAATGATTCTGTATGGAGAAATAGATGGGCCTCGTCATGAGATGTAAAAAGTGAAGTATTTTTCATTGTACTATACCGCTATTTCTCTGCCGTATCGGAGCATGATGAGTTGTGGTATGTGTTAAAGGGGCGCTCTTTCGCCCAGGGCACATGAAAACCTGGAGCCAGCCCTACCCCCCCACAACTTTAGCCAAATAACCCCCATTTTTCAGTGCGTAACTTGTATTATGAAGTTAATTAAGGTTGACAAGCTTAAGTAAGAAGAATTGATGCTTTTGGCATTCAAATGGGCACTGTAGGTGTGTTTCCTGTCCTCCTCTCACTGCCGACTTTTATTCCCCATTGACTTACATTGGGTTTCGTGTTTCGGGACGACCCCGACTTTTCCCTATAATCGGCCGATCTTGCTCGACCCGACTTTTGGAAAAGTCGGGTTTCACGAAACGAAACTCGACCCTAAAAAAACAAAAGTCGCTCAACTCTATTGCTGAGTGAAAATTGCAAATCTGCCATTGTAGTGTTTCTATACCTTGTAGTGCACATACATTGTAATGCCCATACATTGTGCCCAGCTTGTCTTTCTGGAGACACACACCCCATAAATTAAGCGGGCTTTCATCGCTACAGAAATGCCAAACATGTGGATGCTAAATATGGTTTAGACACCCTGGGGCTCAGAAGTAAGGCAGCATTTAAATTTAGAAGCACATAATTTACTGAATTCTGAATTTCTTTGGGGGTCAAGGAGCCATAGGGCTTTTCCAGAGCCTTTGTGCTACCAGTAACATGCAAGCCCCCTATATTTCTATTAACAGATGACAGATCTGAGTGGGGACTTGCTTTCTTTGTGGATTGAGTTTAAGCTTTTATTGGGAACATTTTACATAACATTTTGGATCACATTTACCATGCGCTGAGCGCTAGCATCGGAGTTTCCATCTAAATCTCTGAATGACGTGATTCAGATGAAACCACTGAGGGATCCATTCACTATAATGAGGCAGCAGAGTTACTCTAGACTCCCTCTGGCCTCTGTTCAGCAGTGTTCTTGTTTTCAGACATGCACAAAACTGTGGCGCACAGGACTTTTATGCACGCTTAAAAAGACAGACAGACACCACTGAGTTATAGGCCAGACGGCATCCACAGTGTCTCCATTTGCCTCAGTATAGGAAATCTTCCATTGGGTTTTCGTCCGAATCACATATTTTAGAGTTACACGGAAACCTCGATGTAAGCACTCAGCGCAGACCGCAGGGTAAATATGCGCCGAGCCTTACTGCAATGTTTGGGAGTCAGAATAAACAGCAGGTCAAGAATTGGATTTTTTTATTTTTCACAACATTTCTTATGCGGTATACGTGATTAGACGGATTATTCATCCGGTCAATGCGATTACATCGATACCAGATTTATTATTATTCTATGTTTGGCTGATGTCGCACACTAAAAAATAATTTTTTGACAAAACAAAGTTTTTGCATCACAATAGTTGAGAGCTAAAATTTAGCTCTCAGTTGATCTCCGCTGATCTCGGTCTTATACTTATTTCTTGGCATTAACTCTTTGATATTGATACCTCATACTTTTTGCACATTTGCACTGGCACTTTATCTACGGTAATTAGTTTTGGATGGTACACTAATAGTTTGCAGCTTTATATATATACCATTTGCTGCTTACACCTTTTGTGGTATTTATGACCATGTACTCTTGTTATTGATAACTTTTGGGTACCAGTATATATTTTGAATGCTTATTACTTGAGCCTTGCTCACTGGTGTTGGACTGGCCTACTATTATTGCTTTCTGTCGGATGTTCCCTAAACTCTGAGGCATTTCGTTTATGTATCTACTTTTTAATTATTTTTCTAATAAAATTTAGCTTTTAAATCTATTTGATTGTCACGTGTATCCCTACTATCACAAGAGTGAATTGCTGGTGGTTGTACCTTTGATTCTAAAATTTATTGGTATAATAGTTTTTGCATTTTTGTGTACTTTATCTTGTGATTTTTTGTAAATTATTTTTATAATTTTTTTAACTTACTGTATATACTCATGTATAAGCCGAGTTTTTCCAGCCCCTTTTTGGGGCTGAAAAAGACCCTCTCGGCTTATACACGAGTCATACACCTGAAAGCCAGCGAGGGAGGGGGAGCAGGAGACATGATACTCACCCTCCAGGCGTCTGCATATCCGGCTCTGCTACAGCCCAGTCTCGGCATCTGTATCTCCCTTCCCGTCTTCTTCCTGTGCGGTCACATGGTACCACTCATTAAAGAATTGAAAATGGACATGTCTCCACTCTCATAGGGTTGGAGCCACATATTAATGACTTTAATGAGCAGTACCATATGACCGCACAGGAAGAAGACAGGAAAGGAGATACAGACACTCGGACTGAGATGTAGCAGAGCCGGATATGCAGATGCCTGGAGGGTGAGTAGCACTGGGGGAGGGTGAGCCAGCCATGCCATAAGGAGAAGAGAGTTTGTCATTTTTTTTTTAAATCGCAGCAGCAGCATTATTATATGGGGCATATATGGAGCATGTTATGGTCCACCAATAAACTTTGTGCAGCATTATTATATGGGGCATATATATTAATATGGAGCATGTTATGGGCCACCAATAAACTTTGTGCAGCATTATTATATGGGGCATAATATATATTAATATGGAGCATGTTATGGGCCACCATTAACCTTTGTGCAGCATTATATGGGGCATATATTAATATGGAGCATGCTGCATTTCCCACCCTCGACTTATACTCGAGTCAATAAGTTTTCCCAGCTTTTTGTGGCAAAATTAGGGGGGTCGGCTTATACTTGGGTCACCTTATATATGAGTATATACGGTAAATTTCCATGTGTTTACTTAGTCCCGCTATGGGACGTTTTTAACACTCTCATCACTGTTATAATGTATTGCAATGTATTATACGTATCAGTGCTCCACTGACAGAAGCCTCTTAGACCATGTTGTTGGCATGGTCTAAACAGGCCACTGTCGCTGGCAGACTCAGAGGTCATCATTTGACCTCTGGTTGCCATAGCAATGATTTGGTCCTACTTTATAAATGCTGCACTCTCTATTGATCGCAGTATTTATTGGGTTAAACAGCCAGGGGCCATGAGGGAACCACTCCTGCAGTGAGTGCTGGGGCTTGGATATCACGTAAGCCAAACTCCTTGTTCCTGTGCTGCTTATGATTGCCATGACGTACCCATACATCAAAGATTGGGAACAAGTACCCAACAATGACTTATGGGTATGTCAAAGGTTGTGAAGAGGTTAATAATGTTGTAAAATTTCCTCCATGCTTTACTGCTTCTGAACATGTGCTACATAGAGTCAGGAGAGAAGGAAATCATCATGAATCTATATATTGTGTACAGGAGACACCAGAGTAGCTAGTCTCCAACCACTAGCTCAAAGAAAACTGGAGCGAACAGTTGTAAAATACAGGCTGCAAGTCATAAAATGTCCAGAAGTATCTATAATAATAAATGCGCTAAGCAGCTTCCGGGTTGTAACAACTTCCGTCCAGTTGTAACTGGTGATGTCACCGCACACCTCTTGCCATGTTAAACCTCAACACACCGCTCCTCCTCAACACACACCTCCTCAACACACACTCCTCTCACCTTTCACCATCTCCACTCATGTCCCCCCCTCTTTCACTCCACATACGACCCTTTCTCTCACTCCGTCTCTCATACTCACGCCGTCATCACCGCTGCTCCATGATCCCTGACAACTTCTTCCGTCGGAGCCATCCTGGATCCAGACGTTGTCCACGCCGGCGACATGTTCTTGCGGCGACGCCATCTTCAGTATCGTGAAATCCCGTGATACTCAAGATGGCGTCGCCGCAAGAACATGTCGCCGGCGTGGACGACGTCGGGATCCAAAATGGCGTCGGCGAAATCTCGCGAGATTTCGCCGACGCCATTTTGGATCCCAACATCGTCCTCGCGAGATTTCGCCGACGCCATTTTGGATCCCGACATCGTCCACGCCGGCGACATGTGCAAATGTTGGCCACGCCCAGCCACACCCATTTCACAACTAGTCACACCCATGTCCACACCTAATCGCACCCATTTAGCACTGCTGATCACACTGACTGGTACTGAGGGCACAGTGGCTGGCATTATGGGCACACTGACTGGCACTAAGGAAGAGAGAAAACAGAGAGAGAGAGAAAAAAGAAAAGAGAGAGAGCGAGAAAGAAAGGGGAAAGAAAGAAAGAACAGTGAGAGACAAAGAAAGAACAGTGAGAGACAGAGAAAGAACAGAGAGAAAGAAAGAGGGGAAAGAAAGAAAGAACAGAGAGAAACAGAAAGAACAGAGAGAGAAAGAAAGAAGTAAAGAAAAGAAAGAAAGAAAGAACAGAGAGAAAGAGAGGAAAGAAAAAGAATGAAAGAGGGGAAGAACAGAGAGAGAAAAAAGAAAGATTAGAGAGAGAAAGAAAGAACCGAGAGAGAAAGAAAGAACAGAGAGAGAAAGAAAATGAGGGAAAGACAGAACAGAGAATGAAAGAACAGAGAAAGAAAGAAAAAGAGAGAAAGAAATAAAGAAAGATTCTACAAAGATACTATAGCAGCCCGGCTCCCATTGTAGTGCCCACCTGAGCCTCCCAGGCAGGACCTATCATGATCCGCTCACATGGCCGGCATCCCTGATTCCAAGGTGATCCTGCTGACTGCGCTGTCGGAGGAGGACACGGTGATGGATCTGAAGCATTCCTGGTTCCGTCACAATCTCCTCAAGAAATTATCTCATTTCCGGTCAGCTTCCAGCACATCACTTCAGGTGGAACGTCATGTGTGTGTTTTAAAATGCTCCTCGGGGCTCCGCCGTGTACTCCTGTGTCCGTGGGAAAAGCCCGCTTTGTATGCTTTGTACACACTTGGCTCCACTCCGTCCACCTCGTACACGCGCGGCTCCGCTCCGTCCACCTCGTACACGCGCGGCTCCGCTCCGTCCACCTCGTACACGCGCGGCTCCTCTCCGTACACCTCGTACACGCGCGGCTCCTCTCCGTACACCTCGTACACGCGCGGCTCCTCTCCGTACACCTCGTACACGCGCGGCTCCTCTCCGTACACCTCGTACACGCGCGGCTCCACTCCGTACACCTCGTACACGCGCGGCTCCTCTCCGTACACCTCGTACACGCGCGGCTCCGCTCCGTACACCTCGTACACGCGCGGCTCCGCTCCGTACACCTCGTACACGCGCGGCTCCGCTCCGTCCACTTCGTACACACGGCTCCTCTCCGTACACTTCGTACACACGGCTCCTCTCCGTACACCTCATACATACACGGCTCCTCTCCGTACACCTCGTACACACACACGGCTCCGCTCCGTACATCTTGTACACACGGCTTCTCTCCGTACATCTCGTACACACGGCTTCTCTCCGTACACCTCGTACACGCGCGGCTCCTCTCCGTACACCTTGTACACACGGCTCCGCTCCGTACACCTCGTACACACACGGCTCCGCTCCGTACACCTCGTACACACGCGGCTCCTCTCCGTACACCTCGTACACGCGCGGCTCCTCTCCGTACACCTCGTACACGCGCGGCTCCTCTCCGTACACCTCGTACACGCGCGGCTCCTCTCCGTACACCTCGTACACGCGCGGCTCCGCTCCGTACACCTCGTACACGCGCGGCTCCGCTCCGTCCACCTCGTACACGCGGCTCCTCTCCGTACACCTCGTACACGCGGCTCCTCTCTGTACACCTCATACACACACGGCTCCTCTCTGTACACCTCATACACACACGGCTCCTCTCCGTACACCTCATACACACACGGCTCCTCTCCGTACACCTCGTACACACACACGGCTCCTCTCCGTACACCTCGTACACACACACGGCTCCTCTCCGTACACCTCGTACACGCACACGGCTCCTCTCCGTACACCTCGTACACGCACAGCTCCTCTCCGTACACCTCGTACACGCACGGCTCCTCTCCGTACACCTCGTACACACACAGCTCTGCTACATCAACACTGTAGATCCTGACCCCACACATACTTACCTCAACCAGCACCATGACAACAGCAAAGCAGAGTCTTGCAGACGGTAGAGGCAAGGCTGTGCGCACAGGACCTGTGATGAGGTTACAGGAGGGGCGGAGTCAGGGGTGACATGATCGGGGTCTGGACAAAGGCTCCTGATCATGTGACCCCCTGACTCCTCCTCTCCTGTGACCTCATCACAGGTCCTGCGAACAGAGCAAGCAGGCAAGCGAGTGCGACGCTGTGAGTGGCTGCGGGGGGGAGGGGGTCTCATGCTACGGCGAGGATGGGGGGCGTGGCGGCTTATCTCCCTGCAGTGCGGGAGGAACTTGGAAACTATCACCGCCGTGCCCGCAGAGGGCCGGCGGCAGGAGCAACAGTGGCCGCAGCAGCTGGCAAGTGCCGCCCGCGGCCCACGTGACAGCGGCCCAGCGGGAAAATGCCCGGTTGGTTATATTGCCAATCCGGGCCTGCCTTCAAGAGCAGTCTGTCAGCAAATTGCCTAAATCCTATGTTGGATAATGACAGAATTGTGATCACATCATTTTTATGTGTGATCACATGCTTTTGATCAGTTTTATTTTTTGTTTAATTGTCATGATTATTTTTTGTGCTGATCATCATCCTTATTTCCAGCATCTCTGAGCTTTCCATGTTCACTTCAAGATTGTCCTATCTCTCGTTGCTTTTTCAGACACCCATATTCCCGGAAAGAGAATATCTTGTGCCAGAGTTGTATCTAAATTTTATGGCACCCAGGGCAAGAATTCAATATGGCACCCTGCCCCCACCAGGCAAATATGCGATTTCGATACTTAGACGTGCTGCTCTTCCTAATTCTCTTAGTGTTCAGTAAAAAACTGAGAAAATAAGGAAAAAAAGTTAGTTGTTGAGTGACAGTAAGTATGAAAATCGCATATTAGAGAAGTGGCCATGTGATGAGGAACCTTGAAGCAGAGCTGAGTGAGTATATTGCATGCTGTTAGGATTAGCATGCTACCAGTCTTCAGTTTATAATTAAAGGGCTTGTCCAGGTTTGAGATGAAAATCTATGTGACTGGAGGCTTCTGAATTCTCACAGCGCATGCACTGCACCTTTCTAGCATTCTACCTTGCCTGTGGCAAAAGTGGACAGTCATGTCAACACAAGTATGCAATTTGTATACTTCTGGCTATATTCCAACTAGACGTGTATGGCCTTGCTCAGTTCATTTTCATTGAGTGACGACACGCATGTCTAGTCAGCATGTGACAACATGTCTGCAAGTCGCCAGCACCAGAGAATCCTGACAGCATACAGTGCGCACTGTGAGAAGTCAGAAGCTGCAGTCAAATAACTTGACTGCAGACTTATCAAAAACTTGAACAACCCCTTTAATTTTACTAACATAAACAAAAATATGTGAATTTGTCAGCATCATAAAAAACATTTACATCCATGTACCTGACAGATGACATTGTCTCTGATTGGAGTCATTTTCTTTCTTTTCTTCATCTTGCCCAGACTTCATGATGACTTTTTTCATCCACAGTTCATCTCTGCAGACTTCCATTCCCTCACAATACCGTTAAAAATAGCGATGTCTTTACAATGCTCCTTAATAAAAAATATCTGGCCTACGCTGAGCACCTGAATAAATAATTGCCCCTTGCTATATTCCTTGCACAAAATATGACCCACACACTGTGCCTCTTAAAGTACATGCCCTCCACACTGTCCTCTCCTTTTCATACTGGGCTCCCTCTTCACACTGTGCTCTTACACTGTCCCCCATGCTACCTCTACATTGCTCAGTCTCTATTCTGTGCCACTCACACTTTTCTCCCCCATACTGTCTCCTCACACTATTCCAGCCAATAGTTTCTTCACGCATTTCCACCTCCCTCCTCATACAATATCCTCTCACATCTCTCCTGCTGACCATACTGTCTCCTCATATATTCACTCCCTTACTCTCCATAATGCATCGTCACACATCTCCCCCAATTCCCTATACTGTGTCCGCACCCATCCCATCTCCCATGCTCCCCAAACTGTGACTGCATACATTCTTCCTCTTGCTTCCCATACTGTGTTCACATAAATTTTTGCCCTCACTACCTATACTGTGTCTGCACCTATCCCCTCACTCACCATACTGTGTCTGCACCCATTCTCCCACTTGTTTACCATACTGTGTGCACATACAGTATATTCCTTGCCTTCACTCCCCATTCCATGCCAACACCAATCCCCCCACTCACCAGACTGTCTGCATCCATCTCCCTCTTAAATTCCTCCATGCTCTTCATTCCGTGTCTGCACCCACCACCCACTCATCATACTGTGTCCGTACCCAGCCCCCCACTCATCATCTTGTGTTTGCACTGCCTCTGTCCCTTCCTTGCTTCCCAAATTTCTGTCCTCAAATCTTCCCCTTCATACCTCATTACACTATATCTCCTCACACACACTAAATCTTCCCAACTTCTCTCCCCACACTAAATCTCCTCCACCCCCACACTAAATTTCCCCTCCGTTACAATAGATCCCATGCGTGCCTCTGCAGTGCTGTCAGCAGCGTGATCACATGACCTGATCACACTGCTGGCGTCGCTTGGGCCAGGCGGTCAGAGCTTCAATTGTACTCAAGTCTGAAATGCACAAGTACAATTGTTCACTAAGAGCTGTAGCGTTGCATCATTTCTGAGTTGGCTGTCCCATCTATTATCCTGTTCTATCATCGCTGCTAATGATTGGTGACTACGCTGACCATGATTTGGGGATCTGATCGATAAGATCCAAGCTTCTTTTCAGAACGTTTGGTTCATAACAAACATGATAACTGATAAGCATTGACTTTAGTGTTAGAAATATATTCCTTTTCATAGTAGTAGAAGTGATTTGTGACTGTGAACAGAACATACATATACTTGCTATCAAGACAAGTTAAGTAGAAATGGAATTGGAACATCCATAATGTACATGCCCCAAAATAGTTAAAGAGAATTTTCAAACAAAATAAAATTCCCAAAAATCCTATAATCCCAAATCTGTTAATTGCACTTTAATGTGGGTAATATATTTTTCAAAAGGCATTTGAAATATAAACTGTTTTCTGTATTCAGTTTTTCTACACTCCAAATATCAAATATAAGAACCAATCATAATGTGATGCAATTACACATCTGATGATGAAGAAACCTATCATCTCACAAACACAGCAAGCTCTACAAGTGTAGTTTGGCAAACTCACAATATATGTTAATGATCTCACATGCAACGTAACTTTATACCTCTGTGTCGGTGCATGAGAAGCCAAGAGGAACTGATGGCACTTGGTTGTACTTGTGTCAAGGAAAGTTCACACATCTCCCAAACTGGAGGTTGCTTGCCAGAAGCGTCTCACTTGTTCTCCAGCTTTTTTGTTAATTACCAAGTTCCTCTTTTCATCCTACAAGAGTTTACTGTTCAATCACCTTAAGGTTGGGAGTGATGCCACCAGTTGTGTCTGCTGTATTATACCTCATGGAATAAATATGTCTAATTAAAGAATACAGGAAATAAAATCCCTGTACCTGTATTGTAAAGGATGGAAGGTTGAACACACTGGTATATTATTTTTCTTAAGAATAATTGCACTTTAATTTATAGGATTGGTATTAGTTTATATTTGCTTTTATTAGACACTTCAATGAAAAGACTTTTAAAATGTGATTAAAGGCAACTAGATATTTTCTCATATAACTTTTCAAAGGGACTTAGCAATTAGTGTGGTCTGGCTGCGAAAAAAATTGAAGCTAAGAAGCCCATATTCTGAAAACTTCTAGTCACGTCATTAGTTACACCAGTGTTTTCCAAACTCCAATCTTCATGGCTCTCTAAGGCCTCTTTCACACTTCAGTTTTTTGCATCAGTCAAAATCCGCCAAAAGGACGGATGCTGGATCCGTTCTAGAACTGATGACAACGGATGCCACCCATCCGTTTTTTTTGACGGATCCGACAAATGAAGAATTTTAAAGGAATCGCAGCCTGGAAAAGGAGAGAGAGAGAGAGAGAGAGAGAGAGAGAGAGATTTTTTTTTTTTGTCCGGCACCCAGAAAGAATTTCGGGTTAAATGAGTGTCTGGAGGATCCGCCAGAGAAAAAAAGTTGCAAGCTCCGTTTTCAAATCTTTGAGGATGGTGACGGACAGCAACTTTTGGCGGATCCTCAAAAAAAACGGATGCAACGGACGGCAATCCGTCACAATCCGCCATTTATGGAAGTCAATGGGAAAAAAACGGATCCTCAAAAGAAAATTGAGGATCTGTTTTTTTTCAGAACCTGGCGGATTGTGACTGATTGCAAAAAACTGAAGTGTGAAAGAGGCCTAACAGATCCTGCTTTCATTATTTCCTTAGTATTGCAAAGGTGAGAGAACCTGTGATAATTTCCTATACCTTGATCATAATTCAATTAAATGTGCAATTCTTAGAAAATCCTAAAAACATGATCAGTGAAAAACTGAGTTAGGCCATACGAGAGATATGTGTCCAGTAATTAATTTTATTTGTTAAAAATGTACTTTTGTATGCTAAATATGCAGAACATAACACAAAAAGATTAACAATGGATCTGTTTTTAGTGCATGAAAAAAGTAAGACAGCACCAACCAATAGTTATCCTTGTGACCTGAAGCACCCAAACAATACACATTCCCAACTGAATCCATTTATATCAATTATTGGAGATGCAATATATACACTACATATTGGTCTACACATAGTCCTTACTCAAGTGCCTCTGTGCAGATCAATACATGGTGTATGTAGATGTTGGATGTCTAATAAAGTCTTCATTATATGAATATGCTGGTAAAAGTTCTGTTTTTTTTACTTGTAGTTCAGTGATATGCTTTTTGAGAAGTTCACTCGCACCGTAAACCAGGGAAGCACAAACTTTCTTCGCTTAAGTGACAGATTATTGGATTGAACAAGCGACTCAATAAAAATGATGTATTTGAGAGAATTACCTTATGAGTAGAGATGAGCGACTTTGCCTTTTTTAGGGTCGAGTCGGGTTTCATGAAACCGGACTTTCTCAAAAGTCGGGTCGAACGAACTCGGCTGACTATTGGGAAAAGTCGGAGGCCGACTGAAACACAAAACCCAATGCAAATCAATGGGGAAGCAAAGTCGGCAGTGAGTGGAGGACAGCAAACACACCTACGGTGCCCATTTTAATGCCAAAAACATCAATTCTTATTACTGAAGCTTGTCAACCTTAATTTACTTTATAATAATAGTTACGCACTGAAAACTGGGGGTTATTTGGATAAAGTTGTGGGGGGGGGTAGGGCTGGCTCCAGGTTTTCATGTGCCCTGGGCCAAAGAGCGTCCCTATAACACATACCACAACTCATGATGCTCCGATACGGCACAGAAATATAGGTATAGTACAATGACAAATACTTCACTGCTTACATGACATGACTGATCTATTTTAAATTCTACAATAGCTCAAAAAAGTACAGTATATTACTCCATACAGTATTATGGCCACCACATTGTGCGCCATACAGAATAATGAGCCCCATATATTTCTCCATACTGAATAATTGGTCAATGGTCACATATAATGTTCCATACAGTATATGATGAGCTCCACATACTGCAATGCTACAGTATATGATGGTCCCCATAGACGATGCTCCAGTGTGTTATGGGCCCAAATAAAGCTCCATATATAATAGGCCCCATTTTTAATGCTCCAGTGTATAATGTGCCCCATAGATGCTACTTCAGTGTCTGATCTTCCCCATTTAGAATGCTTTAGTATATGATTGGATGGATGATGCTCCAGTGTCTTATGGGCCCTAATAATGCTCCATATATAGTGGGCCCCATTTCTAATGCTCCAGTGTATCATGTGCCCCATAGATGCTGCTCCAGTGTCTCATCTGCCCCATTTGGAAAGCTCCAGTATATGATGGGCCTCATGGATGATGCTCAGGTGTCAGATGTCCCCCATTTGGAATGCTCCAGTATATGATGGGCCTCATGGATGATGCTCCAGTGTCAGATCTCCCCCATTTGGAATTTTCCAGTATATGATGGGTCACATAGATGCTGCTTCAGTGTCTGATCTGCCCCATTTAGAATGCTCCAGTATATGATGGACCTCATGGATGATGCTCCAGTGTCAGATGTCCCCCATTTGGAATGCTCCAGTATATGATGGGCCCCATAGATGCTGCTGCAGTGTCTGATCTGCCCCATTTAGATTGCTCCAGTATATGATGGGCCTCATAGATGATGCTCCAGTGTCAGATGTCCCCCATTTTGAATGCTCCAGTATATGATGGGCCCCATTTTTAATTAACCCAGGCATGGTATGTGAAAAGAGCTCCATGGAGTTATCTGAAGTGTGTGCTGCTGCATCCTTCACTTTTGGTGTGGGTGAAGGACACAAGGAAAGTGGTTGCTCCTGACCAGAAGCCTGCACTTACGACTCAGTGCTTGCATTTTTTTAAACTTCAGAAGAGGAGGCGATAGAGCTGGAGGCTGTTTCAGCAATGTAAGCCAAAAACAGTTCCTGACGCTCCAGCTTTCAAAGCAGTCTACCTACTCACAGAAAACGGAGCCTTACAGGCCTTCCAGAGCTACACCATGATGCAGGCTCAACACTTCCTGCTTTAGCTGCTATTGTGTTTTGGTACTACCAGCACATGCACCACCACCACCAGTACCAGGTGGCCCCCCACGCCCACGTCCGCATCCTCTTCCACCATACTTCCTTATGTTTTAGAAAATTGACCCAAAATACCAGCAGATATATGGTACTTTATCAGAAGCGTACAGCTCTATACAGTCTAGGGATAACAGTAAATCTCAGTATATATTTCATGAGTCATACACAGATGCTCACAGGCTCAGTATGGATTACCCAATAAAATAGAAATGTGAAAAAGGGTACAGTATCACCAGATACAAGGTATATATAGTATAGTGTAAACATTCTGAATCTCCGTATACATTTCAGGAGGCAGACACAAACGCTCTCAGGCCCAGTATGGATTACACAAGAATATGAAAAGCTGTAAATGGGTAATGTAACAAAAGCGTACAGCTGTATACAGTGTTGGCCAAATTTGAAATCTCGGTATATACAGTATTTCTGGAGTCACCCTCAGACGCTCACTCAGTCTGGGTTTGACCATAATAAAAAATGTTGGAAAAAGGGTACTGGATAACAAGATAGCAAGTATATATATTATAGGGTACAATTGAAATCACCATATACATAGTCCCGTAGTCAATCTCAGACGCTTACTCAGTATGGATTTGACCGTAATACCAAATGTCGAACAAAGGTACTGTATAACAAGATACAAGCTGTATCGAGTATAGGGTAAAAATTGGTATCTCTGATTCACCATATATATAGAAGGCATAAAGCACACACGCTCACTCACTATGGATGATACCGTAATACAAAATTTTGAACAAAGGTACTGTATCAGCACATACCAGGTGTATCCAGTCTAGGGGTAATTGTAATTTTCCGTCTATACTTCTGGGTCAGACACAGACACTCACAGGCTCAGTATGTATTACACCAGAATTTAAAAAGTAGAAAAAGGGAAAGGTAGTCGAAGCGTACAACAGTATACAGTGTTGTGGTACTTTTAAATCTTCGTATATATTTCAATCTCAGTAAGCCAGTCCAGACTCTCTGCTACTGGAATCTACAGTACAGACGGAAATTCGAGTGTTATCAGAAATTTGGGAATTACTCATCGCGGGAAAACCTCCCGGTAGATGTTGCAGAGGCGCTGCAGAGCCTCAATTACTCTGTCTGTGGAGACAGCAAAAATGGTTCTTTGTGAAGAAAGGATTGCTTTATCGCAGTAGCGTGGATCTCATCACCGTTACTCGTCTCCATCAAACTGTGATCACAGGGAGAGATGTACACATGGTCCTCACTGCCTCTCATGATGTGTCTGGTCATTTTGGAGGGCCAAAGACAGAAGCCACAGGTCATAGGCGATTCTATTGGATTGGCATGAGAGGAGATATTGGAAAATGGTGGCAGGAATGTCACACGTCTGTGACTATCACAACTGTGAAAGGTGATCATAAAGCACCACTGCATCCGCTTGTAAGTTGACGTCCATTACAAATGGTAGCCATTGATCATCTGAAGGTAGAGGCCAGCAGGACAGGGCATAGCTACATCTTAACCATCATCGATCAATACATCAAATTTCTAGTGGCCGTCCCTGTGAAGAATATAGGGACTGACACACGCTGTCTCTGTCTAGCTTTCACCGTAATCAAACAGCAGATCTACGAAACTGTTTGAAAAGCGGACAGCACTCTAAGGTGTAGGTCTGGAAAAAAGGACAAACCCCTCGGCTTTTTCTTCCAGAGTCACACCCAAATAGCTTCTATTTGTCCATGATACCAGCCGGTACACGGTAGTGTGTGAGGAGCGTACACCGCTATACGGTCTGTGAAAAAATGAATGCTCAGTAACTCACCAGGACAAAGTAATAAAAGTTAGAGTACTTTGAAAAAAGCAGTTTGAACACCAGTGTGCACACAGCAATGCAGCTAGCAGGTAGCCTTACAATGCAGCCTAATCACCAACAGCGCTGCTGCACAAAAGCAAAAATCCTCCCCTTTCACTGCACACTAACTGTACAGTGAAAAGCGCTATCAGCAGAAGCAGTTTTTTTTCTTCTTCCCTGCCTTACGCTCTCCCTATTCAGAATCAGCAGCAGCAACCCCTCCCTATGCTAAGATCGGCAGAAGTAAGATGGCAGTCGGCGGTCACAGCCTTTTAAACCCACTGTGATGCCACACAAAGCCAGCCAATCACTTCAATGCCCTTCTCTAAGATGGTGGTGGTCGATGCCTATGTCATCGTGTTGCCCACAGAGTGCGTCCCCCATCATTGGCTGAAAATAGGCGCTGGAAGCATCATTTGAAACGTGACTTTGGCGCTCGGGTCGCCGACCTCATGGTCGACCTCACGCTATGGTCGGGTTTCGTTTCATGAGCCATAACATTTTTATTTTTCGATCAACATGGCCTTGTGGGGGCTTGTTTTTTGCGGGATGAGTTGTCCTTTTGAATAACACCATTGGTTTTACCATGTCATGTACTACAAAACAGGAAAAAAATTCCAAGTGCGGTAAAATTGCAAAAAAATTGCAATCCCACACTTGTTTATTGCTTGGCTTTTTTGCTAGATTCCCTAAATGCTAAAAGTGACCTGCCATTATAATTCTCCAGGTCATTACAAGTTCATAGACACCAAACATGTTAAGGTTCTTTTTTATCTACGTGGTGAAAAAAAATTCCAAAGTTAGTTAAAAAAAAATCTAGGAACGGTTGAGGGCTTTTTTTTTTGCGGGCCGAGCTGATGTTTTTAATGATACCACTTTTGTGCAGATACATTGTTTTGATCGCCCGTTATTGCATTTTAATGCAATGTCACAGCGACCAAAAAAAACATAATTCTGGCGATTTTGTTTTGTCGCTACGCCATTTAGCGATCAGGTTAATGCTTTTTTTTATTGATTGGGCAATTCGGAATGCGGCAATACTAAATATGTGTAGGTTTGATTTTTTTTCTGTTTTATTTTGATTGGTACGAAAGGGGAATGATTAAACTCATGTTATTTTATATTATTTTATTTTTAAACAGTTTTTTTAACTTTTGGCATGCTTCTATAGGCTCCATAGGAGGCTAGAAGCATGCCATACTTGTTCAGCTCTGCTACATATAGGCGATGCTCAGATCGCCTATATGTAGCAGAAATACAGCATTGCTATGAGCGCTTACCACAGGATGGCGCTCACAGCAATCTGCCGGCAACAACCATAGAGGTCTATACTATTCCGTCAGCGGTCGATAAGGGGTTAACATGAGTTTAAATGTTATTGGCTTATTCTGAAGACCAACAACATCCCCAACTTTAGGAGGTTGTTAATTCTTGCTCAACCACATTTTAGTTTTATAATTTTTAGCTCCCTTCAAAATGATTTAAGATTGTTTCTCAATGAATTTTTACAGATTAAGGGTGACATTAAAGGTGGAAAAAAATTTTAAATGATACTTCTTTGGATAATTTAATTTTTTTTACACAACATAAATCTGGCATTTTAACAGGAGTGATTAGACTTGGTATATCTACTGTATATGAGATGTTGAAACGTGTTTCCTTTCTATCATGTTACAAATAAATAGCATATCTTTTGCATGGCCACTTCATTACCTATCTATGCCTTTGTATGCTACAAAGGAGTTAGAACTTGCTGTTTCTGTCAAAATATTGGGTTCCTGACAAAGGTGTAACTAGAGTCCGATGGGCCTTGGTGGAAAATTTGGAACCCATCTGCCCCTACACCTACAGCCAACACAGGAGATGAACACCCAACCAGGAGTGCTCACATTTCCAAAAATTAGAGCCTGACACGACCAAAGTGGCATCAATTTCATGAGAGTAGAAATAGTATAGTAGACACCGACATATCTTCCAGTACAGCCAACCCAACAGATGGACACCCAACCAGGAATATTCACATTTCCAAAAAATAAGGGCCTGATACCACTGAAGTGGCATCAATTTCACCCAAGTAGAAATAGTAGAACAGGGACAGACACGTCTTCCACTGCAGCCAACCCAGCAGATGGAGACCAACAATTACTGTTCACATTTCCACAAATTTATGTTAACATCTGCAGCAGCAGCAGCAAGCACAGAAGCGGCACTAAATATATCACAGGGTGCAGCACACTAAAAAATGTAACATTGCCTAGTCTGTACAGTCTGCGATTAGGGTTCAAAAGTCCTTGGAGATCCATGACTTGTTCATCTTGAAAGTTACACTTTCATGGGACAGCTGACTGTGCTTATCAGTCAGGACACCAGCAACGCTGAAGACACGTTCTGAGAGAATGCTGGCTGCTGGGCATGATAAAACTTCCAAGGCGTGAGAGGTAAGCTCAGGCCACTCATCCATTTTTGAAGACCAAAATGTGAAAGGGTCCAAACCCTCCCTGATGGTATTGATATTCAGTTCTAGATACTACTGCACCATCCTCTCTATGTGTTCACCACATGTCACAGATTGACTCTGTTTTTTTGGTTCACGAGCTGGTCTAAAAAAGGGTCAAAGGACTCATACATACAAATTGCTTCTTTTACTTACATTACTGCTGGTGCTGCTAATGTTGTGATGTTGACAAATTGGGCCAGAGGTTGGATGTCTACAGCTGCGATGCACACTATGTGCCTCACTGCTGTCTTGGGGAAAACCTCTCCTAAGGTTGTGTAAAAGCATGTTTCAATTCTCCAGCATTCGTGGATCCCTTTCCAGGGAGGGAAGCATCTGGCAAAATTTGGTCTTATAACGTAGATCTAACTGAGTGGCAACCCACTAGTCAACATATGTCGTACTCTTCTTTGAGGTCCAGCCTCATGCTGTGTTGGTGACTGGGTAACATTGATGCTTGTTTCCTCCGTCCAACCATGAACAAGAGGGGATGATTATCCTCTGCATTTCCTGACAGTTGCTCGCCCATCATCTCTTCCTCCTCCAATTGTTCCTCGGATCTTGCACCTTCACTAACAGTTTACCTGTTATCACCTGCCCCACTCAATCACAGTAATCCACCCTCCCTTGGCACCCGCCTGTGTGACAATAATCTGGAACTTTGAGATAATGTTATCCCTTCCGCATCCTCCTCTGCTTCCTCTTCTTCCTCTGATACCACCACCTCCCACAAGCTATTTAAAGTCTGCTCCAGCATATAGATGACCGGAATAGTGATGCTGATAATGGCATCATCAGTGCTAACCACCTTAGTAGCCATTTTCAAACTGTGAAGGAGGGTGCAGAGGTCCTTAATCTGTGCCCACTATGTAAACGTGATATGTGCCAGTCTGTACTGTGTTGACCATGGCTATATGACATGACATACTGTGTGAAGCTGGTCGCTGCTATTACAGTCACTGCAACATGTGCAGAGTGTCGGCACATCACATTAACTGTCATGGACAAAGACCTCTGTATCACTGCAAGATGATGACCTTTGGGTTGTGAACGGCAGAAGTAAGTACATAGCTTCGGTGCTTTCTGCAGCAACTCACCCAGGCCAAGATAGTGGTGGAGAAACCGCTGTACCATCAGGTTGAAGACATGAGCCATGCAAGGCACGTTCATGAGCTTGCCTTGGCAAAGGGTCCCCACCACGTCTGCACCATTATTGGACAAAGCCTTCCCTGGATGCAGGTTCAGCAGAGACAGCCATTGCTCAAGCTCGACCTGGAGAGCTGTCCACAACTCTTCAGGATGTATGACTGCGATCTCCAAGGCATATTAATTTTAACACTGCCTGACTGAAGTGAGCCCTGGCTGCTCGGTACGCAGGTGGTGGGGATTCGATCTGCACTGTTTTAACGTGTGTCTCATTAAGACAGAGGTTGGGGGTGCAGGTGGAGGCCCTAGAGGAGGTGGAAAAGGCAGAAGCAGTGGAGGAAGTGTGAAATATAGTGGTTTGCCTTGCAAGTCATAAGGATTCCAAGTCTTGTGGAGCAGTGCCTGCCCCCACAGCCACCAGAGTCACCCAGTGCCCAGTCATCGAGACATAATGCCCTTGGCCATGCTTACTCGTCCAAGTGTCTGTCGTGAAATGCACCCTGGCAGACAAAGATTTAGTCAAAGAATGTGTGATGTTGTCTGTGACATGCTAGTGTAGCGAAGGCACAGTTCTCTTAGAAAAGTAATGGCGACAGGGCAACTGGTACTGGGGGACTGTGACAGCTATCAGCTTTCAGAAACCATCTGTTTCTACCAGGTGGAAAGACAATATTTCCGTGGCCAACAGATTGGAGTTGGTGGAGTTCAACCTCTTAGCTTTGTCATGTGTAGGAGGAAACAATCTTTTTCTTGACCACAACTGCTGGACCATGGGCTGGCTGCAGTTCTGAGAGAGGGCGGAGTAGGGTGAACTGGGGGCAAACTGCAGGACTGTGAGGGAATTGCAGCAGAGATGTTACGGAGGATTGAGAAAGTAATGATGTGCTCATTCTCTGAGATTGGTCAAAAACAGTAGTTATGTCCGTTTCCATTACCGCTGATGGCGGGCTCTCAGTCAGCGTGACTGGAGCAGGTAAAAAACCCAAGGTTCTGCAGTTGGAAACCCGCATCACAATACTTGGCACAGTAACAGAGGAGGAGGAGGAAGCAGCAGATGTGATTGATGGGGCAGCTGATGGTTGCTGAGGTCCGCTGATCATTTTAGCACAGTGGGACTCCCAGAGTAATGCATGTTGATTGTGCATGTGAATTTTCATACATGTAGTAGTCAAAATATTGCACTTTTCCCCTCTACTCAGTTTTTTTTGTAAAGTTGCCAGAAAAATAAACTTGGCACTCAAATTGATGAAAGATGAGGAAATTTAATTTATTTTGCATCCAGACAAAACAGAAGAAATAACTGAACATTGGACCTTCATCAGAGCATTATTCTGGTTCAGAGGGATAAGACAGTGTGCTTCAAATAAGCTGGAAGGATGATAAGAGGAAAATGCCTGAATGCTATTTCAGGAGGCAAGATTTAATGAGGCTAAATTAATTGTAGCATGTCCATAAATGGCGACTACCGTCGCTGTAGTAGAGTACTGGATGCTGCATAGGGAATCAGGATTTAGTTCAGCATGCCCTTTATAGGTAATTACTATCGCTGTAACCAAGCACTGGTTGCTGTATATGTAGATCAGATTATGGGCAGCACATCCACGTGGGGCGACTATGGTCACTGCTTCAAATTGCTGCGTGTAGAGGTCCCGGGCGCGTGCTGTGCATACTGCTGAACAGGAGGACGCTTGGAGGACAATGTGGGACTGAAAACGTACAGTTATTTCTTCTGTTTTGTCTGCATGCAAAATAAATGAAATTTCCTCATCTTTCATCAATTTGAGTGCCAAGTTTATTTTTGCTTAGGTAAAATCTAGAATCAAACAGTTCCAGCATCAGGAACAGCCTCTCTGCACTGTTACAGTGTCAAAATGGTGCTAAAACAAGATGTCCGCTTTTTATATTGAGAGGGACTTGTGATTTTAGCAGCCAATGACACAAGCTGATGTGTCAGGACATTGTGGATGTTTCATGCTCCCTGATTGGCTAGCCGCAATGTGCACGTATAAAGTTAAAAGAAAAATAAATAAATTACAGTTTACAAGCACCCTGCTCCTCTGAGTTCTGCAAACCCCCTACAATCATCAAACACGTGCCCACGCTCATACACCACCATTATCATAGCCAAAGTGCCGAAAATACTGTAGTGGCCACGCAAATATTTACTTGCACTTTTTACCGAATGTTTCCGATTTGATAAAATTTTGCTTGTGTTTCCAATCACAAATCCGAATGTGACATATTCGTGCAGAATTCATGTTTGGCGATCGTTTTTCGAACAAATATGCTCATCGCTAGTCACAATGCTTCTACTGATGTTAAAAGAGCAAAGTCTAAGTTTACCCTGTCTTTATTGACCTCTGGGTGACGTCTTTAAATTACTTTTTTTTAAAGGAACCATACTTCAGAAAGTTAATTGAAGTTTATGACTGTAGATGATCTACTAATTAATAAAGGTAGGAAATGTAAATTGCAATGTGTTTCTGATCAAAATACACTATAAAATGGAATGAGTTATTTATGAAAACACTCCCATTGCTTTACATGTAACCATCTGTTATTTTTAGCATGCTTTCACTGGAAACTAGCTCAATGTCAATATAATTGCCATCCAATTTTTGGCTTTAACACTTTTTTTCTTGCACCCCTGGAAGTTGCTTTTCTTGACATGGCAACATGTTTACAATTTGGATAGTTAAATAGCCTCTAATTCCAAATGTAGTTGTCCAGAGTATGACAAAGGAACAGCACATGCCCTCATTTCAGTCTATACAATAATCCAGTCACAGAGTGAAATAGCTTGGAAATCTTAAATTCCCAGTTAAATGTTTCAAATCTTTGACCAGGCTTGTTCTTCACTAAACATACTTCCATATCGCTCTTCCCCCTCTGCACACTTCTATTAGTAATCTAAATATAAACTGTTGCTATTCTTCTTACTGATTGATTTCATTGCCTCTCGTTTTCCTGATTATTTCCCAAATACAGTATGGTTTTGGCACAATCACAGCTGCCACTGTGCCTGTTCTACCTCAAAACATATGCACCAGTCTATAATTTATGTGAAATCATCTACAAAAAAAGATTCTTTCTCACTTTCTTTTGTTGTGTCCCAAATACCACAGGGAGCAGCAGGTGCGGCTTGTAACACACTTGAGAAAACAAATTTCAAGCAAATTAATAGAAGCAGTGAATTGAAGAGTTCAAGAGAAAAGCCACAGCCATGGATGCTTTGTAAGTAACGCTAAGTGTGTTTATTTTTGTCTATTTGTGTTAATGGCACATATTGTGATTTTTTTTTAACTTTAGCTTAATTCCTATACCTTATGTGTTACAGTGTTACTGTATTTCATATTTTACATAGTTATTATAAAGTTATATATCTAATATATAAAGCTCAAAGTGTGTATGTATGTATGTATGTATGTATGTGTGTGTGTGTATGTATGTATGTGTGTATGTCCGGGATTGGCATCCGCACCGTCGCAGCTACAGCCACAAAATTTGGCACATTCACACGTCTGGACCCCAAGAGCGTCCTAGGCTATGTTGTGAGGTGAAATTTTAACCCCGTGCGTTCCAATTCACCAAACAATTTTGCCCGTCTACATAATGGGGAAAAAGTGTGTGTATCAAGCCCCGCCCCTCATTATGATGTCATAATGCCCCTATCTACATAATGGGGAAACAGTGTGTGCGTATCAAGCCCCGCCCCTCATTATGATGTCATAATGGTTGCCATGGCAACGCTGATGTCATCATAGGTTGCAAGCCCCGCCGCTCATTATGATGTCATAATGGTTGACTATGGGATGGAGGATGTGTGATGGGTATATGGGCACTGGACTATGGGATGGAGGATATGTATGACGGGTATATGGGCACGGGACTATGGGATGGAGGATGTGTGATGGGTATATGGGCACTGGACTATGGGATGGAGGATATGTATGACGGGTATATGGGCATGGGACTATGGGATGGCGGATATGTATGATGGGTATATGGGCATGGAACTATGGGATGGAGGATATGTATGATGGGTATATGGGCATGGGACTATGAGATGAAGGATGTGTGATGGGTATATGGGCACTCGACTATGGGATGGTGAATATGTATGATGGGTATATGGGCATGGGACTATGGGATGGAGGATGTGTGATGGGTATATGGGCATGGGACTATGGGATGGAGGATGTGTGATGGGTATATGGGCACTCGACTATGGGATGGAGGATATGTATGTTGGGTATATGGGCACAGGCCTATGGGATGGAGGATGTGTGAAGGGTATATGGGCACTGGCCTATGGGATGGAGGATATGTATGATGGGTATATGGGCACAGGCCTATGGGATCATGGATATGTATGATGGGTATATGGGCTCGGTACTATGGGATGGAGGATAATTATAATTTGTTATAACTAACCACAGTTAGTTACTATGCCCAGGCAGCGCCGGGCTCTTCAGCTAGTATATATATATATATACTAGCTGAAGAGCCCGGCGTTGCCTGGGCATAGTAACCAACTGTGGTTAGTTATAACAAATTATAATGATTATATTGCACATAAAAACATTTCACATCATATATTCAACACTACAGATTTGCAACACAAATTAACTAAACGATTACCCAAGTATTGATAGTATTTTATTTTCAACTCATTCAAGAGCCTTTTGATAAACATTTTTGGTTTTTCCTTTCGGTGCAAAGATGAACAGATTTTTGGCAGTTCCAACTCTTGAACAGACCACATAAAGTTGACTATGAGAAAGGCATGGAGATTGCAAATCGATCCCTGCTACTTTCAAGGACTGTCCCTGAGCATTGTTAATGGACATAGCAAATAGCAGTTGAACTGGAAACTGGAGGCGTTTAAAATCAAAAAACAAATCAGATGGAATGAGTGGAATTCTTGGAAAGAAAATGTCCTCTCCTTTGGCACATCCTGTTTCTGAGCTGTGTATCTAACCCTATCCTGTGTGATAATGTCTGCTGAGCTGTGTACCTAATCCTCTCTTGTGTGATACTTTCTGCTGAGCTGTGTATCTAATCCTATCGTGTGTTAATGACCGCTCAGCTGTGTATCTAATCCTATCCTGTGTGATACTGACTGCTGAGCAGTGTATCTAATCCTATCCTGTGTGATACCATCTGCTGAGCCGTGTATCTAATCCTAGCTTGTGTGATACTGACTGCTGAGCCGTGTACCTAATCCTATAAGTGTGTTACTGACTGCTCAGCCGTGTATCTAATCCTATCCTGTGTGATACTGACTGCTGAGCCGTGTATCTAATCCTATTCTGTTTGAACTGGAAACTGTAGGCGTTTAAAATCAAAAAACAAATCAGATGGAATGTGTGGAATTCTTTGAATGAAAATGTCCTCTTCTTTGGCACATTCTGTTTCTGAGCTGTGTATCTAATCCTATCCTGTGTGATACTGACTGCTGAGCCGTGTATCTAATCTTATCCTATGTCATACTGGGCTTCCCCTGCAGTCTGTGTCAGAGGGTGGTCTGTGTTAGCATGGTAATAAATTGTGTTATTTCCAGCTTTACAGAAGAACGATAACACCATAGAAATGATAAGAATAATAGGCAAAATTGTTTGGTGAATTGGAATGCACGGGGTTAAAATTTCACCTCACAACATAGCCTATGATGCTCTCGGGGTCCAGACGTGTGACTATGCAAAATTTTGTGGCTGTAGCTGCGACGGTGCAGATGCCAATCCCAGACATACACACATACATACTGTACATACAAACATACACACACACACTGTAACGTCCGTCTGCGGTTCTGGGCTGCAGCCAGGCAACACCCCGAGAAACACTGATACCCTTTACCCCTATACAGGGATCTGGATTTACAACAGAGCCCAGGAGGTAGCTGTCTGAATATGAGCAGCGGCCAGAGCAGGACGGTCGTAAGAGGGAAGTAGGAAAAACGGCAGGCAATAGAAGAGTCAAATTCAGGCCAAGGTCAGAGTCAAAAACCAGGAGGGCGGCAGAGGTACAGAATCGTTAGGAAGTAGCAGAGTCAGAATATCCAAGCCAAGGTCACAAACCAGGAGAGTAGCAGAAGTACAAAGTCGTCAGGCAATAGAAGGGTCAGAAATCCAGGCTGAGGTCAGAGTCAAACAGAAGTCAATCACTAAGTAGCACACAGGGGAACCAAGAATATATCCGGCGGCTTGCAAGCCCAGTCCCAAGGTATTTGAGGGATCAGGTCATCCCTCACAGGCTCCCGGGCTGATGATGTCATCAGGACCGCCCCCAGGACCAGACCTGATGATGATGCACCAACCCCTTCATGACTGACAGAGGAGCGGAGTCTGCGTCCACTAAATGTCTGCGCAGAAGCCCTTTCACTGTTGCCGCCATCACTCAGGCGAGAGCCACGGTGCCTCCTAGTAGCTGAGGGCGGAACAGCAGGCCCCGAGTTCGACGATGACATGTCAGTCCGGCGCCTCCTGGTGGCCGAGGCCTGGAGAGCAGGCCCCGAGCCCGAGGGCTGCGTGACAGTCCGTCGCCTCCTAGTGGCTGAGGGCGGAACAGCAGGCCCCGAGTTCGACGGCGACGTGACAGTACCCCCCTCTCCAGGAGGGGCCTCCGGACCCTCAAAACCCGGTTTGTCTGGGTGAAGGAGATGAAATCTCCTAATTAATGCCTTGGCATGGATGTTCCTTGCGGGGACCCAGGACCTCTCCTCCGGGCCGTAGCCCCTCCAGTGTACAAGATACTGTATGGAGCCTCTCACAAGGCGGGAGTCAAGGATACCCTGGACTTCATACTCCAAGGACCCTCTGACCGAAACAGGAGGAGGAGGGGACTGGACAGGGTGAATTGGGGAGCGATACAGCTTGAGGAGGGACTTGTGGAACACATTGGGCAACTTAAAAGACTGTGGAAGTTTTAAACGAAAAGCTACAGGGTTAACTACTTCTATGATTTCATATGGACCAATATATCTGGGACCCAGTTTGGCAGACGGCACTTTAAGTTTGATGTTTTTGGTAGAGAGCCAAACCTTGTCTCCAACTCCCAGGTGCGGCCCCTTAGATCGTCGCCTATTCACAGCCGAAGCCTGTGTAACCTGGGCCCCTTTCAAGTTTGAGTTAACCTCAGACCAAATCATTTTTAAATGATGTATATTTCCCTCTACCCCGGGGAGCTCTGACATCCTGGCCGAGAACGAACCAAACCGCGGATGCAGTCCATGGTTGCAGAAAAATGGGGTAGTCTTAATGGAGTCCTGGTAACGATTATTTAGGGCAAACTCAGCTAATGGCAGATGTTCCACCCAATCAGACTGATGTTCTGACACATAACAGCGGAGGTATTGCTCCAGTGCTTGGTTGGTACGTTCGGTTTGACCATTGGTCTCGGGGTGGTAGGCAGAGGAGAAGGACAGCTCAATCCCAATGCGTTTGCAGAAAGCTCTCCAGAATTTTGAGATGAACTGGGTACCTCTGTTGGACACAATATTCACTGGAGCACCGTGCAGGCGTATAACATGCACAATAAAAAGTTTACTCAAGGTTTCTGAGTTAGGTAACCCAGACAGGGGGACAAAGTGACACTGTTTGCTGAACCTGTCCACCACCCAGATACACGTTTTCCCATCTGAGGGCGGCAGGTCCGTAATGAAGTCCATGGAGATGTGGGTCCATGGACTCTCAGGGGTGGGCAAGGACTGGAGCCAGCCGGCAGGGAGATTATGGTAGGACTTGGCGCGGGCACAGACTTCACACGTTAACACATATTCTTTACAGTCCTTAACCACCGTCGGCCACCAAAAGTTTCTAGTTACCAGTCGGGTGGTATTATTAAGACCAGGATGGCCTGCCAGAACAGAGTCATGTGACTCTTTAAGAACTTGCATGCGAAACGTAGCCGGGATGAACAATTTTTTGGGGGGCGTAGTGTCAGGAGCCTGTTCTGGGGAGCTACGGATCTCCTCCAGAAGGTCCAGAGATACTGCTGACACAACGATCCCGTTGGCCAATATCGGGACTGGCTCACAGTCCTCGGCTTGTGAGGGGCAAAAACTGCGAGAGAGGGCATCGGGCCTCACATTTTTAGTACCAGGGCGAAAGGTGATTAAAAAAATCAAACCTAGAGAAGAACAAGGCCCACCTTGCCTGTCTAGGATTTAATCTTTTAGCTGACTCCAGGTAGGTCAGATTTTTGTGGTCGGTAATTACCGTGATCTTATGTTTGGCGCCTTCGAGGAAGTGGCGCCATTCCTTGAAGGCCCATTTGATCGCCAATAATTCCCGATTACCTATATCGTAGTTTTTCTCAGTGACAGAGAATTTTCGGGAAAAAAAAGCACATGGGCGAAGCTGAGTGAGGGATGCAGTGCCTTGCGACAGCACTGCTCCCACTCCGACCTCAGAGGCACCCACTTCTACAATAAATGGGCGCTCTAGATCAGGCTGAACCAAAACTGGGTTGGCCACAAAGCACTCTTTTAGCGTAGCAAAAGCCTGAATTTCCTGAAGGTTCCAATTAGTCACGTCTGCCCCTTTTCGGGTCAAATCCGTGAGTGGTTTGGCAATTTCAGAGAAACCCCTGATAAATTTACGGTAGTAGTTAGCAAACCCTAAAAATCGCTGCAGCGCTTTTAGCGATTTGGGTTGCACCCAAGCTTTGATAGGTTGGATCTTGGCAGGATCCATACGAAAGCCTTTGCCTGAAACCATGTACCCTAAAAACTGTACCTCCTCAGCAAAGAAAACACATTTCTCCAGTTTAGCAAACAAGGAGTGTTCTCGCAGTCTCTGCAGCACAGAACAGACATGTTGAGCATGTGTCACAGGGTCAGCAGAATAAATCAAAATGTCATCTAAATACACGACGACATACACCCCACAAATGTCCCTGAAAATATCATTTACAAAGTGCTGGAACACGGCAGGTGCGTTACTGAGTCCAAACGGCATGACAAGGTACTCAAAATGGCCAAGAGGGGTATTGAAGGCTGTTTTCCACTCATCCCCGTCTCTTATGCGGACTAGATTGTATGCCCCCCCGGAGGTCAAGTTTAGTAAACCAATGGGCTCCTATTAGTTGATTAAAAAGATCAGGGATGAGTGGAAGCGGATACTGGTTCGTTATAGTGATTGCGTTCAACTCCCGGTAATCAATGCAGGGTCTGAGACCACAATCTTTCTTTTCTACAAAGAAGAACCCGGCTCCAACTGATGAAATGGATGGTCTAATAAACCCTTTTTTTAAGCTGCTATATACTCATTCATGGCCTGACGCTCTGGACCAGAGAGATTAAATATTCTCCCTTTTGGGAGACGGGAATCTGGAATCAGGTCTATAGGGCAATCATACTCTCTGTGGGGGGGTAGCTTCTCAGAATCTACAATAGAAAAAACATGTTCATAGTCTCTGAAAGCAAACGGTATGAAGGGGTTTTTAACTTTAACTTGGTTTACAGCTAGTGATATGCAGTTATCTTGACAGTGCGAACTCCAGCGTACAACATCGCCTAGGTGCCAGTCGATGACTGGATTGTGCTGGCGTAGCCATGGCATTCCCAAAATGACTGCAGCAGATAAATTATCCATCACAAAAAATGACATAAACTCGGTATGCAACGCTCCCACAGACATAGTGATTTTGTCAGTAACAAATTTAACCCCCTCCCGGACAATGGGTGTGCCATTAATAGCAGTAGTTTTTATAGGGGCATTAAGTCTTAATAGGGGTACACCGAGACTTTTAGCAGCCAAAGTATCCATAAAATTTCCTTCAGATCCACAATCCACATACGCGTTCAAACACTGAGATTTCTGACCAAAAGAAAGAGAAATAGGTAATAAAACTTTTGCCGCATCTGCGGGCAATACCTGAGCCCCTGGGCAACCATAGCCAGAGTAGATGCCCAGAGGCCAACGTCCCAGGAGCATGGATCTCTGAGGTGCAGCTCTCTCCCTGAAGACTCCAGACTGCCGCATAGTTGTCCAGGAAAATGAGAATGATCTTCCAGGCTGTGCAATGCAACAGGTGTTCAGGCCAAAAATCAGCTCGGTCAGAAGGAGGAAAAAAAAAAAGTTCAGGGAGACTGCTTTTGTATATGTTGGGTATATATACAAGAAGCAGTTAATTTTAGGCCGGATATAATGTAATGTCCGTCTGCGGTTCTGGGCTGCAGCCAGGCAACACCCCAGGAAACACTGATACCCTTTACCCCTATACAGGGATCTGGATTTACAACAGAGCCCAGGAGGTAGCTGTCTGAATATGAGCAGCGGCCAGAGCAGGACGGTCGTCAGAGGGAAGTAGGAAAAACGGCAGGCAATAGAAGAGTCAAATTCAGGCCAAGGTCAGAGTCAAAAACCAGGAGGGCGGCAGAGGTACAGAATCGTTAGGAAGTAGCAGAGTCAGAATATCCAAGCCAAGGTCACAAACCAGGAGAGTAGCAGAAGTACAAAGTCGTCAGGCAATAGAAGGGTCAGAAATCCAGGCTGAGGTCAGAGTCAAGCAGAAGTCAATCACTAAGTAGCACACAGGGGAACCAAGAATATATCCGGCGGCTTGCAAGCCCAGTCCCATGGTATTTGAGGGATCAGGTCATCCCTCACAGGCTCCCGGGCTGATGATGTTATCAGGACCGCCCCCAGGACCAGACCTGATGATGATGCACCAACCCCTTCATGACTGACAGAG
Source organism: Dendrobates tinctorius (assembly GCF_039654945.1). Lineage (NCBI taxonomy): Eukaryota > Metazoa > Chordata > Amphibia > Anura > Dendrobatidae > Dendrobates > Dendrobates tinctorius. The sequence goes on from NW_027361672.1 coordinate 17,584,305, forward strand.
GAGCGGAGTCTGCGTCCACTAGATGTCTGCGCAGAAGCCCTTTCACTGTTGCCGCCATCACTCAGGCGAGAGCCACGGCGCCTCCTAGTAGCTGAGGGTGGAACAGCAGGCCCCGAGTTCGACGACGACATGTCAGTCCGGCGCCTCCTGGTGGCCGAGGCCTGGAGAGCAGGCCCCGAGCCCGAGGGCAGCGTCACAGTCCGTCGCCTCCTAGTGGCTGAGGGCGGAACAGCAGGCCCCGAGTTCGAAGGCGACGTGACACACACATTGAGCTTTATATATTATTATTATTTTTTATTATTATTATTATTTATTTACTAGCTGAAGAGCCCGGCGCTGCCCGGGCATAGTAACTAACTGTGGTTAGTTATAACAAATTATAATTATCCTCCATCTCATAGTCCCGTGCCCATATACCCTTCACACATCCTCCATCCCATAGTCCCATGCCCATATACCCATCACACATCCTCCATCCCATAGTCCCATGCCCATATACCCATCATACATATTCGCCATCCCATAGTCGAGTGCCCATATACCCATCACACATCCTTCATCTCATAGTCCCATGCCCATATACCCATCATACATATCCTCCATCCCATAGTCCCGTGCCCATATACCCGTCATATATATCCTCCATCCCATAGTCCCATGCCCATATACCCGTCATACATATCCTCCATCCCATAGTCCAGTGCCCATATACCCATCACACATCCTTCATCCCATAGTCCCGTGCCCGTATACTCGTCATACATATCGTCCATCCCATAGTCCCGTGCCCATATACCCGTCATACATATCCTCCATCCCATAGTCCAGTGCCCATATACCCATCACACATCCTCCATCCCATAGTCCCGTGCCCATATACCCATCATACATATTCGCCATCCCATAGTCGAGTCCCATATACCCATCACACATCCTACATCCCATAGTCCAGTGCCCATATACCATCACACATCCTCCATCCCATAGTCCTGTGCCCATACACATATCCGCCATCCCATAGTTCCGTGCCCATATACCCGTCACACATTCTCCATCCCATAGTCAATCATTATGACATCATAATGAGCGGCGGCAGGGCTTGCAACCTATGATGACATCAGCGTCGCCATGGCAACCATTGTGACATCATAATGAGGGGCGGGGCTTAATACGCACACACTGTTTCCCCAGTATGCAAATAGGGGCATTATGACATCATAATGAGGGGCAGGCCTTGGCATGCACACACTTTTTCCCCAGTATGTAGATGGGGGCAAATTTGTTGGTGAATTGGAACGCGTGGGGTAAAAATTTCGCCTCACAACATAGCTTAGGATGCTCTCGGGGTCCAGACGTGTGACTGTGCCAAATTTTGTGGCTGTAGCTGCGACGGTGCGGATGCCTATCCCGGACATACACACATACATACACACACACATACATACATACATACATACATACTGTGGCAGGGCTAAGGGTCGTGTAATCGATGGGAGATATGTGTCTCATAAATGGCTTGTCTCTATAATGTAAGGCAGAAGTAAAGCATAACAGATATTGTTATTGTTTTTGTTTGAAGGACCTGTGGTGAGGTCACAGTCAGGTGACCAGTCAGCTGCTGGGAACGTGGGTGTGGCTACAGCCTTATAATGTGGCCTGCTCCTGAACCAAGGAGCTGTATGTGGGGAGGACTAAACCTCCCATGTGTGCTGAGACTCCTGCTCTGAGTCTACAACTACGGACATTGTGTTATTTTGCCTGAGCTAAAAGGCTATTTGTTTGCTGTTACGTTGCCTTGTGCGTTTATGCCGTGAATAAACTGCAAGCACTGTGGAAGAACCTGTCTCACATTTGTCTCCCGCTGCACCTGAGCGAGTCACATCCCCACAATTGGTGGTACACGTGCGGGCAGCGGTCCCAGCAGAGACTTGAGACAGTTGCTGCATGTCCTGGGTGAAGTTTGCAGCGGGGCAACAAGCATTGCCTGGAATCATGGAGGACCTCATGAAACACCTGGTCCAGTCCCAGGCACTGCAGCAGGAAACCAACAAGCTGTTGTTACAGCAGATCCAGCAAAGCCAGCAGGAGCAGCGGCAGCAGTTCCAGCAAAGCCAGCAGGAACAACGGCAGCAGATGCAGCTTCTGGCAACCGCCATCCAGGAGGGCAGGACGAGCGCCCCAACCCCAGGTCGGGCTGATGCCACCGACGTCGAGAAGGCGGTAAGACGCGCATTACAAAAAATGACCCCTGAGGATGATGTGGAGGCCTTCCTGACGGTGTTTGAGAGGGTGGCTGAGAGGGAAAAACTTCAGCCAGAGCGGTGGGCGGAGGTACTGGCCCCTTACCTAACGGGGGAGCCCCAGAAGGCGTACTTTGACCTGACGGTACAAGATGCCAGAGAGTATCCCAAATTAAAAGCGGAAATTCTCGCCCGCTTGGGGGTAACAATGACTACCAGGGCACAGAGAGTGCATCGTTGGGCCTATCACCGGGACAAACCCCCGCGCTCCCAAATGTTTGACCTGTTGCACCTGGTCCAGAAATGGCTGCAGCCAGAGTCGGCTTCCCCTGCACAGATGGTAGAGCGAGTTGTGATGGATCGGTTTGTGCATTCTCTGCCGAGACCTCTACAGACTTGGGTTGCCCAGGGTGATCCCCAAAATGCTGATGAACTGCTTGGGCTGGTCGAGAGATACCAGGGGATGGAAGGTTCCTTGGGGAAGCAGCCCATTCCATATTGGGGGTCCCAGCAGGGGGCGGAGTCACAAAAAGGGGTGGTGCGTCCAAGGTCAAAAGGGGCGGGGGAGGCGGTGCCCAAGGTCCCCTCGGGTGTTATTTGCTGGAAGTGTCATGGGCCAGGACATATAGCGGCCCGTTGTCCCCAGACCACCGAGCAGATGGACTGCAGCATGGGACGCCGTAGTTCATACTACGCATATCCAGCTTGCAGTGTGAACTCGCTACCTAACAAGGGGCCACAAGCGTGTCCCGTGAAGGTGAACGGTCGAGCAGTAATGGCGCTTCTGGACTCCGGGAGCTTGGTGACACTTGTGAGGGCCAGTTTTCCTCTAAACATACTCCCGGGTAAAAAGATTGGTGTTCGGTGCATACATGGCGATGCAAAGGACTACCCTATGGCTAGGGTGAAGATTGAAACGGCGCATGGCACCGAGTCGCATGAAGTTGGCGTTGTTCGAGACTTGTTGCATCCCATAATTATTGGCCGGGATTTCTGTCTGTTTTGGGATCTGTGGGGGATGGGTTCTGAGTGTGCTAGCAAGAGCAGGGAACCAATCCACCCCACTGAGGTATCGCCACCACCAGAGGCAGACGAGTTCCCTTTATGTGTCCTTGTTGGGGATGAAGAGGAAGGGTCCCCTGTACCTGACATCCCGGAGTTAGGGGTGGCTGGGGAGAATTTTGGGACTGCCCAACATAGGGACCCCACACTAAGGGAAGCCTTTAACAATGTCACCGTCATTAATGGGGTTGCACAAGAGCCGGGAGCAGACACAAGGTTTCCCCATTTTATGTTGAGTAGGGAATTGTTGTACCGGGTCACGAAAATAAGGGAGGAGGTGGCAGAGCAGTTAATAGTACCAGGCCCCTATAGACGAAAAGTGTTGGACATGGCCCATTCACACATCTTGGGGGGACACCTGGGGGTGGAAAAAACCCAGGAACGGATTGTACAGAGGTTCTATTGGCCTGGGTGTCACCGGGAAATAGTAAACTATTGCAGGTCCTGCCCGACATGTCAGTTAACTGCCCCCACATCTCATTTTCGGAACCCTCTTGTGCCACTGCCCATTATTGAGGTGCCATTTGAGAGAATTGCCATGGACTTGGTCGGTCCCTTAGTTAAATCAGCTCGGGGCCATCAGTATATATTAGTCATCCTGGACTATGCCACACGCTATCCTTAGGCCATTCCCCTGAGAAACTCCTCTGCGAAGAGTATAGCCCGTGAGCTGGTCCATGTGTTTTCCCGGACGGGTTTGCCGAAGGAGATCCTGACCGACCAGGGGACACCTTTTATGAGCAAGGTGATGAGAGAATTGTGCAGAGTCTTGCAAATTTCCCAGCTGAGGACTTCAGTGTACCATCCACAGTCAGATGGCCTTGTTGAGAGGTTTAACAAGACCCTGAAGAGCATGCTGAGAAAAGTCATAGAGGAAGATGGTAGAGACTGGGATTGTCTCTTACCGTATTTACTGTTTTCTATCCGTGAAGTTCCCCAGGCCTCCACGGGGTTCTCCTCCTTCGAGCTTCTGTACGGCCGGCATCCGCGAGGTCTCCTAGATATAGCCAAGGAAACCTGGGAAGCCGAAGTCACGCCCCACAGAAGCGTCATTGAGCATGTGGCACTGATGCAGCAGAGGGTTGCAAAGGTGATGCCCATTGTTAAAGAACATCTCCGCCAGGCACAAGAGGCTCAGGCCAGGGTCTACAACCAGTCAGCCAGAGTGAGGCAGTTCAATCCGGGAGACCGAGTTCTCGTGCTAATCCCGACGGTGGAAAGTAAGTTCTTGGCCAAGTGGCAAGGGCCATATGAGGTGGTGGAGAAACTGGGAGACGTAAACTACAAGATCCACCAACCCGGAAGACGGAAGCCATACCAGGTTTACCATGTTAACCTTATCAAGCCGTGGCAAGATAGAGAGCCAGCGGTAACTCCGTGCTTGCTGGGCAACCTAGAAGGGGAGGTTGGAGCCGTTACCATAGCGGAGACTCTATCGAAGGCCCAGAAGCAGCAGTGCCGGGAGTTACTCCAGAAAAACCGGGACCTGTTCTCAGAGTTGCCGGGGTGCACGAAGGTGGTGGAGCACGAAATTCTGACCGAGCCACATGTGCGGGTGAACGTGAAACCATATCGTATTCCTGAGGCCCGGCGAGAGGTAATCTCCAAGGAGGTGCAGCGTATGTTGAAGCTCGGGGTCATTGAGGAATCCAAGAGCGGCTGGTCGAGCCCGATTGTCCTGGTCCCAAAACCTGATGGTGAATGGAGGTTCTGCAACGATTACCGGAAGCTGAATGAGGTCTCCAAGTTCGACGCTTATCCCATGCCACGCGTTGATGAGCTCATCGAGAGACTTGGACCTGCCAGGTACATAACCACTTTGGATCTGACCAAGGGATATTGGCAGATCCCCATGGCACCGGAAGCCAAGGAGAAGACGGCATTCTCCACACCAGACGGGTGCTTCCAGTATGTCCGGATGCCGTTTGGCCTACAGGGAGCTCCAGCAACCTTCCAGAGGGCGATGGATAGAATCCTTGCACCTCATAAGCTATACGCTGCTGCATACCTGGATGATATCGTCATCTTTACCCCGGACTGGGAGACTCACCTGGAAAAGGTCCAAGCAGTGTTTGACGCTCTAAGAGAGGCAGGGTTTACAATAAACCCGAAGAAGTGTGCCTTGGGGAGAGAAGAAGCCAAGTACCTCGGATATGTAGTGGGCCGTGGCGAGATCAAACCCCAAATCAATAAAGTGGAGGCAATTCAAACATGGCCGAGACCTCTGTCAAAGAAGCAAGTTAAAGCCTTCCTGGGGATTGTGGGATATTACAGGAGGTTTATCCCAAACTTCGCCACAATGGCTGCACCTCTAACTGATCTGCTTAAAGGGACAAAGTCAGTGATGGTCAGCTGGTCCGAAGAAGCAGAGTCAGCCTTCCAAGAAATGAAGGGAGCGCTTTGTAAGCAACCCGTTTTGGTGGCCCCAGACTTTAAACGTGAATTTGTCCTCCAGACAGATGCCTCAGATGTCGGGGTAGGAGCTGTCCTTTCCCAAGAGATACGTGGGGAGGAGCATCCTGTTCTCTACTTGAGTAGGAAGTTGACTTCTTGTGAGAGAAATTACTCAGTTGTAGAGAAGGAGTGTTTGGCCATAAAATGGGCAGTGGACACATTACGGTACTACCTGGTGGGACGGAAGTTTAGGTTAATATCCGACCATGTCCCACTCAGGTGGATGAGGGAAACCAAGGGCAAGAATGCTAGGGTCACCCGCTGGTTCTTAGCCCTACAAGACTTCAGCTTCCATGTAGAGCATAGGGCCGGGAAGCTACATGGGAATGCCGATGCCCTCTCCAGAATCCCTTGCCTGGTAGGTGAAAGTGCCAAGCCCCACGGCTTTAGGCAGAGGGGGGAGGTATGTGGCAGGGCTAAGGGTCGTGTAATCGATGGGAGATATGTGTCTCATAAATGGCTTGTCTCTATAATGTAAGGCAGAAGTAAAGCATAACAGATATTGTTATTGTTTTTGTTTGAAGGACCTGTGGTGAGGTCACAGTCAGGTGACCAGTCAGCTGCTGGGAACGTGGGTGTGGCTACAGCCTTATAATGTGGCCTGCTCCTGAACCAAGGAGCTGTATGTGGGGAGGACTAAACCTCCCATGTGTGCTGAGACTCCTGCTCTGAGTCTACAACTACGGACATTGTGTTATTTTGCCTGAGCTAAAAGGCTATTTGTTTGCTGTTACGTTGCCTTGTGCGTTTATGCCGTGAATAAACTGCAAGCACTGTGGAAGAACCTGTCTCACATTTGTCTCCCGCTGCACCTGAGCGAGTCACATCCCCACAATACATTCACACTTTGAGCTTTACATATTAGATATAGCACCATTAATTCCATGGTGCTGTACATGGGAAGGGGGGTTACATACAAAGTTATAGATATCGTTAACAGTAAACAAGTTTCCACAACAAATTTACAATGACAGACTGGTACAGAGGGGAGATATATATATATATGTCCAAATATGTTCAGTGTTGCAGAACATTCCTCAGATAATTATTAATAACCTTACTGACAGTATGTCAAGGCCTAAAATTGTGTGTATTTCTGCAAGTGGCACTCATACTCTTTATGGAATAAATCAAGATGTTAAGAATATTTAGGCCCAATTAATCAAGAGCACACAGGTCTTGATGAAGGGACATGTTAGAGTCAGATGCTCCTGATTCATTAGGAAGCACACAGTTTTTAATTAATTCATACACCTCTGTGCACCTAGACAATCTTTCTCCAGTCAGAGATGTCAGGTATTACTAATCTAGCAGTTACAGGGGTCTTCAGCTTGTCCCAACTGTCATGTCAGCTCATCGGTTGGAGTTGCACATTGCAGATCCATTCATGTGTTTATTTCCAGCTATTATGGAAGCTTATAACAATTTATCTATGAAGTGCCAAACCTTCACTGATCTGATATTAATAACTTATCCTTCAAATAAGTCATCAATATCTGGTGACTACTGTAAACATCTCCTTTATTGACTTCTCACAAGTCCATTTCCACGAGTTCTCCTACGACACCAACTCCAGTATTTAAAATTGCACATTCAAGCCATCACGTCATGTTGCCTCCCTCCCAAATCTGCTCTTACCACAGCTTTGAGACAATATATTTGTTTGTGCATGCCTTAATCATCTACTGTCCAGATAAATGAAAAATTGTCCTCTGTAACTGCCTATTCAAAGTTTCATTTGCATTAGGCAATTACTGGCAATATTCATTCCCAGCAAGGCTCATAACAATTTGCCATAATAATTTGCCAGTGTAAATGGGCTGCCAAAATGCTCTTTCATCTGGTAAAATACATTTAAAGCAGAACATCTGTAGTCGAGAACAATGATAGTCTATGCCTACAAAGTAATGATAAACGATTGCCAATTGAGGTGCATGTAGCCGATTGGAGGTATTGTAAATGCACCTCAATGTTTTTGCACCCCCAACCCATGCTCAGTTATGCTACTCAATTAATAAAGCTCTCGCCATTTTATTCCACTTTCTCTTCCACCTGGCAAACCTTTCATTAACTACCCATTGCCCAGAGAATTCATAATACTAGCAATGGCTTCCAAGGCTGTGTATCATCTATCCTTTTCTTACATCACTGACTTAATTTCTTGCTACCTTCCCACACATTATCCCTGGTCATTATAAAACTTTTTTCTCTGCATATCTCCTCTCACAGATTTTTCCAGGATTTCTTCTGTGCATCTTCCATATGCTGGAACTTACTACCCAAATCAGCGGAACTCTCCCTTATCTTTGAAACTTTCAAAGGTGACCCGAATAGCCATCTTTTCAGAGAATATATCCACAACAACAAAGATGATCAGAAGGCACTTTTATCAATATATAGAAAAAGATTTTATTATTAGAAAAACATTTAAAATCATTACATATCACCAATTGTAGGGACAAGGGAAAATAGACTTACACATATGTATAGTGTGATTACACACAAGAAATGACGCACACATCCAGCACATAGCGGATAGTACACACTGTGTGTCCATTAATTACATAACCATCCCAAATATGATCGCTAATTATCCAAAATAGACAATCCTCAAGAGAAAAATAAATAATAATCATATTGCCATATCATATAAATAATTGTACCAAAATTTACCACTGAGGTTGTACATTATAACAACACATAGTATAAAGAGACCACATTCTAGATGTCTATTTTTACTTATCATCTACCACTGCAAATGCCTTAATGGCCGCTATAAATAAAACACACTGTCCAATATATAGTACAAAGTACTAGTGGGTGGTGCATAAGCAAGACCACACACCCTGACTATCCACCTATTAAACCACCTTTAGATCTGCCATAGTGGCCGCTGTACAAGTAAGGAACAAAGCCCATTATATAATAGTTACCGGCGGTGATGGTCAGGACGTGCTCCAGTGCCTGGATAGTGCATCCTCCCCGATGCGCGCTTCGGACCCGCCTTCTTCAAGGGGCCTAGTCAGTAAGTGAACCGGCATCATTTTATAGTGTGCCCGGGCGCCGCATCATGAACGGCGTTACCGGAAGTCGCACTCCCGGCCCGGAAGTGATGCACTCCGTCGCCGAGGCAACCACAACGCCAGTCTGCCTTGGCGTCACACAGTGGGAATGTACGGGGCGGGCCTCCACCACCATGTAAAGATGCCAAGCACAGGCAGGGGCAGCGGTGACAGGGAGACAGGTGCATACTGAGCTGGAGGCGCTGACTTACACCCATATAGAGCACTTGTACAGCGGCAACTATGGCAGATCTAAAGGTGGTTTAATAGGTGGGTAGTCAGGATGTGTGGTCTTACTTATGCATCACCCACTAGTACATAGTACTATATATTGGGCAGTGTGTTTTATTTATAGCGGCCATTATGGCAATTGCAGTCGTAGATGCTAAGTAAAAATAGACATCTAGAATGTGATCTCTTTATGCTATGTGTTGTTATAATGTACAACCTCAGTGGTAAATTTGGTACAATTATTTATATGATATGGCAATATGATTATTATTTTTTCCTCTTGAGGATTGTCTGTTTTGGATAATTAGCGACCATATTTGGGATGGTTATGTAATTAATGGACACACAGTGTGTACTATCCTCTATGTGCTGGATGTGTGCGTCATTTCTTGTGTGTAATCACACTATACATATGTGTAAGTCTATTTCCCCTTGTCCCTTCAATTGGTGATATGTAATAAATTTAAATTTTTTTCTAAAAATAAAATCTTTTTCTATATATTAACAAAAGTGCCTTCTGATCATCTTTGTTGCTGTGGATATGTTATGTAGTTAATGATAGGCATCTTAAATCCGTGTGGATACATGGCGAGTATAATTACAGGTAATAATTGATACCATGTGTCCTAGTCATATTTGGTGGATTTGTCTATTATTTGCTGTGTTTTGCACAGGATTCTTGTTTGACATGGATTTCCAGGCCAAGCAGAAAGCTTGGCTGTCACATATCGACCAAGTCTTTGGGGGAGAAGGGTCCAACACACAGCAGAACAGTGATGGGAAATGGGATGATCGTGCGTTGGTACTGCAAAATATGGTAGTCAAGAGAACCAAACTTTGGTGGAATCGCACATTTTTGGATAAATATTTGAATAAGAAAATTATACCTAGGGACCTGCGAGTTCGGTTAATCCCTACCTTTCCGGTGGAGGACAGTGGATTTGTGTCTCGATGGGAGGATGTATGCAATGAATGCTCTAGATCCCTCATGCATCTCCTAAGTGAGCATAATAGTAATATTATTGCTCAAGTGGATGGATCTATTAAAAATTTTGAGGATGAACTCAAATCTACTGTCACTGTTGAGAAATTAAAGCCATTTCATAGTCAGATGGATAAGACCCTGGGAACGGTGGTAAAGAAGATTCAGGCTACACAGCTAAATAAAATAAATCGTGATTGTCGTGATTACGAAAATAATACAGTATACCTATGGAGGAAACCCTCACCACAGGGTCATCAATTAGTTCACACTCCAGCTCAAACATCTGTTTCATCTATAAGTGATATGTCAGAGAGGTCTTGTTCAACTATGGCCACTGAATCAGGATTGATGAGACGGAATCAAAGAGAACGTACGTTTCATCCATACAGACATCATGACTGCTCCCCTGTGTCTACTAGATATGGTAATAAGGTAATTAACCTTAGTAGTAGAGTTGAGCGAAACGGGTCGAAAAAATTCAAAAGTCGCCGACTTTTGGCAAAGTCGGGTTTCATGAAACGAAACCCGACCCTAGGATGAGGTCGGCCACGAGGTCGGCGACTTACGCGCCAAAGTCGCGTTTCAAAAGTTTGTTTTGCGCTCTTTTTCAGCCAATCAGGATCCACGGACACTGTGGGCAACGTGATGACCTAGGCACGGGTCACCACCATCTTTCAGAAGGGCATGCAAGTGATTGGCTTGCTTTGGTGGGCGTCACAGGGGGTATAAAAGGGCGTGCACGCCGACCGCCATCTTACTTCTGCCGATCTTAGTATAGGGAGAGGTTGCTGCTGATTCTGTAGGGAGAGCATTAGGCAGGGAAGAAGACAAAAAAACTGCTTCTGCTGCTAGCGATTTGGCCTGCACAACACACAAGTCACTGTGTGTGCAGTGCAAGGGGAGGCTATATAGTGGTGTATCAGTGGTGTTGGTTGTTGGGCTGCCTTTTAAGGCTTCCTGACACGCTGGCATTGCTGTTTACCCACTGCTCCGCAAACTGCTTTTTTAAAAGCAATCCAATCTCCCTTATCCTCTAGTCACTTTTGTCACAGCTGTGCCATCGAGCCTGTCACATAGCGCTCAGATATCAGTGGGCCTCACACAATCCACAAGTGTCCAGTGTCCAAAAGTGTGCGCAGAGATTCAAAATCTCCATTATCCTCTCGTCACTTTTGTCACAGGCAGCTGTGCCATCGAGCCTGTCACATAGCGCTCAGATATCAGTGGGCCTCACACAATCCACAAGTGTCCAGTGTCCAAAAGTGTGCGCAGAGATTCAAAATCTCCATTATCCTCTCGTCACTTTTGTCACAGGCAGCTGTGCCATCGAGCCTGTCACATAGCGCTCAGATATCAGTGGGCCTCACACAATCCACAAGTGTCCAGTGTCCAAAAGTGTGCGCAGAGATTCAAAATCTCCATTATCCTCTCGTCACTTTTGTCACAGGCAGCTGTGCCATCGAGCCTGTCACATAGCGCTCAGATATCAGTGGGCCTCACACAATCCACAAGTGTCCAGTGTCCAAAAGTGTGCGCAGAGATTCAAAATCTCCATTATCCTCTCGTCACTTTTGTCACAGGCAGCTGTGCCATCGAGCCTGTCACATAGCGCTCAGATATCAGTGGGCCTCACACAATCCAAAAGTGTCCACTGTCCACAAGTGTGTGCAGAAATTCTAAATCTCCCCTGTCCTATAGACACCTTGTACCTTGTTTTACATTACTATATAGTTTGTTGGATTTTGTCTACATTTCTACCAAAAATGAGGAAGGCTGGTGGAAGAGGCCGTGGAATTGGGCGGGGGTTGGCAGCTGGTAATGATGGTGTTGGTGGTGGATCTGATGGTAGTGGCAAGAGCAAAATAGGACCGAATGCAGGAGGTGCTGACCCTGCGTCATCGTCTGGCTACATAAGGCCTCGAAGGCTTAGTTTTCTAGGAGTTGGCAAACCGCTTTTAAAGCCAGAGCATCAGGAAAAAGTTTTGTCTTACATTGCTGACTCAGCCTCCAGCTCTATCGCCTCCTCTTCTTCAGTTGTAAAAAGTAAAAGCAGTGAGTCGTCATTGGAGGCTCATGTTCATGAACCACACCTTTCCTTGTGTCCTTCACCCCAACCAAGATTGAAGGATGACGCAGGCCATACTACTGATTACTCCATGGAGCTGTTTTCACATACCATGCCTGGATTATCAAGTGAAATGGTGAATTACCCAGGCCAAGATGAATCTGACATAGAGTGCACTGATGCACAGCCGCTGATGGATGATTCTGCTGGTACATTCACTCAGAGCACTACATTGTCCTCGCAGTGTACAGAGCCAGATTCTGACCCTGATGAGACTCAGGTGCCCCTTCCCGCACACTATACCACCATACACGGTGACACAGAGGAAGGTGCACATGACATAGAAGAGGAGGTGATGGATGACCCAGTTGTTGACCCAGATTGGCATCCATTGGGGGAAGAGGGTGCTGCTTCCAATAGCTCAGATGAGGAGCATCCACAGCAGACATCGACATCGCAACAGCTGTTATCTGGCAGGCCCGGAGCACTCCAAAGACAGGTTCCAAACATCAAAAGAATTGCTGGACAGTTTGTCCAGAGGGTCAAAAGATCACAGCGTGCTAGGCCGCAAAATGTCTGCCAAAGTAGGAAGAGTGCAGTGTGGCACTTTTTTGAACAAAATCCTCATGATCAGGCCAAGGTTATCTGTAAGAAGTGCGCAAAGACCTTTAGCCGAGGGAAAAATCTGAAAAATTTGAATACCAGTTGCATGCTTAGACATTTAACCAGCATGCACTTGCAAGCGTGGACACAACACCAAACCTCAAGTGCCACATGTGCAACTGATCACAACGAAGGTAGTCAGCAACGCTACATTGTTTCCCCCACTGTAAGCCCACCGGTTAGCACAGCAGCAAATGTTGAGGTGTCGTTGCAAGACCACAGCAGTCAGGGAATCCCACTGTTATATCAACGAAAGACTGATTCTAGGCCATCAGAAAGAACACCAACTCCATCACCATCATCAACCCTCTCTCAGTCCGCCCTGTCCACCGCTACTTCCACCATATGCAGCTCTCAAGTCCAGCTCACCCTCCCAGACACTATGAGTAGGTCAAGAAAGTACTCAGTCTCTCATCCGCGTACACTGGGTTTGAACGCCCACATTGCCAAACTAATCTCGTTTGAGATGATGCCCTTTCGGTTGGTGGAAAGCACAGCTTTCCGCGAACTCATGGCCTATGCAGTACCACGCTATGACCTACCCAGTCGCCACTTCTTCTCTCGCAAAGCCATCCCAGCCCTCCACCATCATGTGAAAGACCGCATTGTCCATGCACTCAAGCAGTCAGTGAGCGGAAAGGTGCACCTCACAACTGATGCATGGTCCAGTCGGCATGGCCAGGGCCGTTACGTGTCCATCACTGCGCACTGGGTTAATGTGGTGGATGCAGGGTCCACAGGGGACAGCGGTGGTGGGACAGTGCTGCCTAGCCCACGGTATAGGAAACAGTTGGCTGTAGGCGTTCGACCCTCCTCCTCCTCCTCCTCCAGAAGCGAAAGCTCGTCCACAGAGCGCAGTCGTACGAGCACTCCATCTGCAGCTGCCACTGTTGCACACGATGTGTCCCCCTATCGAGCAGCTAGTGGAAAGCGTCAGCAGGCTGTGTTGCAGATGATATGTTTGGGCGACAGACACACCGCCGAGGTGCTGGCCGAGTACTTGAAGCGACAAACTGAGTTATGGCTGGGCAGTGTACATCTTGAGGCAGGCAAGGTAGTTAGTGATAACGGCCGTAATTTTGTGGCAGCCATAGCCCTTTCAAAACTCAGCCACATACCTTGCTTGGCTCACACCTTGAACCTGGTGGTGCAGTGCTTCCTCAAAAATTATCCGGAGTTAACAGCCCTGCTCCAGAAGGTGCGAAGACTGTGCGCGCACATCCGCCGGTCGCCTGTACACTCCGTTCGTATGCAGAAGCTGCAGCGATTGCTCCACCTTCCCAACCACCGCCTCATTATCGACATTGCAACAAGGTGGAACTCCACCCTGCACATGGTGGAGCGGCTGTGCGAGCAGAGGCAGGCCATAATGCATTTGTGGGAGGATACACGGCCAGGCACTTTGAGAGCAGACATGGAGTTGACAGGCGTGCAGTGGTCGAAGCTGAAAGACCTTTGTAAAGTCCTTCAGTGTTTTGAGGAATGCACACGGCTGGTAAGCGCAGACGACGCCATCCTAAGCATGAGCATCCCACTTATGCGTCTGCTCATGCAAACTTTGACGCACCTTAAGGAGTAGGCGTCTGCAGCCAATGTTGATGAGGAGGAAGAGGAGGAGGGAATCCTTGATGACATTCAGCCATTGTCTGCTCAGGGACCTCTCCTGGATGAGGTGGAGGAAGAAGTGGAGGAGGAGGAGGATGATGGGGATGATTACTTAGGGGAGTAGGATGAATCTCGTGGGGCAAGTGAAAATGTTGGCGTGGCAAGGTCTGGTACAGGGTTTGTGCGTGACTGGAGGGATGTGGATTTGCCAGAAAGTGCTCCTCCACCCAGCACTCGCAGTGCATCATTGACACCGGGAACATTGGCCCACATGTCAGATTATGCCTTGCGGATCCTAAAAAGGGACCCCCGCATTGCCAAAATGATGAACGATGATGACTACTGGTTGGCCAGCATCCTGGATCCACGCTATAAAGGCAAATTACAAAACATCATGCCACAGGAGAACCTTGACCTAATATTGGCTAATAAACAAGCAACTCTGGTAAATCGGTTGCTTGAGGCATTCCCAGCACACAGCAGCGGTGATGGTTCTCACACGAGCCGTACGGGCCGGGGGCAGCTTGGCAGAGGTGTTCGTGGTGCACACAGCAGAAGTGGCGTTGGAGACAGGGGTTTCATGACAATGTTGTGGACTGATTTTTCAAATACCGCTCACACAACTGGTAATACTGCATCGATGGAAAGTGACAGGAGACAGCAGTTGTCAACTATGGTTACAAACTACTTTTCCTCCCATATCGATGTTCTCCCACACAGGTCATTCCCCTTTGACTATTGGGCCGCTAAACTGGACACCTGGCCTGAATTGGCCCAATATGCCTTACAGGAGCTCGCTTGCCCAGCTGCAAGTGTGCTATCGGAAAGAGTCTTCAGTGCAGCTGGATCAATCCTGACAGAAAAAAGGACCCGTCTGTCAACCCAAAATGTGGATGATCTAACCTTCATTAAAATGAACCACGCATGGGTTTCCAAGGATTTTGTCCCACCTTCCCCTGATGACACATAGGGTGACAGAAAAATGGCTTGCTTTGGTCCACCTCTTCCTGGTACTTCACTTATTTCGCCTTTTGCATCAGCTGAATGTCCAACATCAACATATGCCACTTTCTAAAACTCCCTAACTGTGCTGCCTCCCCCCCCATGGCCGGGGTCAACACCTAGCGCACGACACCGTGCGAGTGCCGTTGCCCTGGACAGGTGGGTAGGCCGACTCTTGGGCGCGGGCACTGGCACAGGGTCCCTCATAGTGCAATCAAGTGTCTCTGACGGTGGTGGTGCACACCCGCCGTCAGACACACCGCTGTACTATGAGGGGCCCAGTGCCAGTACCGACGCCCACGAGTGGGCCCCCTTGCTTGGGCAGGGCCCCAGCATTTGCAATCTTTACCTCTCCCTGCTCCTCCGCTGTGTAATCTGGGCCGTCAAATCCATACTGGGCCTAACACCGTCTGAGCCTGCCTCCTGAGACATATATTTTGAATGTGTACGCTATCCATACATGTTATCCAGGGATACGGTACCCTTTCTAACCTTTGTGCAATCACGTGCAATCCATACTAGGCCTAACACCGTCTGAGCCTGCCTCATGCTGTATAGACATATATTTTGAATGTGTACGCTATCCATACATGTTATCCAGGGATACGGTACCCTTTCTAACCTTTGTGCAATCACGTGCAATCCATACTGGGCCTAACACCGTCTGAGCCTGCCTCATGCTGTATAGACATATATTTTGAATGTGTACGCTATCCATACATGTTATCCAGGGATACGGTACCCTTTCTAACCTTTGTGCAATCACGTGCAATCCATACTGGGCCTAACACCGTCTGAGCCTGCCTCATGCTGTATAGACATATATTTTGAATGTGTACGCTATCCATACATGTTATCCAGGGATACGGTACCCTTTCTAACCTTTGTGCAATCACGTGCAATCCATACTGGGCGTGAGAACGGCTGGCGAGCTGTTAAGCAAGCTACAGCACCTGTCCAGACAAGTACAGGGATTCCCTAGCGAGGAGACTTATTTGATTGTTTTCAATGTTGGCACAGCAATTTTTGGGGAGCACTATACTCTGGAGAATGATAGATGGGGCCCACCATACACTGGAACATTCCAAAGGTGGACATCAGACACTGGAGCAGCATTTACAGGGCCCATTATACACTAGAGCATTAGAAATGGGGCCCATTATGTTTGGAGCATTATTTGGGCCCATAAGACAGTGGAGCTTCATCCATGGGGACCAACATATACTGTAGCATTATGTGGAGCTCATCATATACTGTTTCAAACATTATATGGGACAAATGATTCTGTATGGAGAAATAGATGGGCCTCGTCATGAGATGTAAAAAGTGAGGTATTTTTCATTGTACTATACTGCTATTTATCTGCCGTATCGGAGCATGATGAGTTGTGGTATGTGTTAAAGGGGCGCTCTTTCGCCCAGGGCACATGAAAACCTGGAGCCAGCCCTCCCCCCCCACAACTTTAGCCAAATAACCCCCATTTTTCAGTGCGTAACTTGTATTATGAAGTTAATTAAGGTTGACAAGCTTAAGTAAGAAGAATTGATGCTTTTGGCATTCAAATGGGCACTGTAGGTGTGTTTCCTGTCCTCCTCTCACTGCCGACTTTTATTCCCCATTGACTTACATTGGGTTTCGTGTTTCGGGACGACCCCGACTTTTCCCTATAATCGGACGATCTTGCTCGACCCGACTTTTGGAAAAGTCGGGTTTCACGAAACGAAACGCGACCCTAAAAAACCAAAAGTCGCTCAACTCTACTTAGTAGCCATAAATTTACAGAGATTGATTTAAAATTGTTGGAGAAGGGCTTGTCATATTCACCTGCCACATCATTTGATGCATTTTTGGCAATTAAAGATTTACATCTGTGCCCGCTCATTGATTTATAAAAAACATTTTTTTGATGGCAACCTCTCCAAATTGTTTCCAACAGAGGAAGAACAAATAGCTTTATGGGTACTGGAGGATCTGTCCACCGAACACAGTGTTCCAGAGGGAGGTAAGAATCCACCATCGATACATCCTAAGTCAAAGAGGTTTCCTCTTATGTCATCATGTCCCAATGTGGACCTTTTTGTACAAATCGTAAGTAAGGAATTCTTGGAAATTCCAAAGTACATTCATGGTGATAACCTTACAAAGGAAGAACGGGGATGTCTGCGTGTCCTTCAGGACCTTAAGGATGTAGTTTTCAAGCTGGCGTACAAGGCGAGTAATGTGGTAGTGTGACCAAAGGTGTTATATGAGAAAGAAGCCTTTCGCCAACTTGATAATAATAATAATAATCTTTATTTTTATATAGCGCTAACATATTCCGCAGCGCTTAACAGTTTGCACACATTTTCATCACTGTCCCCGATGAGGCTCACAATCTAAATTCCCTATCAGTATGTCTTTGGAGTGTGGGAGGAAACCGGAGTACCCGGAGGAAACCCACGCAAACACGGGGAGAACATACAAACTCCTTGCAGATGTTGTCCTTGGTGGGATTCGAACCCAGGACCCCAGCGCTGCAAAGCTGCAGCGCTAACCACTGAGCCACCGTGCTGCCCCTTGATAATAAGATCTGCTATAAAAAGCTCACGTTTAACCCCTTGTCCGCCTATTCCTTACAGCTGCATACTATCATTATCAAAGCAAGGGAAGCGGGAAATATCTCTAAGGAATTGGCTGATGCCTTGATTGTTGTGGAACCAACTATCCCAACCTTCTATTTACTTCCAAAGGTCCACAAGGACGCACAGACGCCCCCCGGCCAACCAATTATATCTGGGAGAGGCAACTATCTGGAACACGTAAACAGGTGGATAGACTCTAAACTGCAACCCTTAGTGGAGGGGTTGCCATCATTTTTGAAAGACACAGGTGAACTGTTGAGACGAGTGGATGGCCTACAATTAGAAGATGACATGATGCTGGTGACAGGAGACGTGGAGTCCCTGTACATCAGCATCAGGCATGAGGACGGCATTAGGGCCACAACATTTTTCCTCGGGATGTCTAATTTACCTGTGGAAATTAAGGAGTTGATCATCGAATTATTGCGTTTTACATTAACGCATAATTTTTTGTGTTTAAGGGGTCTTTCTTCCTGCAGCTCCAGGGAACAGCTAAGGGGGCGTCCTTCACCCCTGTGTATGCTAACCTGTTCCTGTGGCTGTGGGAGAGAGACCTCTCCCTGCCTGATCAACCGTCGCCGATGTGCCACGTTCTCTCTTGGATGCGGTACATTGACGACATTTTGTTGATCTGGCAGGGGTCCAGCAATGATCTTCAGACCTTTATGCTATCCTTAAATAATAATGAACTAAACATCCATATTACTTATAAATATGATCCAGTGTCAATAGTTTTTTTGGATATAGTCCTGAAGAAAGACATTAAGGGGGAGATACAAACGGACATTTTCCGTAAGCCAACTGCCACTAATATGTTGCTTCATGCATCGTCCTCCCATTCGAGTAAGAGGATCCAGTCTATTCCCACTGGACAATTCTTGCGACTACGCAGGTTGTGTTCGATTGACGAGGATTTCTTTAAGCAGGCAGAAGATTTGAAAGAAAGGTTGCTGGAACGTGGTTTCAGCAACCAAATGATCAAACAGGCATTTAACAGGGCCAAATACTCCTCAAGAGATACACTTTTATATGGTACAAGACCCAACAAAGAGTCTGGTAAAGTGAGATTTGTTACTAACTACCACTCACATTTCCCACGGATGCGGAAGATCCTTGATAAATCTTGGCATATATTGAAAGCGGATCCGGTCCTGTTGGGATTCCTGCCAGAGAAAGCTGCTATTGCAGCCAGAAGATCAAGAAATTTACATGATAGGCTGGTTCAGAGCCACTATGTGGCTGAGCCAGTAGTTACCTTTTCGGACCAAATGGCGGGTCTTCAGTGACTTTGGATTCAGGGAGTTTCCAAGGGAGGTATTACTGAATTGCTGTTATATTTTATTAATACTTTTTATTTATTTTTGCTTATCTTTTTGTCTGGTGCAATCCCCATTAGGATGTGCTCCACTATTGCCAGTGTCATCCAGTGCACGTCTTGCCGTATGTATGAAATCCTTGAACAGCCGGTCGAGGGTGCATACTGCTGTGCGAGATGTGAGCACGTTGTGCATTTGGAAGCCCAGATACTGGATCTAAATGTGTAGCTGGCAACACTGAGATCCATAGACAATATGGAAAGGAGTCTTCTGCTCACTGAGCAGATGCTCAATGGGATAGATGAGGGGGGATGCTAGGTTGGAGCTGCAGGACAATGAAGCAGCTAGCTGGGTGACAGTTAGAAGGAGGGGTAGAGGGAAGAGCACCATTGAGGCTAGTCCTGATCTGGCACACCCCAATAAGTTTGCTAAGTTGGCAGATGAGGTGAGTGTTCATGCAGGAGTAGCACTGCTGCAGCAAGGCATGTCCTCTGAAAGCCGTAGGAGTGTCTGCTCCAGTAAGGGGGGAAATAGGAGAGCAGGGCAGGCCAGACATGTTCTGGTAGTGGGAGACTCAAGTATTAGGGAAACAGATAGGGCAATCTGTCACAAAGACAGGGATCGTCGAACGGTGTGCTGCCTACCTGGCGCTTGAGTCTGACACATCGCTGATCGGGTTGACAGATTACTGGGAGGGGCTGGTGAGGATCCAGTGGTCACGGTGCACATTGGCAAAGTTAGAGGTAGGTGGAAGGTCCTTAAAGATGATTTCAGGGAATTAGGCTGTAAGCTTAAAGCAAGGACCTCCAAGGTGGTATTTTTGGAAATACTTCCTGTACCACGTGCCACAGCAGAGAGGCAACGGGAGATTAGGGAGGTTAATAAGTGGCTCAGGAATTGGTGTAGGAAGGAGGGGTTTGGGTTCCTGCAGAACTGGGCCGACTTCTCAGTTGGCTACAGGTTCTATGCTAGGGACGGACTGCACCTCAATGGGGAGGGTGCAGCTGTACTGGGGAGAAAATGGCTAGAAGGTTGGAGGAGTGTTTAAATTAAGAATGGGGGGAGTGTATTCCTTTTATAGGAGGGGAAAACAGTGCAGATGGAGACCTGGGCACAAATAATGAAATTGGGGGTGGGGTTAAAACAGTTAATAATTTAAGAAAGAAAAGCGGTACAGAGAGATACATAAAGTGCATGTATACTAATGCCAGAAGCCTCGCCAACAAAATGGAGGAATTGGAGTTAATGTTGTTGGAACATAATTATGACATAGTGGGGATATCTGAGACATGGCTGGAGGAGAGCCATGACTGGGCGGTTAATTTACAGGGCTATAGTCTGTTCAGAAATGACCGAACAAATAAGCGAGGGGGAGGTGTGTGTTTATATGTAAAATCATCCTTAAAACCCATCCTTCGTGATAATATATATGAATCTAATGAAAATGTAGAGTCCCTGTGGGTAGAGATAAGGGGAAGGGGGAAAAATAATAAATTACTGATGGGGTTTGTTATAAGTCTCCAAAAATAATGAAAGCAACAGAGAATATCCTCCTAAAGCAAATAGATGAAGCTGCAACTCAAGGAGAAGTCATTATTATGGGGGACTTCAACTACCCTGAAATACATTGGGGAACTGAAACCTGCAGTTCCAGCAAAGGTAATAGGTTTTTGACAACTATGAGAGACAATTACCTTTCACAACTGCTTCAGGACCCAACAAGAGGGGGGCACTGCTAGACCTAATATTAACCAACAGACCAGACCGCATATCAAATGTTAGGATTGAGGGTCACTTGGGTAATAGAGATCACAAATTAATACGTTTTCATGTATCCTTTAATAAGATGAGTAGTAGAGGGGTTACAAGGACACTAAACATCAGGAAGGCAAATTTCCAACGGATGAGAGATGATCTTGGTGCAATTAACTGGGATGATATCCTGAGACATAAAAACACACAAAGAAAATGGGAGACATTTATTAGCATCCTGAAGAGGACCTGTGCACAATATATACCGTATGGGAATAAACATGCTAGAAATAGGAGGAAACCACTATGGCTAAATAGAGCTGTAAGGGGCGCAATAAGAGATAAAAATAAAGCATTTAGAGAATTAAAGCAAGTAGGTAGTGATGAGGCATTAAATAAATACAGAAAATTAAATAAATTCTGTGAAAAGCAAATCAAGACAGCAAAGATTGAGACAGAGAGACTCATTGCCAGAAAAAGTAAAAATAATCCCAAAATATTCTTTAACCACATAAATAGTAAGAAGCTAAAAAATGATAGTGTTGGCCCCCTTAAAAATAGTCTTGGTGAAATGGTGGATGAGGATGAGGAAAAAGCCAATATGCTAAATGACTTTTTTTCAACAGTATTTACACAAGAAAATCCTATGACGGATAACATGATCAGGGATAAAAATTCTCCATTAAATGTCACCTTATTAACCCAGCAGGAAGTACGGCGGCGTCTAAAAATCACTAAAATTGACAAATCCCCGGGCCCGGATGGGATACACCCCCGAGTACTGCAGGAATTAAGTACAGTCATAGATAGACCACAGGACTGGCGAATAGCAAATGTGGTGCCAATATTCAAAAAGGGGACAAAAACTGAACTTGAAAATTATAGGCCAGTAAGTTTAACCTCAACTGTGGGTAAAATCCTGGAGGGTTTTCTAAGAGATAATATACTGGAGTATCTGGAGAGGAATAACCTCATGACCCAATATCAACATGGGTTTACAAGGGACTGTTCCTGTCAGACTAATCTGTTAAGCTTTTATGAAGAGGTAAGTTCAGGACTGGACCAAGGGAATGCAGTGGACGTGGTGTACATGGACTTTTCAAAAGCTTTTGATACGGTGCCACACAAAAGGTTGATACATAAAATGAGAACAATGGGGATAGGGGAAAATATGTGTAGGTGGGTTAAAAGCTGGCTCAGGGATAGGAAACCAAGGGTGGTTATTAATGGAGCACACTCGGACTGGGTAACGGTTAGCAGTGGGGTACCACAGGGGTCAGTTTTGGGCCCGCTTCTTCTTAACATATTTATTAATGACCTTGTAGGGGGCATAGAGAGTAGAATTTCAATATTTGCAGATGACACTAAACTCTGCAGGTTAATCAATACAGAGGAGGACAATTTTATATTACAGGAGGATTTATGTAAACTAGAAGCTTGGGCTGATAAATGGCAAATGAGCTTTAATGGGGATAAATGTAAGGTCATGCACTTGGGTAGAATAAACAAGATGTATAATTATGTGCTTAATTGTAAAACACTGGGCAAAACTGTCACTGAAAAAGACCTGGGTGTATGGGTGAATGACAAACTCACATTTAGTGGCCAGTGTCAGGCAGCTGCTGCAAAGGCAAATAAAATAATGGGATGCATTAAAAGAGGCATAGATGCTCATGAGGAGAGCATAATTTTACCTCTATATAAGTCACTAGTGCGACCACACTTAGAATACTATGTACAGTTCTGGTCTTCGGTGTATAAGAAAGACATAGCTGAACTGGTGCGGGTGCAGAGAAAAGCGACCAAGGTTATTAGGGAACTAGGGGGTCTGCAATACCAAGACAGGTTATTACACATGGGGTTATTTAGTTTTGGAAAATCGAAGGCTTTGGGATGATCTTATTACAATGTATGTGGGGACAATACAAAGACCTTTCTAATGATCTTTTTACTCTTAGACCTGTGACGGGGACAGGTGCAGATTCTTTACTGTAAGAGCAGTGAGACTATGGAACTGTCTGCCATATGATGTTGTAATGAGTGATTCCCTAATAAAAGTTAAGAAGGGACTGGATGGCTTTCTTGAAAAGTATAATATTACAGGGTATGTACACTAGTTTCCTTAATATTGCGTTGATCCAGGGAGCTAGTCTGATTGCCGTATGTGGAGTCAGGAAGGAATTTTTTTCTCCAATGTGAGGCTTACTGTTTGCCACATGGGTTTTTTTTGCCTTCCTCTGGATCAACATGTTAGGGCAAGTTAGGATAGGATATGGGTTGAACTAGATGGACTTAAAGTCTTCCTTCAACCTTAATAACTATGTTACTATGTTACTATGTATACATCTTTAGCCCACCGTGGGTGAATAACTATTGTCAAAAAATGAAGAAACCAACAATGATTATGAAGTCACTCTTATGTCTGCCATTTTGTCTAGGTTTTTGATATGGTCTGTTATTGATGTGCAATAATAATTTATAGAGAGATAATTTCGGAATTTAGATATATATGCTACTATCTTGATAGGTAATTATTGATATTATGTGCACTTTGAATGTATTCATTTATTATTGTTTGGTATATCCTCTTTGTTGTGTTCACAACAGATATGTGCTCTGTCATGATCCAGGGTGGATCTGAGAGAGTAAATGGATAAAGTGAACTTTTGTTTCCTTTGGCTGTGTGCCAAAGTGAGTTGATTGCCCCCGGTGGCCATTGGAATTATTGCACTGTGGTGTCGTTTGTTCTAAGTTGCCCCAGTGGTGGTGAGCGGTATTGCACTTTAGTTTCTTTAGTTGAAGTGCACATGATTTATGCAGGTGTTATGCTCTATAAAAGGGTGTCAGGTGTGTTTGATCACTGTTGGTGATAGTTATTCATTCACAAGTAAGCCTGGGTGAAAGATGGAGCTGAACAAGAGTCCTGGGCCGTCCAGCCAGAGGGGACGAGTGGCAGCTATGGAGTCTGCAAGGAGTGCTGGCATGGATTGGTGGAGTCCAACGATGGGGTCTGCAAGGAGGGCTGGCATGGCGCGGTGGAGTCACAGTTTATGGTGTCAGCAGGAAGTGCTTGCATGGCTTGGTGGAGTGGCGACTATGTTGAGAGTTGCACTCAGCATGCTTGACTTGGTTGCTGGAAGCTGGACTCAAGAATGCTGGACTTTTTGGCAGAAAAGTTGGACTCAAGCATGCTGGACTTTTTGGCAGAAGCTGGACTCATCTTTGGGACTCTGCTCCAAGGCTGCATTATGGTGATATATCCGGTTATGGTGATGGATCCTGTTGGAGGAGAAGATGCACGCAGGTGGTGGGGCTCTGCTGCGGGTTTAGTTTCTGCACCGACCAATTCCCTAGTGAGGGTTTAGGTGCAGGGCAAGTCAGGGTTTTAAGGTTCCTGTGCGTCACCCGGTGCGGAACCGGCATAGGGAATGTTAGGAGTGCAGGGACTCTGGCTCAGGAAATGCAGGAGGTCTCCACTTCCCCGTTCCCTATTGCAGGGCCCCCATTGTTATTGTTACCCAGGTTTCCCCTTTATTATTTAAATTCGCCTTACTGGAGGTGGGGTTTCCAGACTTTTGTATATTCACGTGTAATATCTAAATTCGCCAGTTGGAGGTGGTGTATCCAGCTGCACGTCTTATTATTTAAATTTGCCCCACTGGAGGGGCGGTATCCAGGGTCACGTGTGTCATATGGGTTCGCCTTGCGGTTCTCGCTGCGTCCAGACACACGTGACCGTGACATGCTCTATGTGGGTGTAAGTCAGCTCCTCCAGCTCAGTACGTGTCTCTCTCCCTGTCACCGCTGCCCCTGCCTGTGCTTGGCATCTTTACATGGTGGTGGTGGCCCGCCCCGGCCACTCCCACTGTGTGACGCCAACGCAGACTGGCGTAGTGGTTGCCTCGGCGACGGAGCGTGTCACTTCCGGGCAGGGAGCGTGACTTCCGGTAACGCCGATCATGATGCGGCACCCGGGCACACTATAAAATGATGCCGGTTCGCATACTGGCTAGGCCCCTTGAAGAAGGCGGGTCCGAAACGCGCGTTGGGGCGGACGCGCTGTCCAGGCACTGGAGCACCTCCTGACCATCACGGCTGGTAACTATTATATAATGGGCTTTGTTCCTTACTTGTACAGCGCCACTATGGCAGATCTAAGGGTGGTTTAATAGGTGGATAGTCAGGATGTGCGATCTTGCTTATGCACCACCCACTAGTACTTTGTACTATATATTGGACAGTGTGTTTTATTTATAGCGGCCATTATGGCAATTGCAGTGGTAGATGCTAGACATCTAGAATGTGGTCTCTTTATACTATGTGTTGTTATAATGTACAACCTCAGTGGTAAATTTGGTACAATTATTTATATATGGCAATATGATTATTATTTTTTTCCTCTTGAGGATTGTCTATTTTGGATAATTAGCAACCATTTTTGGGATGGTTATGTAATTAATGGACACACAGTGTGTACTATCGTCTATGTGCTGGATGTGTGCGTCATTTCTTGTGTGTAATCACACTATACATATGTGTATGTCTATTTCCCCTTGTCCCTTCAATTGGTGATATGTAATGATTTTAAATGTTTTTCTAACAATAAAATCTTTTTCTATATATTGATAAAGGTGCCTTCTGATCATCTTTGATGTTGCGGATATGTTATGTAGTTGATGATAGGCATCATATATCCATGTGGATACATGGCGATTATAATTACAGGTAATAATTGATACCATGTGTCCTAGTCATACTTGGTGGATTTATCTTTTCAGAGAAGCCTACAATCTAGGAAATCCCTGAGGCTTACTGTCACCCTTGTGGACTGTAAAACCTTGTGGCCAAAAAACTTTTTCCCTTTGTTACTCATTTCATTTGTTGTATTTCTTTTCTACATTGTGATAGAATGTACAGTAAATCCTATTTGCACATTTTGGATTTAAAGGTGTTTTCAATGAGCAACAAAATAGTTTTGCACTATATTTCATGGAGTCCATGCAGTTTAAAAATGATTTTACAGAAACTTTACTTGCACTTAAAAGAGAAACATTGTACATTTTGCAAATACAATTTTATGACTGATCATGCAAAAATGCAGACACAAGTTTCACAACAGACGATATTACATGAGAAGTGTTGTAATCTTTAAGATAAAAATATATTAGTAGACAGGAAACGTTGACCACAACATTTTTTCTGATCATGTAATGGAGATTAAAAATTTCCGAGCACAACTATATTGTGGAGAGCAAGTACAATCTTCAACACTGAAATTGTAAAACCAAGAAGAAAAAGTTATGGAATTTAGTAACCACAGGATTAATTGACATCTTAATGATATGTAAATGGTGAAAAAATGGAAACAGAAATATCAAAACATCTCAATATATTTAGTATTTACTATGAGTATAACATGCTGAAACAAATGCACTTACATGCCTTGGTATGCCATCAGTGAGGTTACTAGATGGTGTCTGAGAAATGTTCTGCCATGCTGAATGCACTTGGGCATGCAAATCAAGATCCACTTCTATTAGCTCGTGTTGCAATGAAATCCCAGAGCTGCTCGAGATGAGACAGATCAAGGTAAGACTGATCACAGTAGCACAAGCAACATGTGTCCTGTTTCTGTTATGTTGTAAAATGGCTCTTGGGACACTTTGGAGAAATGGCATACCACTGGTTCCACAATTGATTCATTCTGTACTGCAAGTGAAATTGGAAGTCACATACAAGCTGAGCCATCAGTATGTACCGTATATCAAGTGTGTACATAAACCATCAGAAGGAGTTTGCCTGAAATTTCTCTACAAGCCAGATGTCTAGCTACAGGTCTTCTATTGACCTCAAACCATTGGTCATTGGTAAACAAAGAAAAACTTGTAAATAACTCATGAAAGAATAAAGTTACATTAAAACCAAGCACACCATTGTTTTTCTTGTGAAATTCTCAATAAGTTTGATGTGTCACATGACCCTCTTCCCATTGGAAAATATAAAATTGAATCCAAAATGGCCAACTTCAAAATGGCCACCATGGTCACCACCCATCTTGAAGAATTTTCCCCCTCCCATATACTAATGTGCCACAAACAGGAGGTTGATATCACCAACCATTCCCATTTATTTACGTGTATCCATATACATGGCCCACTCTATATAACCCCGAATGGAAATAAATGATGGGCATGAATCTCCACTTGGCAAAAAATAACTATAGTATTTTGGGATGTGTGCTATTTTGGTTCCTAAAATAATTTTGCCAGATTGACCAGTGCATAACATGGTAGAATTGTATTAATCATCTTTTAATAAATAATTTAACCCCTTCCAAACATGCACTGTACATGTACTGCTCTGTGGGAGCTGCATTTCCGCAAACAGCAGTACAGGTACGGCACACCGATCACGCGGCCTCATGCTGAGCGCCACGGCAATCAGGTGCGGGTGTCAGATCTGTGTGAGAGCAGACACCCCGCAGCAACGCTCATGATCAGTGCTAGCAACGATCGTGGGCATTTAACCCATCTGATACCGCTGTCAGTAGTGACAGCGACATAGAGGAGAATCTCATTCCCTGCGCGCTTCCATCAGGACAACGCGATGCAATCGTGTTGTCCTGATGGTCTCCATGGAGACACCCAGCCACAAGATGGCCACGGGGTCCTTCAGCGTCCTTCAGGGAAGGTGGCTTCCCAGTGCCTGTAGAGAACAAGAACTGAGGTGCCTCCTTTCCTGCCTGTCAGTTGCTCCTCCAATGTTCTGCAGTGCAGATGCATTGCAGAACATCTGATCATCGATCTAGTGTAATACAGTGATGCCCCAATGTAAAGCACTTAAAAAAATTAGAAAGTATAAAAATTTTTTTTTAAAATCCACAAATAAAGAAATAAATATTTTTCCAATAAATACATTTACTTATGTAAATAAAAAAATGAACAATTTAAGTAAGTATAAGTACACATATTTATGCACACATATTTGGTATCGCCGTGTCCATAATGACCGCTCTATAAAACTGTCCCACTAGTTAACTCCTTCAGTAATCACCATAAAAAACAACACAAAAAACAATGCTTTATCATCATACTGCCAAACAAAAAGAGCAAAAAAAGGCAATAAAATAGACAAATGCAAATAAAAATGGTACCGCTGAAAGCGTCACCTTGTCTCGCATAAAACAAGCCATTGTACCATATATTTTTTTTATAAAACAGATTTTACTGTGTAAAAGCACCAAAACGTAAAAAAATATATAAATTGGGTATCACTGTAATCGTACTGACCCGAAGAATAAGGCTATGTGCACATGCTGCGGTTTTTGCTGCGGATCCACTGCGGTTTTGGCCGCTGCGAATCTGCAGCAGTTCTGCAGACAGTGTACAGTAGCATGTAAATCTATGTGATTTACAATCTGCTGCACACATGCTGCGGATTTTTAACTGCGGAAAAGCTGTGGTTTTGAATCCGCAGAAAGAAATGACGTCACTTCTTTTCTGCGGATTCTGCTGCGGTTTACCATCTCCTCCATTGTAGAGGTGATAAACCGCAGGGGAAAACAGCAGGCCAATCCGCAGGTAAAACCGCAGGTCATTTTACCTGTGGTTTTACCTGTGGTTCCGCAGATACAAATCCGCAGCGTGTGCACATAGCCTTAAGCTGTCTTACCAATTTTACCACACGTGGAACTATACATAAATATAAATATTTTTATATATATAGCAATTCCTGAATTGCTGGTTTTTGTTCATTCTCTCTCCCAAAAATCAGAATAGAAAGCAATCAAAAATGTCATATGCCCGAAAATGGTACCAATAAAAACGTCGGCTTGTCCCACAAAATAGAAGCCATAACATGACTTTTGAATCAGCTAGAGTAACCAGAAAAACAGCACTCACCCGATCCTTCTTTCAAGATGTGGTTTAATCAGTTACATACACACGTTGTCAAAATTGTTGGTACCCCTCGTTTAACGACAGAAAAACCCACAATGGTCACAGAAATAACTTGAATTTGACAAAAGTAATAATAAATCAAAAATCTATGAAAATTAACACACCATGTCACCAAACAGCACAGTTGAGTATCTGTAGCCCTCTATACAGGCCCACTGTAGACGCGTGTGATGCTAAGTAGTGAACACACCTTGATTTAACATGTCCCTTTTGTCACATTATATTACCATCATTTCTGTCCAGTCCTATTTCATGAGTTCCATTTTTTTAAAAATTATGTGGAAGCATGGTTGAAAATCAATGTCTGACTTTCATTTGCTCATTTTCATAGATTTTTTTTATTTATTATTACTTTTGTCAGACTCAAGTTATTTCTGTGACCAATGTGGGTTTTTCTGTCATTAAACGAGGCATACCAACAGTTTTGACCACGTGTGTAAGTGGCATTAATACATGTGGAGGTGCAGTTGTCAGGGGAGTTTTTCATGAAAAATAAGACCTTACGGACTACGGCTGCTTCATGACTTGCTGGCGCTTCTATGGTTCCATAACATGACTGCTGAACCGACCCAAAGTATAAAGTCGCCTAATAACTTATTCCACATGAAGATCATCATAAAAACTAAATAAAACCAATTCTTCAACTGCTGTTGATTTTTTCATTCTGCCTCCCAAAGATCACAGTAGGGCTTGGTGCACATTTATCCTATGCTCTGCGCTGAGCGCTTGCACCAGGGTTCTCATGTAAATCTCTGAAATACATGATTCAGATGGAACCCCTGGTGGAAGATTTCCTACAATGAGGCAGATGGAGGCACTGTGGATGCCATAGGACCTGTGATCCGGCGGTATCTGTCTTTTTAGGATTGCATAAAAGTGCCATCGGCCACAGTTTTATGCACTTCTGAAAAGAAAGACACCACTGAACAGAGGCCAGACAGAGTCCAGAGTAACTCTGCAGCTTCATTATAGTGAGTGGATCCATCAGGGGTTTCATCTGTCATGTGACTCGGAGATTTAGATGGAAACCCCGATGTAAGTGATCAGCATAGAGTGCTGGATAAATGTGATCATAAATGTTATGCAAAATGTTCCCAATAAAGGTTTCTACTCAATCCACAAAAAAGCAAGCCCTCACTCAGGTCTGTCATCTCTAAGCAGAAATATAGGGGGCTTCCAAGTTACTGGTAGTACAAAAGCTCTGGAAAAGTGAAATGGCTCCTCACCCACCAAAAGAAATTCAGCAAATTCTCCACTCCCAAATCCAAATGCCCCCCTCCCTTCTGAGCCCCAGTGTGCCTAACCACATTTATTTATGTTTGGCATTTCTGTAGTGATGAGAGCCCACCTAATTTACAGGTGGGTGTCCTAAGGTGGGCAGCATGGTGGCTCAGTGGATAGGACTGCAGCCTTGCAGCGCTGGGGTCCTGGGTTCAAATCCTACCAAGGACAACATCTGCAAAGAGTTTGTATGTTCTCTCCATGTTTGCGTGGGTTTCCTCCGGGTACTCTGGTTTCCTCCCACACTCCAAAGACATACTGATAGGGAATTTAGATTGTGAGCCCCTTCGGGGACAGCGATGATAATGTGTGCAAAACTGTAAAGCGCTGTGGAATATGTTAGTGCTATATGAAGATCATTATTATGAAACATGAGCTTGGCATAATGTACTGGGCACTACAGCATACTGGTCACTACAATGGCAGTTTGCAATTTTCACTCAGCAACATCCACTGCTGTTTGTTTCTGGAAAATGCCCATGGAGTCAAAATCATCCCTACTTCTGTAGATAAATTCCCAAAGGGTGTTATAATATCCAAAATGGAGTCACCTGAGGGGGATTCTGCTTTTCTAGCACTTAGGGGCTCTTTATATGGAATCTGCATACTATTCTAGGAAAATCTGCGTTCCAGGAGGCAAATAGCATTCTGTCCCTCCCGAGTCTCTCTGTGTGGCTAAGTAAGTACTAAGTACCACCACATATGGGGCATTTCAACATTCAGCAGAAATTGCAGGACAAATTTTGGTGCCATTTTTACCCATTTCCCAGTATGAAAATGTAAAACTTGGGGCTAACACACAATCTTGGTGGTAAAAATGTAAAATATTTTATTTTTAATGCTTAATAGTATAAAAGTCTGTGACACATCTTTGTCAATATAATCACTGCACCCCTAGATGAATTCATTGAGAGATCTAGTTTGTAAAATGGGGTCACTTATGGAGGTTCTGCTGTGTTGGCACCTCAGGGGCTCTGCCAATGTAACATGGCACCCTCAAAAAAGTGCAGCAAAATCAGCACTGCATTGTGTCTCAAAAGTAGTTTTCGAAGACATATGGGCTATTGGTGAACTCAGGAGAAATTGCACAACAAATTTTGGGGTCCATTTTCTCCTGTTACCCTTGTGAAAATACAAAATTTGGAGCTAGAAAAGATCTATCTTGGAAAAATGTGATTTCTTTTCATGGCTTAACGTTATAAACTTCTGTGAAGCACCTGTGGGTTCAAGTTGCTCAATACACATCTAGATAAGTTCCCAAAGGGGTCTATTTTCCAAAATGGTGTCACTTGTGGGGGATTTCCTCTGTTTTGGCACATCATGGGCTCTCCAAACGCGACATAGCATCCTCTAACTATTCCAGCAAATTTTACATTCAAAAAGTCAAATGGCGCTTCTTCCCTTCCAAGCCCTGCTGTGTGCCCAAACAGTTGTTTTCCTCCACATATTGAGTATCTGTGGACTTATTTTATTGAACAATTTCCCCTGTTACCCTTTTGAAAATGCAAAATTTGGAGCTAAAAAAATTTTTACCTTTAAAATCAAATTTTTCCCAGATAAATCATTTTCACGGCTTAGTGCTATAAACTTCTGTGACGCACCTGTTGGTTTAAGGTGCTCAATACACATCTAGATAAGTTCCATGAGGGGTATAGTTTCCCAAATGGTGTCACTTGTTGTGGGTTTCCACTGTTTAGGCACATCAGGGGCTCTCCAAACATGACATGGCGTTCGCTAATTATGCCAGCTAATTTTACCATACATTCAAAAATTGAAATGGCTTCCCTTTCGAGCCCTGCTGTGTGCCCAAACAGTAGATTTCCCCCACATATGGAGTATCAGCATGCTCAGGAGAGATTGTACAACAAATTTTATGGTCCATTTTTTCCTGTTACCCATGAGAAAGTTAAAAAAAAATAGGTCTCAAGGAAAATGTTCATGAAAGAAAAGTAAATGTTTATTTTATTCGGACTCCCATGACAGCACCACGAGAGAGGGGATCCGCCCTATAGGAACAGGAAACCTACAGATACAAAAGGGCGGCACCTCTCCCACGCATCAGTTGGTTTCCTGTTCCTGAGGGGACGGGATCCTACAGAAGATTTGGATCCCAGGCCGGCCAGCCGACTCCGGTAGAGAGGGGGTCTCCTACCTCGGCCTGGTTCGGATTTCCTGGAGGACGCCATGGTGGCCCAGGATGGGTGTCACGGCGGTGGCGTGGACAGCAGGGAGCGGCGTCCGGAGGATGTCCGTCTCCAGGAATTTAGCCGCCGCCGGTAAGTATACCCCCCCGGGGATTCCCGGCTCCGGCGGCGCATATGGGTTGGCAGCGCTGTGCAGGGGGCTGCAACCGGGCGCTGCTCTGGAGCTCCCGGGCGTCCCGCGGGGCTTCCGGCGTTTCCGGGGTAGCGGTGACGTCAGGGGGCGGGCGGAGGAGGCGCTTCCGGGTCAGCGCGCCACTGCGCATGCGCGGCGATTCCAAGATGGCGGCACCCATCGGAAACACCGATGGCGCGAGTTCGGGCGCCAGCTGGGGTAGGGAGCTCCGTTAAGGGGGGGAGGGGCGCGGCATGGATACTGCTGACCGGAGGAGGGGGTATTTAGGCGGGACCCGGGCAGGGTTCCTTGCCTTGGCCACATTACTACATGCAGCAGTGTGCAGCAGCAGCAACAGTGGTAATGGAAAGCGATCGAGAGCAGCAGCAGCAGCAGCGGCAGAAGCAAGGGCAGCAGCGGCAAACATCACTGCCGCCCCTGGATGACCTTCGGCAGGTCAAACAGAAAAAGAAAGGGTCCCGTGACAGTAATGCGGGACGAAGTGACCAGTTCACTCGTAAGAGCTCCTCCAGGCAGACAGGAGCATCGGCTGAAAGAAATCCCCCTCGTTCTCCGGTACTTGATTGTGGCACTGGTAAGTGATCTTCGTGAAAGTTCACTCAGTGACGGGACCCCCCTTCTGTGTTTTTTCTTTTTCTAGGGAAAAAAAGCTACAAATAAAAATAAGCATAGGGAATGCGCACTCTGTGCATGCCCATTACCGGACGCATGCCTCAAAAGATTGTGCCCCCCCTGTATTCAGCAGACGGTGGCAGAAGAGTCACCTGCAGGAAACCCTAAAGTCCTTGTCTCAGCCGCAAAGTCTAAGGGGCGAGGTCCCGGCGGAGTCTGATTCCTCGGCAGAGTGGAGAAAAAGCAGAGACTCCCGGGCTTCATCTCCCTCGTCCTCCTCAGGAGAAGAGGACTCGGGGCGATTTTGTCTGCCTCTTGACCGGGTAGACAAGCTGGTCAAAGTAGTCAGAGGGACAATGGAGGTAGAGGAGCCTAAGCCCCATTTATCCATGCAGGATGTCATGTTCGGTGGGCTGGAACAGAGGAAGCGGAGAGTATTTCCGTTAAACCAAAAGATACAGGATCTGATCCACAGAGAGTGGAAAAGACCGGACAAAAGAGGGTCGCTACCACCAGCCCTCAAAAGGAGATACCCCTTCGACGATCCGGCAGTAAGTTCTTGGGACAGAGCCCCCAAATTAGACACTGCCATTGCGAAGGCATCAAAAAAATCCTCGCTCCCCTTTGAGGACATGGGATCCCTTAAAGATCCCTTAGACAGGAAAGCTGATACTTTCCTGAAAAACACCTGGGAGATGGCGGCCGGGTCCTTAAGACCAGCAGTGGCTTTAACGTGCACGGCCAGGTCCATGATGGTCTGGTTGGACCAGTTGGAGTCACAACTAAAACAGGGTACATCAAGACAGACAATTCTTGGGGCCCTACCGACCATCCAAGAGGGAGCAGCCTTCCTAGCAGATGCCTCAGCGGATGCAGTGAGAATGGCCGCCAGAGCAGCAGGTCTCTCTAATGCAGCTCGCAGAGCCCTGTGGCTAAAGTGCTGGCAGGGAGACATCCAGTCCAGAGCAAAGCTCTGTGCGATTCCATGTGAGGGCGAATACTTGTTTGGAACTGTCCTAGACGAGCTGCTTGAAAAGGCGGGGGACGACAAGAAAAGGTTCCCAAACCTTTCATCAGCGTCCTACCGTCGCCCATTTGGTAGAAGGAGATTTGGCCAGGGGAGAAGGCGCAACTCTTCGCCTGTTAGAGATCGACCCAGATGGGAAGACAGAAGGAGACGAGGTACGGGCTATATGTTTACATGCTCGTCGAGAGATCAAAAGAAACCAAATCAATGACTAGCGGTTCCCGTAGGGGGTAGATTGTCATCCTTCTTCCCGGCATGGTCACAGATTACGAATAGTGACTGGGCTCGCAAGGTAATATCCACCGGGCTTAGGTTGGAATTTACCCAGATCCCGCGGGACACCTTTAAACTGACCCCCTTAAGATCTTCTCATCTCGAACAAGCGGCTTTAGAAGCGGAAGTCTTGAGCCTATGTCAGAAAAATGTTCTGGTAGAGGTCCCAGAGGCTGAAAGAGGAAGAGGGTTTTACTCTCCCCTGTTTCTAATCCAGAAACCTGATAACACATTCAGAACGATTATAAACCTTCGTTCCCTTAACGAGTTTTTGATTAATCATAAATTCAAAATGGAGTCCATTAATACAACAATAAAAATATTGTTTAAAGGTTGTTTTATGGCAGTCATAGATTTGAAAGACGCGTACTATCATGTACCTATCCATACAGACTTCCAGCAGTTCCTGAGGGTGGCAGTTTCAGTAGAGGGCACAGTACGTCATTTTCAGTATAGAGCCCTTCCCTTTGGTCTCTCAGCAGCACCCAGGGTTTTTACAAAGTTAGTGGCCGAAGTTATTGCTCACTTACGGGAGGTGGACGTCTTAATCATTCCATATTTAGACGATTTCTTGATTGTAGGAAAATCAGTGGGTCATTGTAAATCCCAGATAGAAAAAGCTAAATCCAGGTTAGAAAACCTGGGATGGATTTTAAACTACGAGAAATCCCGACTCCAGCCCTTAAAAATACAGAAATTTTTAGGGTTGATACTAAATTCAGGCACTCAGCGGTGCCTGCTACCACTAGATAAAATACAAAAGATACAGGAGCAGGTTCTTCGGGCAATGGATAATCCATCTATGACCCTCAGACAGGCCATGTCCCTGTTAGGTTCTCTAACTTCATGCATCCCAGCAGTAAGGTGGGCACAGTTCCATACCAGAACCCTTCAAAACGACGTCTTGATTAATAGCAGGGCCCTTGGAGGCTCCTTACAGGGTCGGATGTGTCTAAGCCCCTCAACTGTTGCATCACTGAGATGGTGGCTTGAGAGCGAGAACCTAGCGTCAGGGGTGCCCTGGATAACACAGATAACTCGTATTATAACCACAGACGCAAGTTCCTTCGGTTGGGGAGCCCATATGGGGGACATAGTGGTACAGGGCCAGTGGGATTCTAATTCTGAAATCTCATCCAACCAGAGAGAACTATTGGCGATAGAGCGGGCAGTCAAGAAACTCATTATCTACCTGCAGGGCCATCATGTGAGGATACACTCGGACAACCAGGTAGCGGTAGCATATGTCAACCACCAAGGTGGAACCCGCTCCAGCGCTCTGATGCAGATAACAGAACGGCTCCTCCAGATAGCAGAGAGAAATTGTCTATCTTTGACCGCGCTCCACATCAGTGGAAAGGACAATGTAAGAGCAGACTTTTTAAGCCGCAAGGCTCTAAGACAAGGAGAATGGGCTTTGAACAAAAATATTTACCGCCAGATTGTCCGCAGATGGGGCCAGCCAGAGGTAGACCTCTTTGCCACCTGAAAAGACAGAAAAGAAAGATTGTTCTGCTCTCTGAACCCCAGGGAAAATCCCCTGGCGGTGGATGCCCTACTGATAAGATGGGATTTTTCTCTGGCATACGCCTTCCCACCATTGAATCTTCTTCCTCTGGTAGTCAGGAAGATCAGAGAGGATCAGGCAAGAGTCATACTGATTGCCCCCTTTTGGCCCAGGAGGACCTGGTTCGCATGGTTGAGGACCATGTCGGTAGCCGATCCCTGGGTACTGCCGAACCTTCCGGATCTCCTCCACCAGGGGCCAGTCAGCCACCCACAAGTAGCGGGACTTCATTTGACGGCGTGGTATTTGAAAGGTCACTATTAAAAAATAGAGGGTTCTCCAAGAACTTAATTGACACCCTCCTAAGAAGCAGAAAATTAACCACCACTAATATCTATGCTAGGACCTGGAAACGCTTCCTGTCCACCTTTCACTTTGACATCAGAGATGGAATTCCCACGAAACATATTCTGGAATTTCTCCAGAAAGGTTTCGAATTGGGTCTCTCCACAAGCACGCTAAAAGTACAAGTTTCAGCCTTAGGGGCCCTGTTTGCAGCTGATATTGCAAAAGATTATTGGGTAGCAAGGTTCATCAGAGCAGCGGCCAGATCGAGACCTATACACAAAGACAGATGCGTACCGTGGGACTTAAACTTAGTCCTTACAGCCATGACAGAAAGTCCGTTTGAACCTTTAGATTCCGCCTCACTAAAGATTATATCTCTTAAAACAGCATTCCTGGTAGCAATAACATCCGCACGTAGGGTGAGCGACATACAGGCACTCTCCAGATTGCCTCCTTACACAGAGTTCTTAAAGGATAGAGTGATCCTAAGGCCAGATCCAGCATACCTTCCCAAGGTAGCAACACAATTCCACAGGACACAGGAGATGGTTCTGCCTTCCTTCCTCCTTAACCCAACCAACCCTAAAGAGCAGAAACTCCAGGCGTTAGATATTAGAAGATGCTTACTGACATATTTAGCAGCCACGGATCCTTGGAAGAAGGAGAACGCATTATTCCTATCCTTCCAAGGTTCCAGGAAAGGATACAGAGTATCAAAACGCACATTAGCAAGGTGGATTAGGGAGGCTATCTCTCTTGCCTACACAGCAGGTGGCGGTCCGGCTCCACAGAACCTGAGGGCACATTCCACTCGGGCCATGGCATCATCCTGGGCGGAGAGATCTGGAGTATCAATTGATCAAATATGTAAGGCGGCCACCTGGTCATCTCCTTCCACCTTTTTTAACCACTATCGGTTAGACATGGGTGCCTCCTCAGACCTCACCTTCGGGCTAAGGGTGCTGCAGGCTGTAGTCCCTCCCTAAGTTAGTTTACATCTCTGTAATTCTCTCGTGGTGCTGTCATGGGAGTCCGAATAAAGTATTAAGTTACGTACCGGTAACGGTATTTTTCGGAAGCCCATGACAGCACCCTTAGTTCCCTCCCTTTTTCACGTATAGGGGTGCACTCCTTTAGAAGATTGTTCATAGAATCACCATATGTGGGAGATGGTATGAAATAATTTGGTTAAATAGGGTAGATAGGTTGTATATATCATATGTTGTGTACTAACCATGGTAGCCTCTCAAGCTCTGTAATCCAACTGATGCGTGGGAGAGGTGCCGCCCTTTTGTATCTGTAGGTTTCCTGTTCCTATAGGGCGGATCCCCTCTCTCGTGGTGCTGTCATGGGCTTCCGAAAAATACCGTTACCGGTACGTAACTTAATACTTTTTCCACATTCCAAAAATTCCTGTGAAGCACCTGAAGGGTTAATAAACTTCATGAATGTGGTTTTGAGTACCTTGAGGGGTGCAGCTTTTAGAATGGTGTCACTTTTGGGTATTTTCTGTCATATAGGCCCCTCAAAGTCACTTCAAATGTGAGGTGGTCCCTAAAAATATGGTTTTGCAAATTTTGTTTGAAAAATGTGAAATCACTGGTCAACGTTTAACCCTTATAATTTCCTAACAAAAAAAGTTTAAAAAATTGTGCTGTTGTAAAGTAAACATTTTGGAAATGTTATTTATTAACTATTTTGTGCAATATCACTCTCTGATTTAAGGGCATAAAAATTAAGTTTGAAAATTGCAAAATTTTCAACATTTTTTGCCAACTTTCCATTTTTTTCACAAATAAATGCAAGTCATATGAAATAAATGTTACCAATATCATGAAGTACAATATGTCATGAGAAAACAGTCTCAGAATCAGTTGGATACATTGACGTGTTCCAGAGTTATAACTTCATAATAACCTGACAGTTGTCAAAATTGTAAAAACTGGCGTGGCCAGGAAGGTGAAAACAGGCTTCGAGGAAGTTAAATTTCATCTTAATAATCCATTTGGTCAGTGATTTTCTAAGTTTTTGGATTATATACAAGTGCTTCTCGCAAAATTAGAATATCATCAAAAAGTTTATTTCAGTTATTCAATACAAAAAGTGAATCTCCTATTATATAGAGTCATTGCAAACAAAGTGATCTATTTCAAGTGTTTATTTCTGATTATTGTTTAAAACCAATGAAAACCCAAAAGTCATTATCTCAGTAAATTAGAATACTTTATACCACCAGCTTGAAAAATGATTTTAAAATACGAAATGTTGGCCTACAGAAATGTATGTTTATTAAATGCACTCAATACTTGGTCGGGGCTCCTTTTGCATCAATTACTGCATCAATGCAGTGTGGCATGTAGGCGATCAGCCTGTGGCACTGCTGAGGTGTTATGGAAGACCAGGTTGCTTTGATAGAAGCCTTCAGCTCATCTGCATTGTTAAGTCTGGTGTCTCTCATCTTCCTCTTGAAAATACCCCAAAGATTCTCTATGGGGGTAAAGGTCAGGTGAATTTGCTGACCAATCAAGCAAACTGATACTGTTGTTTTTAAACTAGATATTTGTACTTTTGACAGTGTGGGCAGGTGCCAAGTCCTGCTTGAGAATGAAATTTCCATCTCCAAAAAGCTTGCCGGCTTGTCTATTGGTCGTGAGTGGCTTGACACAAGGAATGCGACATGTGTGGCCTATGTCCTGGATACGTGTGTGTGTGTGTGTGTGTGGTGGCTCTTGAAGTAATGACTCCAGCAGCAGTCCACTCCTTGTGAATCTCACACAAATTTTTGAATGGCCTTTTCTTAACAATCCATTCAAGGCTGTGGTTATCCCGGTTGCTTGTGCACCTTTTTCTACAATGCTTTTTCCTTCCACTCAACCTTCCATTAATATGTTTGGGTACAGCACTCTGAACAGCCAGCTTCTTTAGCAATGACCTTTTGTGGCTTACCCTTCTTGTGGAGTGTCATTGACTGCCTTCTGGACATCTGTCAAGTCAGCAGCCTTCCCCATGATTATGGAGCCTACTGAAACAGATTAAAGGCTAGTTTCACGCTAGCATTTTGCAGGGCTGCGGATGGCAGCATACTTCCTCTGTGAAGCCCCGCCTACTGCCGCACCTCTTCTTTCAGCTCTGCCAACGTCGGCATGCCTTCTTGCGTAATGACTTTTGGGTTTTCATTGGCTGTAAGCCATAATCATCAACATTAACAGAAATAAACACTTGAAATAGATCACTCTGTGTGTAATGACTCTATATAATATATGAGATTCACTTTTTGTATTGAAGAACTGAAATAAATGAACTTTTTGATGATATTCTAATTTTGTGAGAAGCACTTGTACTGTACCTGCAGAAGAAGAGAAATAGAAGTATTTGACCCAAAGAAGCAGGAGGATAAAGAGGCAGTCAGAAGCCATAATACTGAAGAACTGCTACCAGGCTTTCACTCAGGACAACTATGAAGACATACATCAAAAAGTGCTTTGCCCACAAAGAACACTTCAGTAAGAAATCAGAAGTTTCTTTATTGAGAAAAAGATGCCCTGTTGTTGAGAAGAAGAGGAAAGTGCTTATCATGGGGGTTTCCCTACTGAGAGGAACAGACGCTATTTGTTGACATTATCTCACCAGAAGTGTGCTGTCTTCCAGGCGCCCAAATCAAAGATGTGTCTGATAGGGTATCAAAACTTTTCAGTGCTACATATAACTATGTCTACTAATACATGTAGGAACAAATGACATTGCAAAAAAGGACCTGGGGACTATTTGCAGAGACTTTGAAGACCTAGGTCAGAAAGTAAAGAAACTGGGAGCACAGATTGTTTTCTCATTCAATCACCAGGTGGAGGAACATGGACCAAGGAGATTGAAAAGGATTCTACAGGTGAACAACTGGTAGACACACACCTTGCTGCACTCATCATGAGAGCTTTTATCTAGAGCAATATGGGATGGGAAATATATGGCCAGATTCTTACTCTTTTGAGAATCCTGCTATTAGAAGTGGAAATAAAGAACAAAAACATCAAATTCTGAATGAAAATAGAGGCGCAAGAGAAAGTGACTATAAACTAAAATGTATCTATACAAATACCCAAAGCATGGGAAACAAACAGGGAGAATTGGAGCTGCTAACACAGAAAGAGAAGTATGATGTCATAGGCATCACTGAAATTCGGTGGCATGATACACATGCTTGGAATACAAACCTTGAAGGCTACAACTTATTTATTAAAACAGGATTAACAAGTGGGTAGGAAGAGTTGCATTGTATGTTAGAAACATGTATATGTCCAGAGAGATCTTTAAGAGAATGGTAGTTCTGCAGAAACTGTTTGGGTAAGAATACAAGGAGAGAAGAGCATAAAGGACACTACAGCAGGTGATTACTATAGGCCTCCCGGACAGATTGAAGATTTGGATGAACTCTTTTTACATCAAATGTCTCAGTTCATAGTATGTCATACTGATCAAGGGAGATTTTAACTATCCAGATATTTGTTGGGAATCTCTCTCAGGCAATAGTAATGGGACCAGAAAATTCTTGCTGACAACTTTATCTTTTCAAAAAGTAGAAGAGACAACAAGAGAATCTGCAATCGAAGACCTAATTCTTGCCAACAGGGAGGAAATGGTTGAGGAAGTAAAGGTGGCTGGGAATTTACAAGGCTGTGATCATGCTATCCTCAAATTTTGGGATACAAGAGGAGGAAGACCAGTGAGGACTCAGACTTTAAGGTGGGACTTCAGAAAGGCAGATATTAATGAACTGAGGAAGAGGGTAGGAAAAGTCCAATAGCTGGATGTTCTAAAGGTCAGAAAAGTCCAAGAAGGATGGAAGATTTTGCTAAATGAAATTCTCACTAACAATCCCAAAATAAAGGCAGAATTTGGAAGCAGTTAAAGAAACCAGGATGGATGAACACAGAACTTAATTACTTGTTAAAAAGGAAAAAGAAATGTATATTAAATGGAAAGAGGGGCATATCTGAAGAAGAACATTATGCTGTCTGCAGGGAATTGAGGGCAAGCGTTAGAAGAGCTAAAGCAAGTAATGAAGTGAGGCTTGCAATGGAAACTAAAGCAATTAAAAAGTATTTTAGGGGTATGTCAAAAGCAAAAGAAGAGTCAAAGTTGCTATAGGATTTTTACAGGATGAAAAAGGTTACGTGGTCAAAAATTATGCTGAGAAGGCCGAACTTTTAAATTCCTATTTGGCATGTGTGTTCTCTAAGAAATAAATTGTAGCATCAATTCATCTTCAGAGTGCTATCAAAGGAATACAAGGATCCACACTATCTATAAACAGAAAGATGGCGAGGGAACACTTAGCTAATTTAAATTAATTTAAATCTCTTGGTCCAGATGAATTACATCCTAGGGTACTGAAAGAGTTAGCAGAGGAAATTGCAGAACCACTAGACAGAATCTTTGAAAAATCTTGCCAAATAGGAGAAGTAAGGGCAAATGTTGTCCCTATCTTCAAAAAAGGAAAGAAGATGGAGCCAGTACATTACAGGCCAGTTAGCCTTACTTCTGTAACAGGAAATATCTTTGAACAAATTATTAAACAACATGTATGTAAGTACTTGGATAAGAATACAGTATTTAACCAGAGTTAGCATGAGTTTGTAGCAAACAAGTCATGCCAGACTAATCTAATTACCTTCTATGATGGAATTACTGGCTGGGTGGATAAGTGAAATGTGGTAGATATAGTGTATCTTGACTTCAGCAAAGCATTTGATATAGTATCTCATACTATTCTTATTGAAAAAATGACTAAATATGGGATTGACAAGGCTACGGCTGGGTGGACTCATAACTGGCTTAGTGATCGCACTAAAAAAGTGGCAATAAATGGTTTGCGCTTCCAGTTGGAAGTGTTTCAAGTGGAGTATCACAAGGCTCTCTCTTGGCCCCAGTGTTGTTCAACATTTTTATAAATGATCTAGATAAGGGAACTGAAGGTAAACTAATCAAATTTGTAGATGATATAAAGCTTAGAGGGATAGCTAA
This sequence comes from Dendrobates tinctorius, assembly GCF_039654945.1. Lineage (NCBI taxonomy): Eukaryota > Metazoa > Chordata > Amphibia > Anura > Dendrobatidae > Dendrobates > Dendrobates tinctorius. The sequence continues at coordinate 17,626,724 of NW_027361672.1, forward strand.
CACAAAAGAAGACAGAGAAGGGATTCAGAAGGATAGATGTGACGTCTGCCTGCGGTCTTGGCTGCAGCCAGACAACACCCCGAGAAACACTGATACCCTTTACCCCTATACAGGGATCTGGATTTATAGCAAAGCCCAGGAGGTGCTGTCTGAATAGGAGCAATGACCAGAGCAGGACGGTCGCCAGAAAGGTGTTCCAATACAGGACACAGAGGCAATGATATCCGAGACTAAACCAGTCGGGCAGAAATGGTATAAAAACAGTAGACAGTAGCAGAGTCAGATTCCAGGCCGAAGCCAGAGTCATAAACCAGGAGAGTCGCAGAGGTACAGAATCGTTAGGCAGAAGCAGAGTCAGAATCCAGGCTGAAGTCAGAGTCATAAACCAGGAGAGTCGCAGAGGTACAGAATCGTTAGGCAGAAGCAGAGTCAGAATCCAGGCTGAAGTCAGAGACATAAACCAGGAGAGTCGCAGAGGTACAGAATCGTTAGGCAGAAGCAGGGTCAGAAGTCCAGGCAAAAGTCAGAGTCAGTCAAACAGTAATTCACAAGTAACGCGCAGGGGAACCAAGAATATATCCGGCGGCCTGCAAGAGCAGTCCCAAGGTATTTGAGGGATCAGGTCATCCCTCACAGGCTCCTGGGCTGATGATGTCATCCGGACCGCCCCCAGGACCAGGCTGGATGGTGATGCACCAGCCCCTTCATGACTGACCGAGGAGCGAAGCCTGCGTCCAGCGGACGCCTGTGCAGGAGCCTCATAACTATCGTCGCCATCACTCGGGGTTGAAGCACAGCGCCTCCCAGAGACCGAGGCCGGAACCGCAGGCAATGAGTCAGATGGTGATGGGACAGTCCGGCGCCTCCTAGTGGTCGAGGCCGGGACAGCAGGCCCTGAGTCTGACGGTGACGTGACAATAGATATAAGCTTGAACAATGGGCATAAACTATTAGAATTATAGTTAACATGAAGAAATGCAAGATTCTAAATTTGAGGAAGAAATATGAAAATTACATCAACAGCACGAGTGAAAAAAACGATAGTGTGATGCAGCTGCAAAAAAGGCAAACACAGTTCTAGGATATATTAAGAGAAGCATAGAGTCTAGATCACGAGAAGTAGTTATCCCCCTCTATTCTTCCTTGGTTAGGTCTCATCTGGAATACTGTGTCCAGTTCTGGGCACCACATTTTAGAAAAGACATTGAAAAACTGGAGCAAGTTCTGAGAAGAGCTGATAGAATGGCGAGCAGAATGCAAAGTATGTCCTACAAGGAATGGTTAAACTATCTAGGAATGTTTAGCTTGCAAAAAATTAGGCTAAAGGCCCCGTCTCACTAAGCGATCTCGGTAGCGAGATCGCTGCTGAGTCACAACTTTTGTGACGTAACAGCGATCTCACCAGCGAGATCGCTGTGTGTGACAGCGATCAGCGAGTGGCCCCCCTGCCGGTATCGCTGATCGCTGGAAGAAACCTCTGGACATTTCTTTGGTCGCTGGTCTCCCGCTGGCCAGCACGCATTGCTGTGTGTGACAGGCGGGAGACCAGCGATCAGCTGTAAAAAATAATAAAAAAAATAAAAAATATAGTTATTCTCACCTTCCGACGTCCTGTTCAATCATCTTGCCTCTCTCCACGCTCCGGTCCCAGTGATCCTTTGCATGAATGACCGTGAGATGTCACGGTCTCGAGGGATAACAAAGTCTCGCGGACATTCATGCAAAGGATCACTGGGACCGGAGCGTGGAGAGAGGCCGGATGGCTGAACAGGACGTCGGAAGGTGAGAATAACTATATTTTTTATTTTTTTTAATTATTTTTTACAGCGATGGCCAGCGATGCCGCACGCTCGGCATCGCTGTGCTGATCGCTGGTGAAGCTGTCTGTGTGACAGCTCACCAGCGATCACATAGCGACTTACCAGCAATCCTGACACCTTGATATCGGTGTCGGGATCGCTGGTAAGTCGCTTAGTGTGATGGGGCCTTTAGAGGAGACTTAATAGGTGTCTACAGATATCTGAAGGGATGTTACAGTGTAGAGGCATCATCTTTAGTCTCATTTGCACATGGAAACACGAGAAGCAATAAATTGAAACTGAAAGGGAGAAGATACAGATTAGATATTAGAAAAACTTTTTGACAATGAGGGTGATCAACGAGTGGAACAGGCGGTCACGAGAGGTGGTAAGTTCTCCTCCAATGGAAGTCTTTAAACAGAGGCTGGACAGACATCTGTCGGAGATGCTTTAGTGAATCCTGCATTGATCAGGGGGTTGGACATGATGACCCTGGACGTCACTTCGAACTCTAACATTCTATGTTTCTATGAACATAGCCTAACATGAATCAGTACATTGGCTTTGACTTTTAATACTGCTTGTTTGCAATATTGTTGCAGTCCAGCAATGACAGAAAATTGCATGTACACTTCTGTATACTGTAGTTATCATCAGCCTGCTACACATTGCACTGTGTAATCAATATGATAAAATATTAGTAGATGGAGCATTCAGATGATCTAAGTAACATGCAGGACTATGCACTAAAATAATGGAATACAGAAAACATTTAGGAATTTGGAAAAAAATTGTGCACTACTTCCTCCAGTCTGCCTCAGCTTCTTCATACTTCACTAGAATTAAAAGCTTATTAACTGATATATGGCTGATGTACCTTTGCAGACAGCGCAACAGTTTTTCCACAAATCTAGTGCTCATCTGCTTGGAACTACCACAATGGGTGATCAGAGGCTGACTTGTGAGGGAAGTCCTAGCAAGGAGTGAAGAAGCTGAAGAGGATGTGTTTAATGTGGAAAGGGGTAAAGAAAAGGTGAGGAGGACCAGATGGTAGGCTGCGGGGACTGCAGGACAGGTGAGCTGTGAATATTACTATTATTTTTGTAACCATTTGAATGGCACTGTATGATTCATCTGCATGACGGTCACAGCTGGCTATCAGTTTGCTGAATTTATGTGGAGCAAACTGCAAAAAATCCGTACTCTGGCAAATGGGAAAGTTTGTAAAATTCAACAAAAATTCAATTTCAGTCAAATGAATTCACTCGCCTCCAATATTTTATATTATTTTTTACTAGAAAGCCTGTTTCTTAAAAAAACCTAAGCATTGACTGTTTTTACTGTAACCAACTCTTCAAGTAGGCTGTTTCTGTGATTAAAATCTATCTCACACTGGCGAGTAGCAGCTGACGATTGCCGCATGCGAGAGAATCGGATGCTATATGCAAATTACCTTTGGCTCAAACTCTGCTAAGAGAATGTGCCGAGTTTAATTTTATTGTGATCTGATTCTCTCGCATGTGAGAATCGAATCACAGTTTCAGAGGGTAACTTAATTTCGCCAGCACGGGTTCAGTCACCGCTCTGTGCAAAAAGAGCTGCGGCTGGAACTTTGCCCCCCTACACTGACAGCCTCATTTGATGCTGAGTGAGATATCAGTCAGTATATACTAAGCGGTGACTGAACCCACACCGGCGCCATCCCTATAACTGAAATCCGAATGCTGCCGGGAGGAATAAAGTTCATTTCCTAAGGCTCTAAGTGCAGGCACCAGGCAGGTTAAGAACACTATTCATCTGCAGGTTAACCCCATATCTGAAGGTTAGTAGCAGTTTTTCGCTAGACAGGTTCCCTTTAAAGTCAAATTCCCTCTCTACGGATATGCCTGAATCTTGTTTTTCAGGGCTTCAGATGAAAACCCGGATGGAGCTAGTGACGCGTGGCTAAAATATAATGTGAAATTAGAATTATTCTACCATAATACAAAATATTTTACTTTTTGCACTCATGATTTAAAAAGCAATTCAATGCATTGTGAGTAAGACTTTTTTGATCTTTAACATCTCAGAGCTATTTTATATGAAAATTGTGGTTCTTTTTATGCTTTACTGTAAATATTAAACATATTTCTCCCTTTATCAGTTAGTTACAAACATTTATTAGCACTTGATACCATCATGTCAATGGGCAGCTAACAAAGACTCTTATCCATATGAAAGTGGTATAATAAACTATGTACCTTTATTGTTACCGCTATGCATGACTTTGTTAAGAAAGAAACTGGATATAGGTATAATCTGACGGGGAGACATGCATAGAAGTTTCAGCCTTTAGAAATACTTTCACTTTTGGGCTAGATTACATAATTGCTCTAGGAAAGGAATAACAGATGAAGCATATGAACAGCCTATAGTAGATGGGTTCTTGGCATGTATCCAGAAGCACATTGTGTAGTCGTGTAAGCTTTTATTTCAAAGACCTCCAAAGAAAAGCTGGGTGGTAGAATTTCTGTGCAAACAATATGTTACTCTAGATATCTCCTGTTCAACCACAGAAATACTGTTCCTGAACCTTCCATCTGTGACTTTTCTTGAATTGAACCCAAAAATTTTAGGGTCTGTAAACCAGCAATAGCCGATTTGGCTATATCATTTTAATTAAAGAAACTGTCCATTACTTGGAAAACTTTTTGTCATACCCCTCACTTGGATCCGATAAAATAACAAAACATATACTCACCTCCCACGATGGCACCATTCCCGCGGCGTCAGCACTTGCTCTCGCTCTCCCTGGGGCCCTTATGCGGTGTTGACATGTGACACAGGCACCCAATAAGCGCTGGCGTCACTGTCCCTGCCTTCAGACAATCAAACATGAAGAGGAATCAGCTATTTTTCTTGCTATAGACATAGTGTCTTTAGCAGTTTATTTGAGTGATTTCTCCATCATGAGCATGGAAATTCATCCTGGATGCATGTTATTTTAATGCAGGGCCAGAGATGGCACTCAAACAATTAAAGTATGATCTACAACTAGTGATGAATGAATGTGCTCGCCACTACTCGTTACTCGCCCGAGTATCAGTGTACAGGGTGTACTCTGCGAGCACCGAGTATTTCCATTTCGGCAGGAACTCGAGTCTCCACTCAGCTTTTTTGGCGTACTTTACAGACCCAATCACGATGCAGGGATTGTCAGCCAGGCAATGAAATGCCGCAGCCATCTTTGTTGTGGTCGTGCAGTGATTCGTTGGCCGCACAGCATCATCAGCGGTATGAGAGACCGGACGCCGCCCTGTTTGACACATTCAGCTCCGGATTGAGATAGTGTAGGGAGAGCTGCTGCCGAGATAGGGTCAGAATTGGGGATTTATTAGTTAGTGAGGGGTCTACTATCCTAAACTACTCAAATCCAGCTAAACCAACAGTCCTTCTAAGGACTAATTCTGGAGTATATAGGTTCCAGTGTTAAGTAGGCAGGGTAGTGTACGTCGCTCTATACACATCAGTGCAAGGCCTGCAGGCACTGTATGTGTGTATATAGATCATTGCATACATCAAGAGGGTCCATTCCCTTCCTGTATTCTGGTACTACTGCTACCTGTAGGATATATTAGCCATATATAGCTAGCCCCAAGTGTAATTTGAATACAGGCCACACATTTTTTGGTGTGGTATCTCCGTGACAGCTTATATCTGTGTGTGCTCAAAATATGGCCAGTTTACAGTGGTTTTCTTTTTTTGTTCTGGCTGTCACTGTACTTAAATACAGCAGTATTTAGGCAAAAATAATACAGCCCACACATTTGTGGGGAGGAAGACCACCATATAGTGATTGGGCCGGAACCAAGGGGACCGCCATCAGGGTTATTGAAGGAATCACATCAGGAGGATTACAAAGGGAGACATGCGACTGAAGTTGTCAGGGCAACAGGGTCGGGGCTAGGGTAAGAGGAGCAGGGGGCGCGCTGCGGTGGCAGTAGGGAGAGAGCGAGAGAAAAGGCAGGAGGCTGGGTGACTTGCAGAGGCACGGAGAGGAGCCTGAGAGGAGAAAACTGCGCAGTAACCGAAAAGAGAGACGTGAGAGACTGTTACCAGAGACTGCTCCCCGCCCCCGTTCTTAGAGAATCATCCCCGCTGCCCCCCGCCTTGGTGAGAGAGGGACTTTACCTCAAGTTGTGGCCGTGAGTACACATAACCAGGTCACAGAGACCTGGACACTTCCCCCCAGCCTTCCCCCATCACGCCGACCCGGCCGTCACCGGCCTGAAGATACGCCACCTCATCACAGGCGAGATAAAAGGCCCGCTACCCCGGCTTTGGGAGAGACTCCTTGATAAAGGACGGCTACAGGTCATCTGGGGAACTGCGTCATCACCGCGCGCCACCATCATCGTTTTCTTCAGTGCCTGTTGCTCCCCAATGGCATCGTTTTCTTCAGGGCCTGTTGCGCCCCACCGGCATCGCTTTCTTCAGGGCCTGTTGCGCCCCACCGGCATCGCTTTCTTCAGGGCCTGTTGTGCCCCAGCGGCATCGCTTTCTTCAGGGCCTGTTGCGCCCCACCGGCATTGCTTTCTTCAGGGCCTGTTGCGCCCCACCGGCATCGCTTTCTTCAGGGCCTGTTGCGCCCCACCGACATTGCTTTCTTCAGGGCCTGTTGAGCCCCATTCCTTCCCGGAGTAGTGAGACTTCAGGACAGCCGCCTCAGCGACCTCTACGCGGCCACGCTCATGAAACCAGCAGTCCCTGGAAGGCTAAGTGGCATTATAATTTTGTTAAGATTGTTGAGTCCCTGCGTGGACTGTTTGTTTTTGTCCTTAATTTTATATTTGTTCAGCCAAGCCCAGTAGCTACAGTTAGATAAAAGTTATTTCGGAAACCACCATTCGTCTAGTGTCTCGTCACAGCATCCTGCGAATCTGCTCAACCCTACACTTGGCGTAGTCGGCAGGATGCAGTCTCCGAGCGTGGACGGTGGTGGCCCAGGTCAGGGGGAAGCTGTAAACTCTGTAAATAATGAGGGCCCCTGTACCAGCATTTCATTGGGGGCCATACTGAACAACCTGCCTAGATTCTCCGGCTCCAATACTATGCTATGGAGCTGGACAGAGCGAATGCAGGGGCTCTTTCGGATGCACCCAATGACCCCTGACCTGGAAGCTGAAGTGGCACTCATGGCCCTAGACAGGGAGGTGCAGAGGTCAGTGATGTTGAAACCTCCGGGGCACCACAACACTTTTGAAAAGGTGTTACAGATAGTGGAACAGACCCACGGGGATCCCACTAATGTGGGAGAGTTAAGGACCCATCTGTTTAGTCGGATGCAGGCAGAGGGGGAGACGATTACTCAGTATATGAATGTACTCCAAGAATTGCATACGGCTATTGAAAGAAAAGACGGGGTAGGGGTAGGACCTGATGACATTACCCTACGTGACCTACTGGTGACTGGACAGCGAGATCCACTGATAAAGCAGGCATTACGGGAACAGATCAGAATGAATCCCCAAATAGACTTTTCAGAAGTGGGAAGTCAGGCACGGGTTCGGGAGCAAGAGCAAGGGATGGCAGTCCACGTGGGGAAGGTCCGAGGTGTGGAGGCCTCCTCGAACACAGTTGAGGAACCTCAGTGGGTTGAGGAGATGAAGCGAGAATTGAAAAATATTAGGAGCGAGTTGGCTGATGTAAAGAGAAGAACCGAACCTGAGACTGGACGACCTAGTGTTAATCCCAGTCCGTGGGGGTCACGCTCTCCGCGGGGTGGTCAATCTATACCGGCCCGGTGTTATGAGTGTGGAGAACCAGGCCACTTCGCCCTAGAGTGTCCGGGGCGTGGGAGATACCCACCCCGGCGGCCATTAAACTAAAGGGCTCCTGGCTGGGGGGAAGCCGCTCGGAGCCGAAAACCACAACTAGGGGTGGTGGAAGTCCCAAAGATTTGGTAGCAAAGTGTCCGGTAGTTTGGGCAGAAGTAGAGGGCCGGGCCGTCCGGTGTCTGGTGGACACGGGGTCACAAGTAACCACTATGCCTGCAGCGTACTTTCAACAAAACTTTCCGGAGGCAGCAAGGCCTCAGTGGGGACCCATGATTAGACTAGTAGCCGCCTACCAACTGCCAGTCCTGGTTGCCGGGGTAGTGTGGGTGCAGGTGATGTTGTGCGGTAAACCCCTTGGCCGCAGAGGGGTGGTGCTGACTCAAGGAGAAGCTGATCAACGACACCCCGTCACCCTAGGCATGAATATTTTCAAAGAGTTTGGTAACCTGTTGCATAATGATCCCACACAAAGGACACTGAAGCAGTGGGGTTCTCGCACAGCTCAGGGACAGGTAATCCAGCAGCTGGTGCGAGGTGCGCGGGTGCATCGGGACTGCCAGTAGGGTGAGGCTCTGGGCAAGGTCATCGCGTCAGCGGCACCCCTGCTTGTGCTGCCTCCTGGACAGACAGTGGTGGCCCTGGCAATTCGGGCCCCGATACCTTTGGAGGGCGTGGAGGTGCAGGTGGAGCTGTGTCACTCAGAGCACTTACCTCCTGGCATACTGGTGGCCCGTTCCCTCACTACGGTGCAAAAAGGAACCGTCCTGGTACGCTGCGTTAACCTTGAAGACCGAGATACCATTCTGAAAGCACGGACTGTACTGGCCAAACTAGTAAAGCCTTTAGAAGAAGTGCTGCCCGCTCCTGCGGTTCAATTACGAGTACACCCTGAGGATCCTTGGGAGGTAACAATACGAACCTTACAGGCCCACGAAGTCTCGACACAAGAGAAGGGCCGAAATATTTTGGAGCAGATGCGGGCCGAGATTTCTGGACTAACTGCAGCCCAACTTTCACAAGTAAAAGCATTGCTGGGACAGTACCATGAAGTATTTGCTAGCCATGAGGATGACTTTGGGTGTACCACCGCCATCACTCATGAGATCCCCACAGCAGGAGCGGCCCCTATCCGAGAACGATATCGACAGATTCCGCCACAACTCTATCAAGAGGTAAAAACTTTGCTGGCTCAAATGCTGCAAAAAGGGTGATACGGGAAAGTCAAAGCCCCTGGGCGGCCCCAATCTTGCACTATTAAAGACTCATACCCATTGCCCCGCATAGAAGAATCCCTGTCTGCATTGGGCAAGGCAACATATTTTTCGACCCTGGACTTGGCCAGTGGGTACTGGCAGGTGCCCATGTCAGAAGAGGACAGAGCTAAGACGGCGTTCATAATGCTCATGGAACTGTTTGAGTTTAATCGGATGCCATTCGGGCTGGCCAATGCCCCCGGGACCTTTCAGCGATTGATGGAGTGATGTTTAGGGGATCTCAATTTTGAGGCCATGTTGTTCTACCTGGACGACATCATTGTCTATGCTGCCTCCTTCGAGGACCACCTGAAGCGGTTGGGACAGGTACTCAGCCGGCTGCAAAAGTACGGGTTGAAGGTGAAGCCTCAGAAATGCCACCTATTTCGCTCTCAGATTGAGTATCTGGGTCATGTCGTTTCAGCAGAGGTTGTGAGGCCATCCCGGGAGAAGATTGCTGCTATCCAGGAATGGCATACCCCCGAGACGGTGAAAGACGTGCAGGCTTTTCTGGGGTTAGCTGGATATTACCGTCGTTTCGTAAAGAATTTTGCATGTCGAGCTCGAGCCCTGCATGACCTGCTGAAGGGGGCTCCCGCTGGGGCCAATGGGCGAAAAATCCAGTGGCAACACCCTCAGGAGGAGGCCTTCCGAGATCTCAAGGCTGCACTCTCGGATGCCCCAGTGTTGGCTTATGCGGATTTCTCTCAGCCGTTCATCCTGCACACAGACGGGAGTCTTCACGGGCTGGGGGCTGTGTTGTCACAGGTTCAGGATGGCCGGGAGAGGGTGATCGCATATGGAAGCCGTTCACTCCATGACTCCGAGCGTAACCCTGACAATTACAGCTCTTTTAAGCTCGAGCTCCTCGCAGTAGTGTGGGCTATGACGGAGAGATTGCAGAGTACCTAGCGGGCTCCGAGGTGGTAGTGCGAACTGACAACAACCCATTGGCTCATTTGGAAAACGCTAAGTTGGGGGCTTTGGAGCAGCGATGGGTGGCCCGGATGGCGAAGTACAATTACAAGATTATTTACAAAAGAGGGGCCGAGAATGTTCATGCAGATGCCCTCTCCAGGATTCGACATACAACTCCCAGACAGAATCGAGATGAAGAATTAGAAGGAGAGGAAATACCGTTCGCTCTTACCGCTGCCGTGCTCACCAATGTTGATTCAAAAGTATCTTCCCCAGAGGCCCACAGAGGCATTCTGGAACAATCTTGGGATAAGTGGATGCAACAACAACAAGAAGATGAAGAAGTTGGACTTCTCCGGACATGGGTCGCCGCTGGTCAATTACCCACTGATACTCAATGGCAAACTTTGACCCAAGACCTGTCGCTGATGCTGCGACAATGGGAGAGACTGATTATCCAAAAGGGACTACTGTACCGTAAAATCACTTCGCAAACAACCTCAATGACTGTGTGGCAGGTGGTTACGCCCGGAGCTCAACTACACGAACTGGCTCGAGAGGCTCACGAAAAAGGGGCCCACTTTGGAGTCAAAAAGACTTTACAATGGTTACAACAGAAAGTTTATCACCCACGCTTGTCGGCTGTTGTGGACGAAGTTTGCCGTACCTGCCGCTTATCTGAATTGGCCAAACCGCCCGCTCAGAGAGCCGCAACACAGTCGATTGTGACTTCATCACCCATTGAGCTCCTGACGGTAGATTACCTGAACATTGGTCCCGCATTCCAGGGATACGAACACTACCTCGTCATGGTGGATCATTTCACCAAGTTCGCTGTGGTCACCCCTACTCGAGACCAGAAAGCGGAGTCGGCCGCCTCCGCAATTTGCAGAAATTTTATACAAGTGTACCGCTGTCCTCAGCGTATACATTCCGACCAGGGAGCATGTTGTTTGGGGAGAGTTATGGAGGAACTACATCATCTTTATGGGATTGACAAATCCCGGACCACACCATATCACCCGCAAGGGAATGGGGCTTGTGAGCGATTTAATCGAACATTGATTCAAATGCTACGCACTCTGGAGAGTGACAAGAAAGCTCGTTGGCCGGAATATGTTTCTGAATTAGTATGGGTTTATAATAATTGGGTACATCGAGTTACGGGCTATACTCCTTATTTCCTGCTGTTTGGACGAGAGGGTAAAGGGATCACGGAGGTAGAGTTGGACCCCGAAGAGCCTCGGCCCTGGACCGGAGTGTCGTCTTGGGTCCGAAATCATCGCCACAGGCTGCAAACTCTTCACCGAATTGTACATACCAAACTTCAAGACTGGGAACACCCAGGGAAGAATTCAACTTCCCCTCCTCATCTCCAAAGTGGGGACCGTGTGCTTGTACTGGATAAACGCCCCCAGAACAAACTGGAGTCACGTTGGGAAGAGAGTCCTTATTGGGTACTACGCCGTATCCATCCAGAAGGACCTATGTACGAAATACGGCCCGAGCAGGATGAAACACTGCCCACTCGCATTGTGCATCGTAATATGTTACGCCCATGTATTTCCACTGACCCGAAACAACTGGAACCCGTCCCGTTGACATCCGAACCGGAGTCCATATGCTGGGACTCGGACGACGAGGATTTCCCTCCAGACCCCAAGGGCCCTCCACCCAATAATGAGCCAGTTGACACAATTAACCCGCCTGCATCATGCAGCCCACCGACGTCCACCACCCCAGAAGATTCCACCCCGGTCGAACTTAGACGCTCCGAGTGGTCAACAGCCGGCAAACCCCCCGAACGGTATGAACAAGACCAGTTTGTATGGCAACGAATATTGACACCTTTACAGGCCAATCTCAATAGACTAACATCCTCTCCCGAGGACTGGCGAGCTTACAGGGTGGGGGAATGTGGGGAGGAAGACCCTCATATAGTGATTGGGCCGGAACCAAGGGGACCGCCATCAGGGTTATTGAAGGAATCACATCAGGAGGATTACAAAGGGAGACATGCGACTGAAGTTGTCAGGGCAACAGGGGGCGAGGCTAGGGTAAGAGGAGCAGGGGGCGCTCTGTGGTGGCAGTTGGGAGAGAGCGAGAGAAAAGGCAGGAAGCTGGGTGACTTGCAGAGGCACGGAGAGGAGCCTGAGAGGAGAAAACTGCGCAGTGACCGATAAGAGAGACGTGAGAGACTGTTACCAGAGACTGCTCCCCGCCCCCGTTCTTAGAGAATCATCCCCGCTGCCCCCCGCCTTGGTGAGAGAGGGACTTTACCTCAGGTTGTGGCCGTGAGTACACGTAACCAGGTCACAGAGGCCTGGACACTTCCCCCCAGCCTTCCCCCATCAAGCCGACCCGGCCGTCACCGGCCTGAAGATACGCCACCTCGTCACAGTTGAGATAAAAGGCCCGCTACCCTGGCTTTGGGAGAGATGATAAAGGACGGCTACAGGTCATCTGGGGAACTGCGTCATCACCGCGCGCCACCATCATCGTTTTCTTCAGGGCCTGTTGCGCCCCAATGGCATCGCTTTCTTCAGGGCCTGTTGCGCAACACCGGCATCGCTTTCTTCAGGGCCTGTTGCGCCCCAGCGGCATCGCTTTCTTCAGAGCCTGTTGCGCCCCACCGGCATCGCTTTCTTCACGGCCCGTTGTGCCCCACCAGCATCGCTTTCTTCAGGGCCTGTTGCGCCCCACCGACATCGCTTTCTTCAGGGCCTGTTGAGCACCATTCCTTCCCGGAGTAGCGAGACTTCAGGACAGCCGCCTCAGCGACCTCTACGCGGCCACGCTCACGAAACCAGCAGTCCCTGGAAGGCTAAGTGGCATTATAATTTTGTTAAGATTGTTGAGTCCCTGCGTGGACTGTTTGTTTTTGTCCTTAATTTTATGTTTGTTCAGCCAAGCCCAGTGGCTACAGTTAAATAAAAGTTATTTCGCAAACCACCATTCATCTAGTGTCTCATCACTGCATCCTGTGAACCTGCTCAACCCTACACATTTGTTGTGGTATCTCCGTGGTGGCTCATATCTGTGTGTGCTCAAAGTTTGGTCAGTTTACGACGGTGTTCTTTTTTTGTCCTGGGTGCAGCTGTACTTATATACAGGAGTATTTAGCCCCCTCAAAAAAGAAACAAAAAAACACATTTGTCGTAGTGGTATCTCCGTGCCAGCTCATATCTGTGTGTGCTCAAAGTTTGGCCAATTTAAGGCGGCATTCTTTTTTTGTCCTGGGCGAAACTGTACTTATATACAGCACTATTTAGCCAAAAACAAACAAAAAAAAACATTTGTTGTAGTGGTATCTCTGTGCAAGCTCATATCTGTGTGTGCTCAAAGTTTGGCCAGTTTAGGGCGTTTTTCTTTTTTTGTCCTGTGTGAATCTGTACTTATATATAACACTATTTAGCCAAAAAAAAAAACATTTGTCATAGTGGTATCTCTGTGCAAGCTCATATCTGTAGTTGCTCAAAGTTTGGACAGTTCAGCCCCAAACATTGTATTTTTTTGCAGTCTGTTAACGTAATTATTAAATCTGATAATGCCAAAAATATTTTTACCTAAAGTCCAGATTGGTAAAAGTGTGGTTTTCAAGCACACGTATCACATACAAGTTGCCTCCCAAATCACCATTTTGTAGTGAGCATGTATAATATTCTTTTCCATTTACAATGGGAAAGGCACGTGGCAAGGGATGGGGAAGTGGACGTGATGGTGATGGTGCAGGCCGAGGCCATGGGAAAGCTGAAATTGGTCCACCGAAAACACCCACATCTTCTTGCTGGTCCTTAGAGTCCGAAGTCCTAGAGGACCACGGCAAGACAGCACTATTGAAGCCAGATCAGTGTGAAAAGGTTGTTGGTTGGATAAGGGATAATACTTCTAGCTATTTATCCACCACCAGCACCCTGTCCTCAACACGGTCAAGTCACAATAGACGTGAATCTGGACTGCATATTCCTTACCCTGATCCTCCTTCCTCACACCATGCTTAGTGCACTGAGTCAACTGATCCCATTCGGACACTCTGAAGAGCTGTTCAGTTTTCCATTTGGAGATTCATGCCTCTCGCCCCGTCCATTTGAAGCGGGGTAAGATGATATTCCATGTAGCGATACACAAATCTTTGAGCAGCCACGGTCACAAGAGGTGGACGATGATGAGACACAATTGTCAAAAATTTAGGCGGAGGAACAGGGTTGGGAAGCGGAAGAGGAGGTGGTGGATGATGTAGTATCAGACCCAACCTGGCAGGAGGACATGCAGAATGAGGACAGCAGCACACAGGGGGAGGTAGGCATCGCACCACTTCAGACAGGAAGACGCAGTGTGGTTGCTGCAGACAAAAGGCTTGCAAATGTTCCCCGTAACACCAACCTGACGGAAGTTGCCAGTCCAACTGTTAGGTCGTCGGGACAGAACAACGGACAGGTATGGTATATTATTGTTTTTTAATTTTAGTTTTATTACAGGAGATCAAGGGCTTCGCTGGAATTAGGTGAGGTCGTAAGTATGGTTTAATTGAGAATATTAAAAGAGCCTGTGTTTTTTTTTAATTTAAGGATTTTATTTTGCCTGTGTCTTTATTTAACATATAATTATAGGATTAGTAATGGAGAGGTGCATTATAGACTTAGTCTTATTTCTAATAAAGGACTTTATTCTGGCTATGTTTTTATTTACCATATAACTATAGGATTAGTAACGGAGAAGTGACTTATAGACGTCTCTCCATTATTAAGCCGTGGACTTGATGTCACCTGACAATACAAAGCTGACATCAACCCCACAAATATTAACCCCACTTTCCACCACTACAGGGCAAGTGAGAAGATCTGGGCAAAGTGCCAGAATTGGCACATCTAATAGATGCACCTTTTCTGGGCAGCTGTGGGCTGTTGTTTTTAGGCTGGAGGGCATATATCAATGGCCCCTTACCAGCCTGAGAATACCAGCCCCCAGCTGTGAGCTTTAGCAAGGCTGGTTGTCAAAAATGGGGGGGATCCCTAGCCATTTTTTAAAATTATTTATTTAGATAATTAAAAAACAGTGTGGGGACCCCTCTATTCTTGATAACCAACCTTGCTGACAGCTGAGGGTTGCAGCCCCCAGCGGTGAGTTTTGCCTGGTTGGTTCAAGAAATACCCTGATCATACGCTCCTGCTGTCACAGTTATTAGCGTCAGCAGGTGTCGGATGATAGGAGTAAGAGTCCCAAAAGCCCCCTCCTGCTGTCATCTTTTTGACTTTAATATAACTCTCATCATTCTCCTCTGATCGCGCCGATCGCCGGCAGAGCAGGGGAGAATGATGAGAGCCGTCTTCAGCACCTGCCTCCGAGGAACAGCGCTTACTGTATCTCTTCTTCTCTGGTGCTGATGCGTGTCACAAAGAGGACATCAATGCGTGTTCTCCTTGTGCACGTGTGCGGGATGTTTTGCTGTCCATGCTGAGGGTAAAAAACGGATATGTCTCCGTGTGGGGTACACAGACACACGGTCTGTGGAAACACACTGACATGTGCACAGACCCATTCATTTGAATGGATCTAAGTGTGTCAGTGTCTCCGGTACATGTGAAAACTGTCACCACACATACTGGAGGCATGGATGTGTGAAAGAGGCCTAACAGTGAGAGCAGGAGCGGATGATGGGAGTATTCATAAGTATTCATAAGTCGCCCCTGTGCTGTAAATAAATAATTTAAAAATAACCTGCGTGGCTTTCCTCCTATTTTTGATAACCAGCCAAGCAAAACTCACAGCTGGGGGCTGCAACGCTCAGATGTCAGCTTCAGCAAGGCTAGTTATCAAGAATAGAAGGGTCCCCACTCTGTATTTTTTAATTATTTAAATAAATAATTAAAAAAAGGCATGAGGTCCTCCTATTTTTGACAACCAGCCTTGCTAAAGCAGACAGCTGGGGGCTGGTATTCTCCGGCTAGTAAGGGGCCATGGATATTGGCCCCCCACAGTCTAAAAATAGCAGCCCGCAGCTGCCCAGAAAAGGCACATCTATTAGCTGTGGCAATTCTGGTGCTTTGCCAGCTCTTCCCACTTGCCCTGTAGCGGTGGCAAGTGGAGTTCATATTTGTAGGGTTGCTGTCACTTTTGTATTGTCAGGATGTCATGGATTGTCATGGATTATTAATGGAGAGGCATCTATAAGACACCTATCCATTACTAATCCTATAGTTATATGTTAAATAAATACACAGCCAGAATAAAGTCCTTTAATTGAAAGAATTGACAGACTCCTTTAATAATCTCAATTAAACCATACTTATGACCTCACCTAATTCCACCAAAGCCCTCGATCTCCTGTAATAAACCAAAAATAAAAAAACAACAATATGCCATAACTGTCCATTGTTCTGTCCCATGCCATAATCCATGTCTGGGAGATAATTAGTTTTCAACATGGATGGTGCCAAGATGTGACTGTCCATGCTGAAAACTACTGGTGAATGAACAGCTGCGAGCGCAGCCTCAGTGACTAGCGGTATTGTCACTGAGGCTCTGTTCCCAACTGGGAAGAACTACGGTGACCTTGGTGAGATCCCCGTTAGTACCATGAGAAAGTCGCATGGTACAGAGGCGAGTTCACTGGGAGAATCTCACTGCGGTGAACTCGCTTCTGCACCGTGCAACTTTCTTACAGTGCTAGCGGGGATCTCACTGGGGTAACCGCTGTTCATCCTGGCTGGGAACAGAGCCTCAGTGATGTCACCACTAGTCACTGAGGCACTGTTCATTCACCAGTGGTTTTCAGCCTAGACGGTAGTATCTGGCACTGTCCAGGTTGAAAACTAATTATCCCCCAGACATGCAAAAGAAAAGAGACAGGGAGCACACAGAAGAACCTCATAGTCTAGAGAGCTGTGTAGCTGAATAGGCCAAAGGGCCACTAACCTCAAGGGGTTGTGCACCCCTACACAACCCCGGAGAGAGCGAAGAGGTGAGGAAGATGGATCTCCATGCTAGGTGGTTCTTCCTGCTAGGTTCACAGGATCTGACCACGTGACTGCGGGGAGGCATTGCTAGAGTCACATGATCAAAGGTCCTTTGGCCGAGGAGAATTCACTGGGCCCAGAGCTGCTCCTGCCACATACCCTCAAGAGGGATGTGAATAAAAAACATGAAAAAGTGCGGTCTGAAGGAGCGCTAGGGCAAAGGAGAATAAATAAATGGTTGAAGGCACAAACCTTTATTAAAATGCTTTTCACTTCACTAGGAGTGAAAAGCATTTTAATAAAGGTTTATGTCTTCAACCATTTATTTCTTTTCGTTTGCCCTAGCGCTTCTTCAGACTGTGTTTTTTTCCTGTTTTTTATCCTCCAGACATGGATTACGGTGTGGGACAGAATGACGGACAGGTAAGGAATATTGTTGTTTTTTATTTATTTTCTTGGGCGGCTGAGAGCTGATATTTTTAGCCTGGGGAGCAGTATCCATAGCTCTTTCCTAGGCTATTAATATCAGCCTGCACCTGTCTGCATAGCCTTTGTTGGTTATTAATTATAGGGGGACCCTACATCATTTTTTTAGGGTCCCCCATTTGAATAGCCAGTAAAGGCTAAGTATACAGCTGTGAGCTGATATTAATAGACTGGGAAGCTCCTTGGTATAAATTAAATACAGTAAGCTGCACACACACTGTACTAATTGCATTTGTCACTGACATCTATATCTACCTATTCTATTTGAATTTACTGTATGTAACCCATTTCTTCTACCCTGTCAGCTCCTGCTGTGATTGTACACTACCGCAGCTGCTGAATTACTGGCTTTTCTTCTATCTATGTAATATATATATATATATATACATATATATATATGTGTCTCTGACATACAGTGGGGAAAAAAAGTATTTAGTCAGTCAGCAATAGTGCAAGTTCCACCACTTAAAAAAGATGAGAGGCGTCTGTAATTTACATCATAGGTAGACCTCAACTATGGGAGACAAACTGAGAAAAAAAAATCCTGAAAATCACATTGTCTGTTTTTTTTTCATTTTATTTGCATATTATGGTGGAAAATAAGTATTTGGTCAAAAACAAGCAATCAAGATTTCTGGCTCTCACAGACCTGTAATTTCTTCTTTAAGAGTCTCCTCTTTCCTCCACTCATTACCTGTAGTAATGGCACCTGTTTAAACTTGTTATCAGTATAAAAAGACACCTGTGCACACCCTCAAACAGTCTGACTCCAAACTCCACTATGGTGAAGACCAAAGAGCTGTCAAAGGACACCAGAAACAAAATTGTAGCCCTGCACCAGGCTGGGAAGACTGAATCTGCAATAGCCAACCAGCTTGGAGTGAAGAAATCAACTGTGGGAGCAATAATTAGAAAATGGAAGACATACAAGACCACTGATAATCTCCCTCGATCTGGTGCTCCACGCAAAATCCCACCCCGTGGGGTCAGAATGATCACAAGAACGGTGAGCAAAAATCCCAGAACCACGCGGGGGGACCTAGTGAATGAACTGCAGAGAGCTGGGACCAATGTAACAAGGCCTACCATAAGTAACACACTACGCCACCATGGACTCAGATCCTGCAGTGCCAGACGTGTCCCACTGCTTAAGCCTGTACATGTCCGGGCCCGTCTGAAGTTTGCTAGAGAGCATTTGGATGATCCAGAGGAGTTTTGGGAGAATGTCCTATGGTCTGATGAAACCAAACTGGAACTGTTTGGTAGAAACACAACTTGTCGTGTTTGGAGGAAAAAGAATACTGAGTTGCATCCATCAAACACCATACCTACTGTAAAGCATGGTGGTGGAAACATCATGCTTTGGGGCTGTTTCTCTGCAAAGGGGCCAGGACGACTGATCCGGGTACATGAAAGAATGAATGGGGCCATGTATCGTGAGATTTTGAGTGCAAACCTCCTTCCATCAGCAACGGCATTGAAGATGAAACGTGGCTGGGTCTTTCAACATGACAATGATCCAAAGCACACCGCCAGGGCAACGAAGGAGTGGCTTCGTAAGAAGCATTTCAAGGTCCTGGAGTGGCCTAGCCAGTCTCCAGATCTCAACCCTATAGAAAACCTTTGGAGGGAGTTGAAAGTCCGTGTTGCCAAGCGAAAAGCCAAAAACATCACTGCTCTAGAGGAGATCTGCATGGAGGAATGGGCCAACATACCAACAACAGTGTGTGGCAACCTTGTGAAGACTTACAGAAAACGTTTGACCTCTGTCATTGCCAACAAAGGATATATCACAAAGTATTGAGATGAAATTTTGTTTCTGACCAAATACTTATTTTCCACCATAATATGCAAATAAAATGAAAAAAAAAACAGACAATGTGATTTTCTGGATTTTTTTTTTCTCAGTTTGTCTCCCATAGTTAAGGTCTACCTATGATGTAAATTACAGACGCCTCTCATCTTTTTAAGTGGTGGAACTTGCACTATTGCTGACTGACTAAATACTTTTTTTCCCCACTGTATATACAGTATATATATGTTTTCTATGTGAATATGCCTATTCTATCTTTTCTATTCTAACCTGTCACGCTATGATTTCACTTAATGCGGCACATGGATTGCCGGCTTTTATTGTATCTTTTACAGAATGTTACTGACTTTTTCCAATTTAAGAAAAATGCTCGGGTTACCGATCATGAATCCCAATGTACCATATTCATGCAGAATTTATGTTTGATGATCGTTTTCCGAACATATTCGCTCATCTCTATTTGCAATACAAATCATCCTATCATATGCTACCGGGGCCCAATAAGATAATTAATTAACCAGTGACAGGATAGTGTTATAAACAGCTCTAAGGCCGGTTTCACACGTCATGATATTTCCGGTACCGGAAAAACCGGTTCCGGAGATATCAGTGTTCGTGTGTCCTTGTGTCCGTGTGTGTATGACGCGCCCCGGGGGCCGTTGGGTACTCGGTACCGGGCCCATCGACTTCAATGGGGGACAGTGTCACAGTGGCCGCCACCCGGTCCGTGGCCCCAGGCGGTCAAATGAAAAAGGAAGTTGTTTGTTGTTGTAGAAATGTAATAAAGTTTATATATGAAGACGTGATGCCACCTTTGGTATTCTGGTCAGAGGTGACCAGCGCTGCTATGTTGTTCTCCTGAGACTGTTGCATGATGCAGCTGAGGTGACAAGGGCTCTCCACAGGTAGAGCAATAGTCCCAGGGCTGTTGAGAGTTGTTTTTAGGGGTGATGTTGACAAGCAGAGTGGAGGATGTAGCAGTGCTGAGTGTTGGATGTAGAAAGGAGACAAGGACTCAGTTGAATGCAGTTAAAAAGGGCTTTACTCACTGTCTGGTGCACACAGATGCCCTCTTCGGTGCTGAGTCCTCCAGGTCAGGGGTCCAGTAAACTCCCGGGTAGATGAGTACACCCCTCCATCACTCCCTGTCAGTATATTCCTTCCTAGGCCGTCTCACTGTGCTGGTTTCCACTCTCCTACCCAGCACCTTCACAGTCAGTGTCCCAGGCTAGCTGCCGTGGATCCTGTCAGAATTCATCACTCAGGCGGCTTCTTGATCCTATGTGGCTGCCTTTCTGGGAAGGTAACTGTGGCAATCGCTGTGGCCCATACAGCAACCACAACTATCAGCTTGCTAGTTAAGTTTGTTGTTCACTTCGCTAGGCTAGGGGCTGAGACCCTTCTGCATCCTAATTTCTTCCCCCACCTGACGGCTATCAGCGTGGGACTCTAGAAGAACCACTCCTTCCTTCATGGAGCTTCCCTTCAAAGCCAATCTATCCAGCAGCTCCTCCTTACAGGAACTGCTCCAAGCGCATCCTTCCACCTGCTCTCCCCTTAGGGAACTCCCCTAACTGCCTTCAAATCTCCCACTCTTTCTCTAAGCTGCGCCCACTTGCTGTCACTCATTGGCTGTTCTAAATCACTCCACTTTCTAAGCTCCTCCCCTTCTGCCTACCTTCCCCACTAACCCCCAACACCCTTTCCTAGCCAGTCTGGGATGAGGCCATCCTCCCGAAGGGTACACCCAGATGCCCTGACTAATTAGTGTGTGTTGGGTGTAGTGTTAGGAGTGTGGTAAAGTGCCCCCATCTTACCTGGTCATGAGATACCACACCTCTGGATGAGGTGCAGTACCTCTGTGGCTACTGGACCCGCAGGGGCGCCACATTTACTACATGCGGCACAAGTGTGGCAACTGTGTGTCACCTGGGTGTTGCATCAGGACCACACGGAGGGCCACTTGGGAAGTAGCGCTACTGTAAGCAGCTGTCCCCCGAGGATGGTGCTGAAGCTGGCTGTCATCCATTCTCCCCTGCTCTGCCATGATCAGCACGAAACTTACAGAAAAAAACGACCAAAAAGTCCCAGAAAGGTAATATATTTATTAAGTCATTATAAAAAATTATTAAAAAACATTCCATTAAGATATATAATACATATACTGAACAAAAAGAGGGGTTATGTTACCCAGGTATGAAGCATAAAATATATGTGACAAAAATATATAAAGATAAGTGGTTATTAGACAAAATAAATATTGATATTTATAAAAAATAATAATAAACAATAAACAATATAAAGTGCACAGACACCAAAAAGTGTATACCATGAACCATAAACATAAGTGTAAACCGCTACAACTGTAAACCTGTATATATCAATATGCCAATATAGTGCATCTGTGTGGTAAAGCTGAAAAAAGACAAAAGACACAATGTGTGTCACCGTGAATAAAGGTGTCTACCGACCAGGAAAGGGAAAAATTGTACAGAAATAATAAAAATATGTGAAATACATACAACCTCTCCTGGTCACCTGGGAAAGCAACCCGGTCCCGACGCGCGTTTCGGCGCTAAGCCATGATCAGCGCGAGCAGAGGAGAATGATTGAATGAAAAACTGACCTGTTGTGACCTCTGGACCGTGGAAGAATGCAAGTGATGAGGTCACTATGTCAGAGCTTGAACTGCCGTGACCTCATCACTTGCATTCTTCCATGGTCTGGAGGTCACAGCAGGTCAGTTTTTCATTCATTCATTCTCCTCTGCTCGCCAGCAGAGCAGGGGAGAATGGATGACAGCTGGCTTCAGCACCTGCCGCAGGGGAACAGTGGCTTACAATAGCTCTACTTCCCCAGTGGCCATCCATGTAAACGGAGAACAGTGTGCACTGTTCTCCATGTGCATGTGTGCGGCACGTTTTGAGGCCCGTGAGTCTGGGTGAAAACAGACATGTCTGCGTGTTTTTCACATGGACACATGGTCCGTGAAAACATTTGAATGGGTCTACGCATGTCAGTATTTCCGGTATGTGAGAAAACTGTCACCACATGTATCGGAAACAATGACATGTGAAACCGGCTTAAGGTAGTGCTGCATATTCCTAATACAATCATAAGATGTCACTTGGGGGACTAATATATACTGTAAAAACAATAAAATGTTTTGAAATGTTAAAAAGTCATTTTTTTCCCTGCTCTATGAACGCTGAAAAAAATGAAAAAAAAAACCATCAAAATTGCCATTTTTGTTAGTCAAACCTCATGAAAAAAAAAATAAAATGTGATGTAAAAGTTACATGTATTAAAAAATTGTACCAATATACATTACAGCTTGGTGCAAAAAAAAGCTTTTTGTTGCTAACCAAGTGTCTTTGGAGTGCTCAAAAAGTATGTTCAAGACCCCGGAGGCGCATGTCTCGAGGCTGTTCAACAGGCAATCCCTGCATGTGTGGCAACTGTCGATCAGCTGCGAGATATGCGGCCGCAGAGACTCAAACACATTTTTCGAGCACACCGAAGACACTCGGTTAGTGCCCGAGTGCGCTCCGATAACACCTTATCGAGCACGTTCACTCATCACTATTTGCCACCTTATTTTTGCAGCTTGTGAATACTGTAGTGGAAAATATAAATCATCTATCGCATATCATCTATTTCTCCACATAAAATGTTAACAAAGCTAGCATTTTTTGCTAAATGTACCCCAAAATGATGCCACATACTGTACATCGTTGAGAAAAGAATAAAAATACTATGGCTCGTAGACTGTGACATTGAGGAAATTTAAAAACATTGCTTGGCCCTAAAGGCCCAACATGGGCACGTCCTTAAGTGGTTAATATTACCTTAAAATACTAACAATATAAATATATTTTTTTTTAGAGCGTACAAAATAATTTTGATTAAACACATTAAAGCACAGTAAAAAAAAAAAGTAGTAAAGCAACATTCTGTGTGTGTACTTCAAACAGTCCGACTTAGATTTTTACACTTCTTATACACAAGAAAAGTCTAAAGTATTTTAATGAGAATGTTAACTCAGGGTGGTCACCATCTGTGCAAACTGTCTGAAACTGTGACTTCCTCTTTGCTTTATTCTCAGCCAGAAAGGAAACCAATTTTATAGATAGTCAAAGACGTATCAATTAGGTTTCAAGCAATTGGTGATTTACAGCCTAAACAAAAGTTAAACCTGGTAAGAGCTTCCTAATCCTAAGAAAACAGATAAACAGTCATTATCTACAAGCTATTATTACATATATTATTAATATAGCTATTTTGGAAATTACTTTTTGGTTCAATCTTATACATAACATTCAGTTGTGTTTCTTTTGCAAGAAACTCGTTTTTTTTTTTTTTCATTTTAATGGCCTTTATTGTACCTGCATCATACGGAAAAGTTTTTAGGTCTCGCTCCCACCACCATATAAATCAGATGAGTGCTATCCGATTTTTTTTATCAGATCAATGTTATTCAATCGGGCGATGCCGATGAGAAAAAAAATTGCATTCCATATGGATCCAAAGTGCAGCATCTTATTTTTATGGATACATCACTATTCTGTAACACAGGAAACTGAAAATGGTCTTGTAATTGATTAATAGCTGCTGAGAAAAAAAGGATTGAATAATGACAGTGTACGGATTGACAAGTAAGAAAAAATATGTGCCACTTTCTGGATGAAAATCGCACCGATTTCTTAAAGTGTCATGTGACCCTAGCCTTATAGTTATCACTCTCCTAAGAGCTCACTTAGACATCAGTGATTTTTCTTGTAGTCAAAAAAAGGACTGATTTTTATTGGTGCATGCAGTCTCAAGGTACTGTCACACTTAACGATGTACCAGCGATCCCGATCAGCGATATGACGCGGTCAGGATCGCTGGTTCATCGCTAAGTGGTCGCTAGTGAGCTGCCACACAAGCAGATCTCACCAGCGACATCGCAGGGGTCTGGGGTCGCTACTTACCTGTCAGACGAGGCGATCCTGACATCCTCCCGCCTGCGTCCACTCATTGCTCGTCATCACAGCAGGAAGCCCAGCAGGAAGCTGACGACGAGAAACGGTCCAGGACGTTCTCGCGCGATCAGCGATATCCAGCGGGGGAGCGGTCGGAGGTAAGTATCAGACATAGCGATGTCGCTAGCGATATCGCTATAACGTCACAAAAACCAGTGACGTTATAGCGATATTGCTAGCGATATCGTTTAGTGTGACAGGCCCTTCATATATTGACTGCAGGACTTTTGTCCCAAGCGTAAACAACCCCCTTAATTGCCAAACAATTACAATATAAGTTTGATCTGTAGAGACCTATACAGTAAGTATACATTTGCTTTGATACGTTTTTAATATCTAAATATCAGACATTTACTGGACGTGATATACTGTTGTATATACAGACGTCAAGGTTAGATTTCAGAAAGGCAGATTTTAAGGGAATCAGAAAGAGAATTGGAGGGATCCAATGGCTGAATATCCTTAAAGACAAAAATGTCCAGGAAGGATGGGAAATCTTGAAAAATGAAATTCTCAAAGCACAACTGTTAGCAATTCTGAAAAGAGGGAAGAATAGGAAGCATTTAAGGAAACCAGGATGGATGAACACAGAACTTAAGCACATGCTAAAAAGGAAGAAAAAAATGTGTATAAAATGGAAAGAGGGAGGCATATCTAAAGAGGAATATAATGCTGTCTGCAGAACCTGCAGGGCACAAATCAGATTAACTAAAGCTGACAATGAATTGAGGCTTGCAAGAGACGTCAAAAGCAATAATAAAGGATTTTGGGGATATGTCAAAAGTAAAAGAAAAGTCAAAGATGCTATAGGATTTTTACAGAATGAAAATGATGAAATGGTAAGACAGGATGTTGAGAAGGCCGAACTTTTAAATTCCTGTTTTGCATCTGTTTTCTCTCAGAAAGTAAATGTAACATCAACTGTTCTTCACCATCCTATTAAGGGAGTAGAAGAATCCAGGATATCTATAAACAGAAAGATAGTGAGGAAACACTTAGCTAACCTAAATGAATTCAAGTCTCCAGGTCCAGATGAATTACACCCCAGAGTACTGAAGGAGATAGCAGAAGAAATTTTTTAACCCCTCTCCATAATCTTTGAAAATTCTTGGAGAACAGGAGAAGTCTCAGAAGACTGGAGAAGAGCAAATGTTGTTCCTATCTTCAAAAAGGGGAAGAAGGTGAACCCAGGCAACTATAGGCCGGTGAGTCTGACTTCTATACCAGGAAAGATCTTTGAACAAATTATTAAACAACATGTATGTCAGCACCTGGATAAGAATGAAGTGATTAAACAGAGTCAGCATGGGTTTGTAACTAATAAGTCATGTCAGACTAACTTAATTTCCTTCTATGATGGAATCACTGATTGGGTGGATCAAGGAAATGCTGTAGATATAGTATATCTTGACTTCAGCAAAGCATTTGACAAAGTATCTCATACAATCCTTATTGAAAAAATGGCTAAGTATGGAATGGACAAGGCAACTGTTAGGTGGATTCATAACTGGCTTAGTGATCGGACCCAAAGAGTGGTCGTAAATGGCTGCACATCCAGTTGGAAGAATGTCTCAAGTGGGGTACCACAGGGCTCTGTCCTGGGCCCTGTATTGTTCAACATCTTTATCAACGATTTAGATGAAGGAATTGAGGGTAAATTGATTAAATTTGCTGATGACACAAAGCTAGGAGGGATAGCTAATACTAGAGAAGAGAGAGAGAGGATTCAAAAAGATATAAATAAACTGGAGAAGTGGGCAGCAACTAACAGAATGGTTTTTAACAGGGAAAAATGCAAAGTACTACATCTGGGCAATAAAAATGAAAAAAGCATATACAGAATGGGAGGAATAGGGCTAAGCAACAGCACATGTGAAAAAGACTTGGGTATACTAATAGATCACAGACTGAATATGAGTCAACAGTGTGATGCAGCAGCAAAAAAGGCAAATGCAATTCTAGGATGTATTAACAGAAGCATACAGTCTAGATCACGTGAAGTCATTATTTCCCTCTACTCCTCTTTGGTCAGACCTCATCTGGAATATTGTGTCCAGTTTTGGGCACCACATTTTAAAAAAGACATCAACAAACTGGAGCAAGTTCAGAAAAGAGCGACCAGAATGGTGACTGGTCTGCAAACCCTGTCTTATGAGGAAAGGTTGCAGGATTTGGGAATGTTTAGCTTGCAAAAGAGAAGACTGAGAGGAGACTTAATAGCTGTCTACAAATATCTAAAGGGCTGTCACATTGTAGAAGGATCAACTTTATTCTCATTTGCACAAGGAAAGACTAGAAGCAATGGGATGAAACTGAATGGGAGGAGACACAGATTAGATATTAGAAAAATCTTTTTGACAGTTAGAGTGATCAATGAGTGGAACAAGCTGCCACGAGAAGTGGTGAGTTCTCCTTCAATGGAAGTCTTCAAACAGAGGCTGGACAGACATCTGACTGGGATAATTTAGCGAATCCTGCTTTGAGCAGGGGGTTGGACCAGATGGCCAAGGAGGTCCCTTCCAACTCTACCATTCTATGATTCTATGATTTGATCCCTTGCTGATTTTGTAAGTTTGCCCACTGACAAAGACATGAACAGTCTATAATTTTAAAAGGAATTAGTAGGTTAATTTTAACATTGAGAGATAGAATATCAAAAATAAAATCCAGAAAACCACATTGTATAAATGATATAAATTTATTTTCATTTTGCAGTGAGAAATAAGTATTTGATCTCTCTGGCAAGCAAGACTTACTACTTGGTGGAAAAAAACCCTTGTTGACAAGCACAGCAGTCAGACGTTGTTTGTAGTTGATGAAAAGGTTTGTGCACATGTCAGGAGGAATTTTGGTCCACTCCTCTTTGCAGATCATCTCTAAATCATTAAGATTTTGAAGCTGTCACTTGGCAACTTGGAGCTTCAACTCCCTCCATAAGTTTTCTATGGATTAAGCTCTGCAGACTGGCTAGGCCACTCCATGACCTTCATGTGCTTCTTTTTGAGCCACTCCTTTGTTGCCTTGGTTGTATTTTTTGGGTCATTGTCTTGCTGGAAGACCCAGCCACAACCCATTTTTAATGTCCTGGCTGAGGGAAGGAGGTTGTCACTAAGAATTTTACGGTACATGGTTCCATCCATTCTCCCATTAATGCGATAAAGTAGTCCTGTGCCCTTAGAAGATAAACACCCCAAAAACAATGTTCCCACCTCCATGCTTGACAGTGGGAATGGTGTTCTTTGGGTCATAAGTAGCATTTCTTTTCCTCCAAACACGGCGAGTTGAGTTAATGCCAAAGAGATCAATTTTTGTCTCATCTGACCACAGCACCTTTTCCAATCACTCACAGAATCATTCAGGTATTCATTGGCAAACTTCAGACAAGTCTGCTCATGTGCCTTCTTGAGCAGGGGGACCTTGCGGACACTGCAGGATTTTAAACCTTTACGGCGTGATGTTTTACCAATGGTTTTCTTGGTGACTGTGGTCCCAGCTGCCTTGAGATCATTAACAAGTTCCCCCCGTGTAGTTTTAGGCTGATGTCTCAATTTCCTCATAATCAAGGCTACCCCATGAGGTGAGATTTTGCATGGTGTCCCAGATCGATATCGATTGACAGTCATTTTGCATTGATTCCATTTTCTTACTATTGTACCAACAGTTGTCTCCTTCTCATCCAGCATCTTGCTTATGGTTTTGTAGCCCATTCCAGCTTGTACAGGTCTATGATCTTGTCCCTGACATCCTTATAAAGCTATTTGGTCTTGCCCATGTTGTAGAGGATAGAGTCTGACTGATTAATTGAGTCTGTGAACAGGAGTCTTTTATAAAGGTGACTATGTAAGACAGCTGTCTTTAAAGCATGTAACGAGTTGATTATGAGCATCTCACTGGTCTGTAGGAGCCAGAACTCTTAATGGTTGGTAGGGAATCAAATACTTATTTCTCACTGCAAAATGCAAATAGATGTATATAATTTATACAATGTGATGTTCTGGATTTTATTTTTGATATTCTATCTCTCAATGTTAAAATTAATCTACCCTTAAAATTATAGACTGTTCATGTCTTTGTCAGTGAGTGAACTTACAAAATCAGCAAGGGATCAAATAATTATTTCCTTCACTGTGTATATAATGTTGCATAATCTTTACAAATATCAAAAGACTGACTGTCACTTCCAAACAGAAATCAGGTATAAACAGGTGCTTACTAAGAGTAGCCATCTCCATATACAAGTAAGCAAATAAAGTAGCACTCTGTAGCGCTATAGCATGCAAACATGAAATATGAAAATTGAATTGCATTACTGCACTAGAAAATATGAAAAATTGAGAATACTTAGCACATAAATTGGCCAATTCATGTGTACCCAGCATCCACGATAAGGCGACTCTCATTGCCAGAACATGCCTAACGTGAATCTATCATCTCTGTAGTCTAAGAGAGGATTCACAATCACAAATCGCAGCCTGTTGCAATATTTTCACAGACAGATTCTGTCAGTGAAAAAAATCAGCATCAACACTACCCCATTGAGTAAAATTGGTCCGAGTGCTATCTGATAAAACATCAGAGAGCAATCGTCCGAAGTATACGATCGTGTGAGCCAGCCCTTTGGGCTCTTTCAGACATCTGTGCCAATTGGCCTGAGTATTCATGAACTATCCATGGCTATCCTATCTAGAGCATAACAACTTCATATAATTCTATTAAGCTGCCATGCTTGGGTTGGGAGATCCGCCGCCAGTGAGTGCATCGCCGTCGTCAAAACAACATTTTTACTTAAATGAATGCACTTGAGGCTAAAAATAATTTTTTACAATTGGGTTTCATTAAAATTTGGTACACACTGGCTTCCATAGCTTGTATATTGCAATGTTTATTACTGTCTGCTTAATGAGTTTACTGAGAATCTCTCAATGAGCTCATTCAGATTGAAGATGGGAGAGTTTGTAACTCTTTTATCTGTCTTTTTTCTTTCAGCTGATTTATGGCCACAGACCACATCAAAGTTGAATCTTTAGGCTATGGCCCCACGTAGCGCTTTAAAACGCACTATGAAAACCGGACTCCTTCCCAGAAATCGCGCGTTTTTTCCCGCGCGATTTCACCGCGATTTTACCGCGATTCTGTTCGCGATTTTGCCGCGATTTTCTCAAGCAGTTTCCAAGCGATTTGAAGCATCGCTTGGAAAGCGATTGACAGGTTGGTCACACTCGTCAAACATAGCGTTTGACAAGTGTGAGCAGCTTTTTACTATTGAGGCCGCCTATGCGGCCTCAATAGTAAAAGATAGAATGTTAAAATGCTAAAAAAAATAAAAAAAATCGGGGTATATTTACCTTCCGACGTCCCGCGCTGCCATCCCGGGCCTCAGCGTTCCCAGCGATGCCTTGCGAGACCTGTGATGACGTTGGTCTCGCGTTACTATAGCGATCTCGCGAGACCGCTAGAGTCACGCGAGACTATGTCATCACAGGTCCTTGCCGCAAGGCATTACTGGGAACGCTGAATGCAGCGCGGGACGTCGGAAGGTAAATATACCCCAATTTTTAATTTTTTATTCTTTTTTTTACAGGGGTATGGTACCCAGGGCCTGGAGGACAGTCTCTTCTCCTCCACACCGTGGGTACCAACCGCACATGAGACGCTTAACTTCCCGCATGGTGGGCATAGCCACATGCGGGAAGTAAGTGATTCTCATGCGTTCCTATGGGTGCGGAATCGCGGCAATTCTTTGTGATTCCGCACAAAAGAATGACCATGCTGCGATTTTTTCCGCGATGCGATTCTGCCGCGGAAAAAAGCGCAGCATTAGCACAGCATGTGCGGAATGCCATAGGAATGCATGGGGGGCGTTCTGTGCACGATTTTTAAACGTTATCGCAGCGTTTTCGCGCTGAAAATCGCGGCAAAAACGATTAAAAATCGCATCGTGGGCACACAGCCTTAATGTAACAAAGAGCTTGTAAAAGCCAAATGGTGCAACATTATTTAATGAAACCCAATTGCAAAAATTATTTTTAGCTCCAAATTCATACAATTAAGTAGAAAAAAAAACATTGCCTACAAATGAAGACAACCCCTTTAAGCTATATCATAAGCCTGGGCAGCTCCTTTGACATGTAAATAGCATGCAGTGTGCCCTCATACTCCCCCTAGTGGTGACTGCAGCTTCCAGGATAAAATCACAGGTAAACAGGTATATAATGTGTATTTTAAATTTAAAATACTTCCTCTGCATTTCATATACAGTAAATAATATTGTTCTTTTCCATGGGTGTTTTTTTAAATTTTACTATAAAAATATCAGTATGGGACAAAAAATGCACTTTATAACAAAATAAAATAATAAAAAGCAAGAAAAAAACAAGCAAAAAACTTGCATGCGTTGAAATGATAGCATTATGTTTCAATGTATTAAGCTATTTAAACTGCTATTTTAAAAGATTGGTGTTTTTTTTTTTTTTGCAGGTGCAGAAAGTGATGAAGATTGATGTTTAATATTGTTAATTATCCTTTTAGTATTATAACACTCTTAGTTTGGATTAAGGTTTCTACTTGGGCTCTTCTCAATAGATGTGTTATTGCCTGCTCTGCATGTCTCCTGCTTATATCTTATTATAGCCTCTCTGCTAGCATTGCATGTCAATATATCAATCCCTTCTGCGAGTGCAATTCATTTTCAGCAAGATGTTATTGAGAATGTAAATAAATGCCACAGCTTCATTGGGCAGACAAGACGGAGCCTGTCAGATCTGAAAGTCGACAGCAAAGTTATAATTACAGCAAAGTGGTGTTAGGTGAGTTCTTTGCATGTATAGATCTAACCGGCAGCTTTGTATGGGGAAATGGTGGGCAGTAAAATGATCTGGAGATTGAGATTGGATGAGGCTGATGTTGTTACTTGTTAAAAAACTTTGCAATTAGATGAGCTGCTTTTATCAGTAGTAGAGATAGGCAAATTTATTAAAGTGTGATTGTATTCTACTCGAATTTTACAAAAATCAGAATGCAGACCTTTTTTTTATAATTTAACAATGAAGGGGTGAAATGGCACTCACCATCCTTTAAAATGTCCTTTATTTGGATATCACGTAAACAGCAGGGAAGTGTGCCGTGGAGATGCATTGGACGATGGCCGTTTTGAGCAAAAAGTGCCCGTAGAAGTGCACTTTTGGCCCGAAATGGCTGTCGTCCAGTGCGTCTCCACAACACACTTCCCTGCTGCTTATGTGATATCCAAGTAAAGGACATTTTAAAGGATGGTGAGTGCCATTTCAACAGTTCATTGCTGAATTTTTGGATATTTGCTCTCACACTTTTCACGGCGAGGCATCAGAGTCCCTCAAGTCGGTACCTAAGGGTGGTCCAGGAGCAGTGCAGCTGTGCCAATTCACTTTGCTTGCTTGTGTGGATTTTTTTTATAATTTGCTCCTTGTAAATTTAGTAAAATGGTGGTTGACTTTTGCCTGAACAATAGAGGGCCAGCAAAAGGTAAAAAAACCAAAATGCTCATCTCTCCGGCCACCACCATTTCTCACACTCCCCTGTATGGTTTTTGGTGCTTTTTGTTTTTTCCACCAGTCGTAAAAAAATCCTGACATCTTGCTAGGCTAACTAAGCCCAGGACATCCCTAATGAATGCAGAGGGTATTAGGGAGGTGAAGGCAAGAAGAGGCACCAAGGACTGTATGGGGGACAGTGATCAGTGAAGATGAGAAGTGATGGGTAGGGATGTGCGGATCAGTGGAAGTTTGGTTTCTGGTACCCGACGGAACTTTAGTCCAAAGTTCTGTTAGAGTACCAGAATTGTACCTCAATTTCAACCTGATCCCGAACCCCATTAAAATCAATGGGAACCCAAACTTTGAGGCTGGAAAATTTTTCTCTTTCTCTTTCTCTCTGTTCTTCAGACTCCTGAACTGTAAAACAGACTTCCAGATGAAGTCCGTGTCTGGAGATCAACTTCACAGTTCGGGTTGGCTCATCTTTAGTGATGGGAATAATAATTGTTTTCTTTTTCTACATCTTACATTTATTATGCACTCTCTATCTAGACCTCAGAGCATGATAAAGGACATTTAATTTGCGGAGAATAAATTAGCTGTAAAATGAATTTCCTTGAAAATTCAACAAGGTTTGGTGAATTTGAATCTCGCCAGATCCACTCCACTAGTAAATGATTGGAGGCTTAACATGAAATTTTAGAGGATCAGATAGACTTTTCTAGGACCATTAGAACTAACCTTGCAGATGGAAGTAAGGAGACTCTTATGACATGACTTATAGTGTAACCATCATTTTTAATTTTTATTTCATAAATCAAGAGTACACATAAACACGAGAAACTCTGTAATATATATCTCATCAGAGAAATCTGCTTCTTTCTCCTCCTGGATTGATCTTTCACTTTCAATTCATAGATAAAATATTCAGTGAAGACAGATTTTCCCATCACTGAGATATGAGATGACAGTTGGTGCTTCTCTATATCTATGGAGATGGGAGTAGCTAGAGGTACACACACATTCTGCTTCAAGTTCTTCTTAAACAAGGTACACCTTTCCAAAGAAGTTTATGAGCAGCAGCTGTCATCTATCTCAGCAATGGGAAAGTCTGTAGTCACTAAGACAAATTTTATCCATGAATTGAGAATGATCAGTCCGGAAGGAAAAATAAACTGATTTCAATAATCAGATATATTATAATGTTTCTTTATTTTATGTGTGCTATTAATCTATGAAAAACATAGAAAGTATTTAACAGCGGTTACTCTTTAACCTCTTCATGACCGATGATGTATCGGTATGTCATAAGTTGTGTCCCGTGATTTGATGTGGGATGCATTTTTTCAGTCACATGGCAGCTTATTTGATCAGCCGTCATGTGCCCCTAACATCCCTGGGTATTCTAAACCCATAGCTTTTAACATGTTAAATGCCGCTCTCAATCTCTGAGAGCGGCATTTAACATGTGTGCGCCATAGGCGTGTCACAAACTCTGCCCATCGATACCCTTCTCACTCGATCACTGGGGAGCTGATGGGTTTTGCATGACAACCGTGGGTCTGTAGAAGACCCCCGTGCTTGTCATTGCTGATCTGCTTTGAATGCTAGCCTGTGGCTGGCTTACAGAACAGATGAGCATTTCTGCTACACATAGCAGGGCTGCAGCCGTGATATGTGTAGCACAAGCGATCAAAAGAATGCAACTTTACGTCTCCTAAGGAGACTTGATGGAAATAAAAAGTAAAAGAAATGTTTTTAAAAATATTTTAAAAATATAAAAGTTTCAACCATACCCGTTTTGTCCCCTTCAAAATAAAAAAATAAGAAATACACATTTTTGCTATCGCCACATTCAGAGATGCCCAATCTGTCAACATATGAAAAGAATTATTCTAATCGGTAAACGGTGTAACTAGAAAAAAAAATCAAAACGCCAGAATTATGAGTTTTTGGTTGCTGCAGCATTGCAATAAAATGCAATAACAGGTGATCAAAACATTATATCTACCCTAAAATGGTATCATTAAAAACTTCAGCTCCGCATACAAAAACAAGCCCTCACCCAACCCGAGATCACAAAAAATGGAGTTTAGAAAATTTGAATATTTTTTTCACCACTTAAATAAATAAGAACCTATAGATGTTTGGTATCTACGAACTCATAAAGACCTGGAGAATCATAACAGCAGGTCAGTTTTAACATTGGGATGATTTAACGAATCCTGCTTTGAGCAGGGGGTTGGACCAGATGGCCCAGGAGGTCCCTTCCAACTCTACGATTCTATGATTCTATGATTCTATTTAGTGAACATGGTTAAAAAAAAACTCAAAAAAGCAATTATAGATTTGTGCTTATTTTGCAATTTCACAATTTAAATTTTTTTTTAATCGTTTTCCAGTACACTATGCGAGTATATGGGAAAATCAACGCTGTTGTTCGAAGGTACAATTCGTCCCCTCAAAAATATGCCCTCATATTGACAGAAAAATAAAAAAGTAATGGCTCTGGGAAGAAGGGGAGCAATAAATGAAATAGCAAAATCAGAAAATCCCAAGGTGGTAAAGGGGTCAAGATTACCTTAAAGGAAGGACCAGCTTGAACCCTGTGTTACAGATGTAGCCTCTCTTAAATTAACCCACAAGAAAGATATCATAAGGTAGAAAGCTAACTCTTAACACAACCAAAGCCATTGAATTTGTATTGTTAGGTGCCGAGTTTTTCTTTTCTGTATCGGATATCTTTCCGGGTCATGTTATCCTTATCATTTTAAGAAATGCTAAAGCTGTACTTCACTTTTCACTTAACCAAGAAAACAGTGTTCAATTTAGACATGTTTTTGGTCCTGGTTTTCCACGATTTCTTTTTTTATATAATGAGCTGTGGCCACGTTACTTTAACCCCTTACCCTTACCACCCTTCACTTTAATTCCTTGTTGTCCCTTGGAGTTTTGTACTCTTATGGAAGATTGAAGATTAACCACAAAGCACCCTCCACCATAATGCATGTTGTGGTCAA
This sequence comes from Dendrobates tinctorius, assembly GCF_039654945.1. NCBI lineage: Eukaryota > Metazoa > Chordata > Amphibia > Anura > Dendrobatidae > Dendrobates > Dendrobates tinctorius. Next base: position 17,661,320 of record NW_027361672.1, read on the forward strand.
CTGGTTGTCCCTGGAAGTTGTTGTACTCTTATGGCACATTGAAGTTGCAATCATACCACTCCAAGATCATGTTCCCATGTAGCATAAACACTGCATTTTTTTCCACAGAAAATCTGCTGGGTTTGACAGCTCAAGTAAAGGGGTTGTGATTTCATGAAAACTCATGCCCACTGCTTTTTTTTAAACAACCACAGTGGAATTGTGTGTTTATGGAGCCTTTTTTTTCCTTTCTAGGCGTCTATAAGATGGCTGAAAAAATACATGTAAGAAACAAGAGTTTGCAGAGAGCAGGGTTGCCAAACATCCGGAATTCCAGGGCAGTCTATAAAAAGTGGCCACTTTTTTGCCCTTTCCATAAGAAAAAAAATGGTGGTGTCCATGATTTTTTTTTAAACTGAAGAAACGTATTGTTTGGACTGCAATTATCATCATTGGTTTCCCAATGTGTCCGTAATTTTTTTTTCTGACTGATTTTTTCATAAGCTGTTCAGAAAAAGTAAAAAGTCAACTTGGCAACCTTGGTTGGGGGCCCCTTTATAACTCTATTGGCACCCCAGCAAAGCAGCTAATTGGTGCCAATAGGTTGTCATGGCAGCCAGGGGACTAATAATAATGCATCCAAGATCTGTCATTTGCAAAAGCCTATTAAGTCCTGTAATACTGACAGGCTTAATACATAGAAAGACAGGAATACTATAATATATTGTATTATAGACATCACTAGAGAATTGCATGCACACATCCTTTAGACTAAAAAGTACAATCTATGAAGTTACCATAATTAAAAAAATGTAAAAATAACCCATAATTTTTTTTTACAAAAAAAAGTATTCTGGAAACATGATTTTTACCACTCAAATAAAGGCAAGAGATTGAAATCAAACAGTCATATATTGCCCAAAATAGATTAAATAACTTGATCCCAAAGGGGTAGCCCTGTGCGATAGAACAATGCGCAAAAACTCCAGACAATTTTTGAACAAATATTTGTTTTTATATTATTAAAACATTTTTTTGAAGCATAGTAAAATCAAGAAAATGAAAAGTAAGAAATCCTCATGTAATGTATTTTGCATGTAACAGCATGTAAAACAGTAACCGCACCTATTAAACATCATATACATGAAAGAGAAACAATTGGTTATCACATACTTATATACTAAGGATTGCCAGTACAGAGGGTCGCAAGCCCTGACGCGCGTTTCACCCTGCTTTCTCAAGGGGTCCAAAATAGTACTAATGAAAACTACAACTTGTACTTCAAAAACATAGTGCCTTGTATGGCTTCATCATTTATGAGTAAAATATGGTCCTCAGAATAACATAAACACTGCAAAAACTTATGCAGATACGAAACACAAATGTTATGTTTTTTTGCAGCTTTTTGCACTTTGAAATTTCTTTTTATGGGTTAAAAATGCTGCAAAAACGCTAATAAAATGCTGAAAGAATTGACATGTGACAGGGATATGTAGCAAAAAAACAGCCACATTGTAAGCATATATGGGCATGTTGTTTGCTTCTTGTGATTTTTTATAAGTTTATTTTAAACTTTCTTCAAGTAATCTTCCAGTCACCATTATACGACACAGGTTCTCACTGGCACATGTGTTTGGTCTGGTGTATTTAATGCTGTGTTTTTTCCTGAAAGGTGTAGCACCATGCTTTTATTCATTCATTTCTGTACAACATTATGTATTTAATATTTTCATGTATAATAAACCATTATTTTTGGGCACAATATAATCCGGTATTTGGACTCTTTTTTTAATGCCCTATTTTTTTCTTTGTAGTTTCACAATACTAAAATTCAGCAAGAACACAAAAATTAACAAAAACAGGTGTGCATGACATCTCTGGAATTTCATAGCTTTTGCCGGTACTCTAAATGCAGCTTTTTTCTGCAGAAAGGAATGCAGCAAAACAATGCTACGCAAGTGCCCCAGAGTAAGTACACACAATTAGTATTTGCAGCAGAAATTTCTGCATTGAAAGCATTGCAGTTTACTGTATCAGCAAAATGAATGATATTTCAGAAATGTCATGCACATGCTGCTTATTTTTTTCCTTGCAGATATGAATCAGTTTCAAATCTGCAGCATTCAATTCTTTACCCATAAGTTTTCAAATGTGAATATTACAAATGGCACTTCAATAACAATTAAAACAACATCCTCAGGTTTAATAAAGGGCGAGTTCAGGAGAGATCATCCTGATGCGCATTTCGCCTCCAGCTTCTTCCGGGGTTTTGAGGGGAACGTGCGTCGGGGTGAGGAGACACACATGTGGACCACCAACTACAGCACTCTACCCAGGTATTTCTAACAATATATACTTTACATCACCTCTTAAGGACTCTCACATGAGGGAATGATAACACGGCAATTCCTCATATTTATTATATCACATACTGTATGTTGTATTTATCATTGATTCTGTGGAGAATTGAACTTAATAGCATTTCGCTTTGATATAAATTAGATCCCTGCTGAGCCAAACATTATTACTCAGATTGTATCATCTATATTCAAAATCCTCCATTTGTTGACCCCTTTCTGTGTAGAATGCCAATATTGAATACCATAATGCACCATATTAATTTATCAAGCCTTTAACTAAAAGAGTGATATTTAGAAATATTTTTATGCATTTTGGCAATTGTCCTTAAACAACGTGGCCACACTATCATCCCCAGTGGGACATTTTTGCTTTTTTAATGCCCTTTAACTTGTTCTATATAATTAAATAAAGTTATTTTTTCAATGGATCTCTTCTGAACTCGCCCTTTATTAAGTCTGAGGATGTTATTTTAACCATTCAATTAAGCATTCAATTCTCTTAGCATTTGTGGGTCATTTTTCACCAGTGTAAATGAATGGGGAAAAAAGTATACAAAACAAAATCGCACCAAAAATGCATAAAAAATGTGTGATTATCCTGCCAAGTGTCACGTTTTCGGTGCTGAAATTTGTGATGCAAATACTCAACTCAACGTGTGCACATAGCCCTAGTGTATGCCCACATGATACATATATGCAGGAGAATTTTCGCCCATTTTATACTGGAACGGAATCCATTTTCTAAGACAGTACCAGCTTCTTTGATGAGATGTTGCATAATCTTAACCAAATATTATAGAGAAAACCCTGCCTGTAAAATAGCTATTCTGTGTATTTCCACTGTAACTCTTTTCCTGCATGATCAACTTTTGACTTTTGTGAAAAGACAATCAAAATATATGTATGATTCCATCCTAAAATGTGAAATAGTATTAATTTACTATTTTATTGATTTGAATTAGACTTCTAGAAATCAATACTGTATATATGCTTTAACCCCTTCACACCCGAGCCTGTTTTTGCCTTCGTGACCGGGCCAATTTTTTCAATTCTGACCAGTGTCACTTTATGAGGTCATAACTCTAGAACGCTTCAATGGATCCTACTGATTCTGACAGTGTTTTCTCATGACATATTGTACTTCATGATGGTGGTAAAATTTTTTCGATATGAGCTGCACTTATTTGTTAAAAAAATCAAAATTTGGCGAAAATTTAGAAAATTTTGCAATTTTCAAACTTTTAATTTTTATGCCCTTAAATCAGAGAGTGATATCGCACAAAATAGTTAATAAATAACATTTCCCACATGTCTACTTTACATCTGCACAATTTTGGAAACATAATTTTTTTTTTTTAGGAAGTTATAAGGGTTAAAAGTTGACCAGCGATTTCTCATTTTTACAACAAAATTTGCAACACCATTTTTTTTAGGGACCACCTCACATTTGAAGTGAGTTTGGGGGGTCAATATAACAAAAAATACCCAAAAGTGACACCATTCTAAAAACTGCACCTCTCAATGTACTCAAAACCACATTCAAGAAGTTTATTAACCCTTCAGGTGCTTCACATGAATGAATGGAATATGGAAGGAAAAATAAACATTTAACTTTTTTCACAAACATTTTACTTCAAAACCATTTTTTTTTATTTTCACAAGTGTAAAAAGAGAAAATGAACCACAAAATTTTTTGTGCAATTTCTCCCGAATACGCAGATACCCCGTATGTGGGGCTAAACCACTGTTTGAGCACACGGCAGAGCTCAGAACAGAAGGAGCGCCGTTTGACTTTTTCAATGCAGAATTGGCAGGAATTGAGATCGGATGCCATGTTGCATTTGGAGAGCCCCTGATGTACCTAAACAGTGGAAACCCCCCACAAGTGACCCCATTTTGGAAACTAGACCCCTTAAAGAACTTATCTAGATGTGTTGTGAACACTTTGAACCCCCAAGTGCTTCACAGAAGTTTATAACGTAGAGCCATGAAAATAAAAAATCATTTTTTTTCCACAAAATGACCTTTTAGCCCCCAATTTTTATTTTCACAAGGGTAACAGGAGAAATTGGACCCCAAAAGTTGTCCAATTTGTCCTGAGTACGCTGATACCCCATATGTGGAAGAAATCTACTGTTTGGGCACACGGTGGGGCTCGGAAGGGAAGTAGTGACGTTCTGAAATGCAGACTTTGATGGAATGGTCTGCGGGTGTCATGTGCGTTTGCAGAGCCCCTGATGTACCTAAACAGTGGAAATCCCCCACAAGTGACCCCATTTTGGAAACTAGACCCCCCCAAGGAACTTATCTAGATGTGTGGTGAGCACTTTGAACCCCCAAGTGTTTCAGTAAAGTTTATAATGTAGAGGCGTGAAAATAAAAAAATCATTTTTTTTCCACAAAAATGATCTTTTAGCCCCCAATTTTTATTTTCACAAGGGTAGCAGGAGAAATTGGACCCTAAGAGTTGTTGTCCAATTTGTCCTGAGTACGCTGGTACCCCATATGTGGGAGAAAACTACTGTTTGGGCTCACGGTGGGGCTCGGAAGGGAAGTAGTGACGTTCTGAAATGCAGACTTTGATGGAATGGTCTGCGGGCGTCATATTGCATTTACAGAGCCCCTGATGTACCTAAACAGTGGAAACCCACAATTCTAATTCCAACCCTAACCCCAACACACCCCTAACCCTAATCTCAGCCCTAACCATAACCCTAACCACAAACCTAACACCAACACACCCATAACCTTAATCCCAGCCCTAGCCCTAGCCCTAGCCCTAGCCCTAACCCTAACCCTAACCCTAGCCCTAGCCCTAACCCTAACCCTAACCCTAGCCCTTGCCCCAACCTGTGTACCTGCTTTTTTCTTTTTTTTACTTTACTTTTTTTTATTTTTGTGACAAGATCGCTGCGCTGCGATCTGACTCATAGTAACGCCACTTCTCCTCTGATCTCACACTGACAGATGATCAGAGGAGAAGCAGCGTTACTATGTGACTAGATCGCTGCCTGGCACACTGTAACGTGACTTCTCCTCTGATCTCACAATGACAGATGATCAGAGGTGAAGCAGCGTTACTGTGTGACAAGATCGCTGCCTGGCACAGCTGTGCCAGGCAGCGATCAGCTGTGCCAGGCAGCGATCTAGTCACACAGTAACGCTGCTTCACCTCTGATCATCTGTCAGTGAGATCAGAGGGAGAAGCCGCGTTACAATGAGGGAGATCGCCGGGAAACAAGCAGCTTTCCCAGCGATCGCTCCCATTGGCTGCTGTGATGCTGACGTCATCAGGACCTGAACCAATCAGGTCTCGATGACGTCGGGGGTCCCAGCATGCATTGTGCACCGGGACCCCCACGTTGTAAGGTATGTGGGGGTCCCGGGGGGCACAAAACCGCCGACAGTAGATAAACGTCGGCGCTGCACAATGCCCAGCAAGCACCAACGTTTATCTACAGTGGGCGGTCGGGAAGCAGTTAAAAACAGCCCTATTTCTATTGGAACTCATTTTTCTTTTGCCAGAATTTCTGCAATGAATCTGCAGAGTGTGAACATACCCTTAGGGACTCGATGTAGCGCAGAACAGGGTCTGTACAGAAGGTTCTGCTTAAGGATTAAGGAAGAGTATATCCTGGCCAAGACAAATATTTTCAGAATTTGCAAGCTAACCCAAATGTTTGTTTCTTCTTTTTTTTAATAACTGAGTTCTCTCTTTTTCTAGGTGCAGCCACATCAAAGCTAAGTTATATTCTGAAATGTAGATGACATGTCTACTTAAATGAATAGAGACATACCATATCTCCATTCTGCGTAATGGAGTCTGGCATATGCTGGACAGTAGAATTTCCTGGGTATAATTTGCATTTTATATAAATATGATATAAATATGATATACATGGAAATAGATAAATATGAAAATAAACTTGAAAATTATAAATGGTAAAAACAAATACAAAATATTTACAATATTACATTTTTTTTTCCATAGCATATATATATATATATATATATATATATATATATATATATATATAGTTGGTTAAAATTCACAAGTTTTCATTTTAATATCAATTTAACAAAGGGACTAATCGTTCTCTTTATCCCTCTTCACATACTACAGCTCCACTACCCATTTTACACTTTGATGAATGTAATCATAATAATGGATGCATTTATTGTACAGTATGTAATAATCGCTGCATGACAAATGATGCTAAGGATAATTTGAGTAATGATGATAATTACATTTAAGGCATCTGTTACAGTTTACATATTTGCTATTATGCTCCATAAATCGTTTATTGAAAAACTGTGGACAGTAAATGATCCCGTTCATTGTGTTAGACGTCTAAACTTAATGTTCGGTTTCTTGAAGTGATTTATTATAACATTATTTCCTGTTTGAACTTCAATCATCTAAATAGCTTTATAGCGGATGATGAGAGATTTTATATCAATAAGAACTGTCACAATCACTAGAGCCCTAAATTGGTGAACTGTAGCAGCCTTTTTTGTGCTGGAGTCCTACGGATATGTACAGTGCCTTGATAAATTGTTCATACTCCATGATCTTTTCCACGTTATACCCACAAACTTAATTGAATTTTATTGGGATTTTATGTGACGTTCCATCACGAAGTAGCAAGTGATTGTGACATGTAAAGGAAATGATATACAGTTTTCTAAATATTTGAAAAACATAAATCTGAAAACTGTGACGGGCATTTGTATTCTGCCCCCTTAATTAATACTTTGTAGGACCACCTTTCCCTGCAATTACTGCTGCAAGTCTTTTGGGGTATGTCTCTACTAGCTTTACACATCTAGAGGCTGAAAAATTTGCCCATTCGTCTCTGTTCATGAGCTCTATCTCAGTGACATTGGATGGAGGCCTCTGTGAACAGCAGTTTTCAAGTCTTGCCACAGATTCTCAATGGGATTTAGGTCTGGACTTTGAGTCATTCACAAACACATGAATGTGCTTTGATCTAAATCAATCCATTGTAGCTCTGGCAGTATGCTTAGGGTTGTTCTGTTTGAAAATGAACCTACGCCCCAATCTCATGTCTTCTACTCATGTCTCTAACAGTTTTTCCTCCAGGATTGCCCTGTATTTAGCTTCATCCATCATTCCATCAACTGTGACCAGCTTTCCCGTCCCTGCTGAAGAAAAGCATCCCCACAGCAAGATCCCGCCACCACCAAGTTTGATGGTGTCTTCAGGGTGACGTGCAGTGTTAGTTTTCTGCCACACATGGCGCTCCGCATTTAGCCCAAAAAGTTCTATTACATTTCATTTTGCGTGTGTAACATGAAAAACTGTAGAAAGGTTCATGGGATATGAATACTTTTTCAAGGCTGTGTATAATTTATGTTTTCAGGCATGTAATATAATAAAGGTGTTGTTTTAGGAGACATTGGTTTGGCTTCTCTAAACCTTGGCCAGCTTTACGTTAAAGAGGTCTGTCACTTTCTCTTGTTAGTGCAGTCTGCCCCCAAGCTGACAGCTCTCCTGTCCATTTAATGGCTGCTGGAGGTGGAATATGTGACCAGATCAAATCACTGGCCTCCTAAAGTTTAAAAAAAACTTACATGGAAAAGCTGCATTTCCATTAGAAGAGCCTGACAAAAGGTCTTGTCAAATGTTCATATATAAACAGCTATTTTATGGACAGAAGTGCTGGTCAGCCTATGACATAAGCTGCAACTAATAAGATAAAGTGGTCAAGAACTTTAAGGCCCCGCAAATAAATAGCCATCTATATAATACAAGAATGAGAGCTGCTTTTACAAGAGAGGGTCTAAGACGGTGAAAAGGGAAATCCATGTAATAAGGAAAATAAGAAAATGCTTATTATGGAGAAGATTATATTCTAGTTGACCTTAACATAATGGCAATTTTGCTAAAAGATTATTTTTTAGTTCAGAGGACCGCAGCAACTACAAATACAGGATTTTTTCCCTTCCAGCAACAAGAGCTAACCCTTTCTGCTGTCTGTCTATAAATTTTCAAAAATCACCCCAATCCCCCAAAATTCTATCAAGATTAGTATATTAATAGGAAACATGAAGAATGAAGGGCGATGCAAAGAATAAAAAGCAGACAGATGGATAAGCAAATAAACAGTGACATATACAAGGGGTTGGACAAAATAATGGAAACACTTGGAAACATCAACAAAAGTTAGTTTAATATGGTGTAGGTCCACCTTTTTGCAGAGATTACAGCCTCAATTATTCGAGGTATGGATTCATACAAGGTGTGAATTGTTTCCAAAGGAATTGTAGCCCATTCTTCAGTTAAAACACCCTCCAGTTCTTTGAGCGACGATGGCGGCGGAAATCGACATCTAACTTGAATCTCTAAAATCGACCATAAATGCTCAATAATGTTGAGGTCTGGGGATTGTGGGGGCCAGATGAGATGCTCAACTTCATTACAATGTTCATCGTGCCATGCTTTGACGATTCTAGCTGTATGAATTGGTGCATTATCTTCCTGAAAGATGGCGTTCCCCTCCGGGAACAGTGCTTGAACCATAGGATGCACTTGGTCGCCCAAAATGCCTAAATAATCTCAGCTGTTAATTCTTCCATGAAAGGATATCATTGGCCCGGCGGATCTCCACAAAATAGCACCCCAGATCATCACAGAACCGCCAACCATATTTTACGGTTGGGAGAAGGCAGTCTGGATGGAATGCTTCTTTCGGCTGTCTCCAAACGTACACTCGGCCGGTCATCGGAAATAGGGTAAATGATGATTCGTCTGAGAATATCACATGTTTCCACTGCTCGAGGGACCAATTCTAGAGGTTTCTACACCACTCTAAACGCTTGGAAACATTTGTCATTGAGAGCAGCGGTTTTCAAATTGCAGCTCTTCAGTGGAATCCAGATTTGTGCAGCTCCCAATGAACAGTTTTCATGGAAACTGGGTTCTGTAGGTGTTCATTGAGCTCAGCAGTGATTTTCGGAGCCGTGGTCTTGCGATCCTCTCTCACAATTCGCTTTAGAGTCTGACGGTCTCTCTCAGTCAACTTTGACTTTCGGCCCGACCTGTGCTTTGCTGTGAACGTTTTTCCTTCTCTTTCAAACGCAGTCATTACTTTGGAGACATTACCTCTTGACACGCCAAGCATTCGGGCACTTTCTGTTACACTAGCACCTGCCATACGAGCACCAACAATTTGGCCTCTTTGAAAATCTGAGAGTTCTGCCATTGGTATCAGGCTCTCATCAATGTTCTTATAATTCTGCAAAGCAAACAGTTAATTTACATACACATATCACAAATAATCAACTACAAAACATTACCATATGTCACGGTTTGCATGTTTATAACATATTCGAAGATTATGATGCCAAAACGTTAGGTGTTTCCATTATTTTGTCCAACCCCTATAAGTAGCATTTAAGACCATGTTTAATATTACATTTGATGCCACAAACACAATAATTTCTTGCAGATGTTTCTTGAGATCATAAATTAGACTTGTAATTACTTGGAATTTGATTGATATGCTGTTTAGTTAATAAAGAGTATTGCTTATCATAGACATTTGTGGTGTATTTACAGGATATGAATATGACTCCTATCTCTGGGATATCGATCTAACAAAAGAACAGTTGTCCACTGATCTTTGTTGGCCTGGTAAAGCAGAAGCTGGTCACTACATCTAGATAGAGAACGTATGGAAAGTTATCTGTATTCACAAAGATTATATTAGTCATATTGAAATTAGGGTCTTAGAAAAATCATGATCTAGGAACACAACAAAAGCCTTGTGTAGTGATGGCACTATGACAAAGCCAGAGATAGTAAGTGGACAAGCTAATCGTCAGAGTAGAGAGATTAGATGACCATGTTGATAAGAAGCCTCCTACTCAGTATGAATTACTCTGGTCCTATGACATAATTGAAAGCAGTGGAGCAGGTCTAAAAGTTCCCATACACCTTAGATATCTGTTGGCTGAATAAATATCTTTCCCAACCCTTCTATACACATGAATGTTCTGCCAAGCCAATGTTTTTTCAATGGAGATTAGATGATCATCAGTCCTGTCGAAATTGCAAGGTACAGTTAACGTCAAGCTAGCATGTATGAGGACTTTTAGTATGTAAAAGAAAGCAGCACATTGATAACTCTGACATCCAAGATTTAAAAAAAAAAATATGATAACCAGTATCATGAAATATAGAAGTATAGACTGGCGCAGCAAGCATGTTTGCTGCTATTCAAAGTTTGTCTTTCTTGAAAAAGTTTTGAAGGAGCTTGCAACATAGGTTTGGATCATGTACTAAGTTTCCTCTTTCTAGATACTTTTAAAAAGAAAGGCTTCCTTAATTTTATAAAAGTGAATTTTGCAAGTGAACTGAATTCGAATGTCAAGAAAGCATTATCATCACCATTTAAGATAACTGACAATGGTAGTTTGATGTAAGACAAGCTGATCTCCAAAACAATGCTCAAAGGAGGATTTCTTCTAACGCAGTTAACCAGACTTGGCAGCAAGTAATTTGACTATCATAGAAAAATCCTGTAGGGGAAGTTTCCATCAGCAGAGATTGATATTGCCATATATGATTTCAATACATTTACCGAAGCACCTTTTAATACCATAAGGATTAGGATTAAATGATTCAAGAGATGGATCAAGAAAAATACCTTAAATATAGTTTTATTTTAAAGAATTCTTTCATGTGGAAAAAAGTCAATAAAGTAATATTTAATAAAACTCAGCCGCTGAGTAAAAGGGGTTGTCGGCTTTTTTCTGAATATTCTGAAGTGCACTTGGGTCGCACTTGCACACCCAGGGCAGCGGGGTACTCGGTACTGGGCCGGTGTCAAGGTGGGAATGAGTCACAGTAGCGGTGACCCGGTCCGTGGCCCTGGGCACCCAATATCTATGGCGGTGATGTTAATGGTGTTAAAGTTTATTAGAATAGTTCGTGACGCCACCTGTGGTGTTTGGCAAGTAAGATGTTGAGCCAACGCTGCATGCAGATCCGCTGGGACTGATTGTGTGGTGCAGCAAAGATGGTGTAGCTCCCCACAGGTGGAGCTGTAGTCCCAGGGCAGTGTAGGTGCAATGGATGAGGAGAGGCACAGAATGGTATGGAGGCTGGTACCCAGGTGTAGTAGTGCGGGAATAACTGGAGGACACCAGAGTATGCAGTTCCAAAGCTTTACTCACTGTTTGCAGTTCACTCAACTGCCTGCCTCCGTACCGTGTTCTCCAGGTCAGGGCTCCAGCCAACCTCCAGGCAGGATAGGATTCTCCCTTCCACACTCCGCCAACATGTACCTTACTGAACGACTCCTCCAATGCGCCTTTAGGTGCAAAGCATTCAGCACTTAGTTACCCTGGAATGCCTCTCTCTAGGTGTTCCTAGTCTTTACTTGTATGACAGACAGCTGTAGCCTGCTTCGGGGACTCCTCACTGCGTCCCGGCTCTCTATTCAGTTGCTGTTGTGTCCCAAGTATATGATGGGAGCAAGGCGTTAGCGGCTCACTACTCCTCCGGTGTCTGTTGCCGGACATAAAGATCCAATCAACCTCGGGGACTGGGCCCCGGCCTTTGCGCTCTCTGGACTGGAAGGGTTCTCTATCTTTCTTCAACCAGCTTCCCACCGTCCTTCTATTCTCCTTCGTTCCGATCTGTTCTATCTCTCTTATGGAAGGTTAGGTTATCAATCTTATCGGCCTCTTTCTCTGGTCTTTCTCGTGCCAGCAGCCCAGATCACTGGGACCTGCTGCAGCATGTCCTTCAGACACCCATCTTCTCTCTTCTCTCCAACTAACCACTCTCCTCCTAACTCTCACTCTTCCCACTCTTTTATATCATCTCACTCCACCCGCCTCCCAGCACATCTCGTGTTACGAAGCAGGGTTCCACGAGGGGTGCTCTGCTAACCCCCAGCCTGAAGCTGTTAGGTGGCCTGTTATGAATGAGTCACCGAAGGAGGAAAAAACAAAAATACAAGCTAAGTCCAGAAAACCGGAGAGGTTGGTAGCTATCCGATTGCAGACCCCTGATCCTATCCACAACAACTACCAGTAGCCGTGGGGGTTCCTACGATGCCCTAGACCCCTCGATCACAGCCAGAGAACTAAATAGGCCTAAAGAAAGAAAGGGGAAATCTAAACTGCCCCAGAGCAGACCCCAAAAAGATAGGTTGAGCAAACGATGGGGCCCAAGCGAACTTAAAAGGACAGGATAGAAAAGCTGCTGTCTGCAATCCGTAAAAAACCCTACCAAAAAATGTGCTAACCGTCTGATAGGAAAAACAGGCCCTGAAGTCGCTAGGACTTCAAAATGACTATATCAGCACTCAGGTAAATTCTGAAGACAGATCAAAAAGACAAACTGATCAGAGACAAAAATGGAACTCAGCACACCCCTGACCGGGGATGGCTGAACTCCAAAAACAAGGAAAACAAAACAAAACTAATAAGTTCAATAGCAGAGCAAAAACTTATCTTTGGGAAGCAGGAATCAGACTGGTCTCCAAGAATCCAGCAGAGAAATCACCAGCGACTCAGAAGGGCGTCGGCTGCCTTATATCCAGTCAGAAGTTCCTGTTACCCAGTCATCATCTACAAGATCAGGTGTTTGGTAATCAGCCTCACTACCTTCCTTCACCAGAAGAAGGAGTTCATCAGACATCGACGGTGAAGGGGAAAATGAACTCACAACAGTACCTCCCCCTTGAGGAGGGGTCACCGAACCCTCATCCACGCCACCAGGGCGATCAGGATGGGCCCGATGAAAGGCACAACTAATCTTTTGGCATGAATATCGGATGCAGGGACCCAAGAATTATACTCCTGGCCATAACCCTTCCATTTAACCAAATACTGGAGTCTCCGTCTAGCCAGGTGAGAATCCAGTATCTTCTCAACCTCATATTCCACATTACCTTCAACCAATACCGGGTCAGGAGGTGCCACCACAGGAACTACTGGCTCAACAAACCTCTTTAACAGAGACTTATGAAACACGTTATGGATCTTAAATGTAACAGGAAGAGCCAATCGAAAAGAGACTGGATTAAGAATCTCCAAAATCTTGCAAGGTCTAGGTTTAAACTTTGGAGAAGCCACCTTCATAGCGATATTCTTTGATGACAACCAAGCCATATCACCCACCTTAAACTGGGGACCAATGGTCCTATGCCGGTTGGAAAACTGCTGGGCCTTTTCCTGGGAGAGAGACAACTTATCCACCACTTGGTCCCAGATCTGGTGCATTCTCTCCACCACAGTGTCAACACCTGGGCAGGCAGAAGGCTCCACCTGCCCTGAAGAGAATCGAGGATGAAACCCAAAGTTACAAAAAAAAGGTGACATCAAAGTGGCAGAACTAGCTCTATTATTTAAAGCAAATTCGGCCAAGGGCAAAAATGAAACCCAATCATCCTGATCAGCAGAAATAAAACATCTCAAATACGACTCCAAAGTCTGGTTTGTTCTCTCCGTCTGCCCATTGGTCTGAGGGTGAAACGCAGAGGAGAAGGACAACTGAATTCCCAGCTTGGAACAGAAAGTCCTCCAAAATCTAGACACAAACTGAACTCCTCTGCCAGATACAATGTTCTCAGGAATCCCGTGCAAGCGAACCACTTGTTGCAAAAACAAGGGCACCAACTCTGAGGAAGATGGCAACTTAGGGAGTGGTACAAGATGGACCATCTTAGAGAATCTATCACAAATCACCCAAATAACAGTCATTCTCTGAGAGACAGGCATATCAGAGATAAAATCCATTGAAATATGGGTCCATGGCCTCCTGGGCACCGACAAAGGCATCAACAACCCACTAGAGCGAGAAGAAGGTTTAGACCGAGAGCAAGTCCCACAGGACTGCACAAAATTCCTGACATCACGAGACAAGGCGGGCCACCAAAAAGACCAACTCACCAAATCTCTAGTACCAAAAATACCTGGATGACCAGCCAATGCAGAGCAATGAACTTCAGACATCACTCTCTTCCTCCACTGGTCAGGAACATACAATTTTCCAATGGGACAACGCTCAGGTTCGTCCTCCTGAAACTCTTCCAGAGCACATCTCAAATCGGGCGAGATGGCAGAAAGAACTACCCCCTCACCTAAGATGGTAGCAGGCTTGGTCACAACAGGAGAATCAGCAAAGAAACTCCTAGAGAGGGCGTCTGCCTTGACATTCTTAGTGCCCGGAAGAAAAGAGACCACAAAATCAAAACGTGTGAAAAACAAGGCCCACCTAGCCTGTCTAGGATTCAAGCGTTTGGCCGACTCCAGGTAAATCAAATTCTTGTGGTCAGTAAGGATCACGACTTGATGTTTAGCTCCCTCCAAACAAATGTCTCCACTCCTCAAATGCCCATTTCATGGCCAACAGTTCCCGATTCCCCACATCATAGTTATGTTTGGATGGGGAGAACTTTCGGGAAAAGAAAGCACAGGGATTCATTTTAGATGTTACAGGATCTTTTTGGGACAAAACAGCTCCTGCACCAATCTCAGAAGCATCCACCTCTACCTGAAACGGGAATGAGACATCAGGTTGCCGCAAAACCGGAGCAGAAGTGAACCTTCACTTCAGCTCCTGAAAGGAAGAAACAGCCTCCGGAGACCAATTCAGCACATCAGCACCCTTCTTAGTCAAATCAGTCAATGTTTTGGCAATACCTTAAAAATTAGCTATAAATTTACGATAAAAATTAGCAAAACCCAAAAACTTCTGGAGGGCCTTCAAAGAAGTGGGCTGAACCCAATCATAAATGGCCTGTACCTTGGCCGGGTCCATTTCAATAGTTGACGGAGACAAAATAAATCCCAAAAATAAAATCCTCTGTACACCAAAAAGGCATTTCGATCCCTTGACATACAGGGAATTATCCCTCAAAATCCGGAACACAGTCCGAACATGTTCCACATGAGAGTCCCAATCCCTGGAAAAGATCAAAATATCATCCAGATAGATGATCAAAAATTTATCCACTAAGTCTCGGAAAATATCATTCATGAAGCACTGGAAGACAGAAGGGGCATTAGTGAGCCTAAAAGGCATCACCAGGTACTCAAAATGTCCCTCCGGATTATTAAATGCCGTCTTCCATTCATCCCCATGCTTAATGCGAATAAGATTATACACCCCCCTGAGGTAAAGCTTTGTAAACCAGCAAGCACCTTTAACTCTGGAGAATAGATCAGAAATCAGGGGTAACGGGTGCTGATATTTAACAGTAATTTTGTTGAGGGAACGATAGTCAATACAAGGCCTTAATGACCCATCTTTCTTAGCCACAAAAAAAACCCAGCACCTAAGGGTGAAGAGGATGGTCTAATATGACCCTTCTCCAACGACTCCTTAATATAGGATCGCATAGCCTCGTGCTCGGGTACAGATAAATTGAAAAGTCGACCCTTGGGAAATTTACACCCAGGGCTCAGCTCAATTGCACAGTCATAACTCCTATGAGGAGGCAAAGACGCAGACTCATTCTCACTAAATACATCATAAAAATTAGCCAAATAGTCAGGAATATCATGCGACTGGGGAGAGGTGGAGAAAACAGGAGCATCACTAAGGGCACACCGACAACCCCAACTCACCACAGACACAGATTTCCAATCCAAAACTGGATTATGGATTTGCAACCAGGGAAACCCCAGAACAATGGTATCATGCAAATTATGCAACACCAAAAATCTGCAATTCTCTTGATGGTCTGGGGCGACCCGCATTACCACCTGGGTCCAAAACTGAGGTTTATTCTTCGCCAAAGGAGTAGCATCAATACCCCTCAAAGGGATAGGCGTCCGCAGAGGTGTCATAGGAAATCCACAACGTTTAGCAAAATCCAAGTCCATCAGGTTCAGAGCTGCTCCCGAATCCACAAAAGCCTTAGCGGAAAATGTGGACAGGGAGCAGATCAGAGTAATTGCCAGAAGAAAGTTAGGTTGAACACCACCCACAGCAAATGTGTGTGCAAAACGTTTCTCTCGTTTAGGGAAGACAGAAATAATATGCGAGGCATCACCACAGAAAAAACACAGCTTATTACACCTTCTGAACTCCTGACGTGGCGCCCTAGACAAAACTCTATCACATTGCATAGGTTCAGACATTTGTTCAACAGGTGGCAACACCTCTCGTGCGGTTTTGCGTTCACGCAAATGCCGATCAACCTGAATGGCTAATGACATAGAATCGTCAAGACCAGAGGGAACAGGAAATCCCACCATAGTATATTTTACAGTTTCTGACAAACCCTTCCGAAAGAGGGCTGCCAAGGCACCATCATTCCAGGTAGTAAGGACCGCCCACTTTCGGAATTTTTGACAGTACAACTCTGCAGAATCCCGACCCTGGCTCAATGCCAACAGGGCCTTTTCAGCCTGATCAATAGCATTAGGTTCATCATACAACAACCCCAAGGCTTGAAAAAATGCGTTCACATTAGTAAGAATAGAATCATCAGGTTTCAAAGAAAACGCCCAATCCTGGGAATCGCCGCACAGCAAAGAGATGACAATTTTAACCTGCTGCGCGGAGCTCCCCGATTAGTTAGGCTTCAAGGCAAAAAATAATTTACAATTATTCTTAAAATTCAAAAATTTAGACCGATCCCCAAAAAACACATCAGGAGTAGGGATCTTTGGTTCAGCAGCATGTGAATGAGCAAGATAGGCGGAAATTCCCAGCACTTCAGCAGTGAGCTGCTCCACACGATCAGACAATTGCTTCATCTCCATTGAGAAAGAAAAAAAAATTCCCCCTACGGCCTCAGAGACATAGAGGAAAAAATATACACAAAAAAAAATATTCTGACAAACTCTTTTTTTTTTTTACAATTCTTTCCTGCTATTGAATACCCTAGGATCTGTGGTATAGCTGGTGATTCTGTTATGAATGAGTCACCGAAGGAGGAAAAAACAAAAATACAAGCTAAGTCCAGAAAATCGGAGAGGTTGGTAGCTATCGGATTGCAGACCCCTGATCCTATCCACAACAACTACCAGTAGCCGTGGGGGCTTCCTATGATGCCCTAGACCCCTCGATCACAGCCGGAGAACTAAATAGGCCTAAAGAAAGAAAGGGGAAATCTAAACTGCCCCAGAACAGACCCCAAAGCAATAGGCAGCCCCCAACATATAATGACATTGAAGCAAGAAGAAAACCGTAACACAGATAGAAAGATAGGTTGAGCAAACGATGGGGCCCAAGCTAACTAAAAAGGACAGGATAGAAAAGCTGCTGTCTGCAATCCGTAAAAAACCCTACCAAAAAATGTCCCAACCGTCTGATAGGAAAAACAGGCCCTGAAGTCGCTAGGACTTCAAAATGACTATATCAGCACTCAGGTAAATTCTGAAGACAGAGCAAAGAGACAAACTGATCAGAGACAAAAATGGAACTCAGCACACCCCCGACCGGGGATGGCTGAACTCCAAAAACAAGGAAAACAAAACAAAACTAATAAGTTCAATAGCAGAGCAAAAACTTATCTTTGGGAAGCAGGAATCAGACTGGTCTCCAAGAATCCAGCAAAGAAATCACCAGCGACTCAGAAGGTCGTCGGCTGCCTTATATCCAGTCAGAAGTTCCTGTTACCCAGTCATCATCTACAAGATCAGGTGTTTGGTAATCAGCCTCACTACCTTCCTTCACCAGAAGAAGGAGTTCATCAGACATCGACGGTGAAGGGGAAAATGAACTCACAACAGTGGCCCCACTGAACTATCCTGTGTGTGGAATGCAGGTGTGGAGCATGGTCAGGAGTTCCCACCTTACCTGGATGGTGGGGCACTACACCTTAGGAGAAGGTGCAGTACCTCTGTGGCGACTGAAGCCTCAGGGGCGCCATATACCCCCCCGTTAAACACAGCACGTCCGCGGGCTGTAAGACAACAAAAGGTACAATACAGGAACACACAAACATTTTTAAATGCTATTCAACAATACTTATCTAATCTTCCTAATGTAGGAGGCACATTTCTTAAACGTTACAAACAGGTTAACTTCCTATCTTAGTATCAAAAATTTACTTAAGTGCAATTCTTAATTCAAAGTGCTATACTCAACACATTTTCTTTATTACATTTTCTATCAATTATTCTCTTTTTCTTTTTCTCTCTCTACTGGACGCAAGACACTCACCATCTACGCTTGGCCTGTCACCTGTCACTTTCAATTCTTCAGTCTTTATTCAATTCTCACATTCTATCTCAAAAAATTTTCTAATTCTCTGTATCAAATATTCTATAAAAGACATTTACTTTTCACAAGACACAACATTATCAAATACGTTATCATAAAACATTCAAAGATTCTTGCAAAGTGCTGAACACTGCTCCCAGCCGGGCTTTCTTGCAGTGTTCCTTGAGGTAGACATCATTCTTCGAAAAGTGTCCATGCAAAAACATTATCTTCGCAAAGTGTCTTTATATGTAAAACCAAGAAAGAGCATCTAAAGAGGTGCAACTATTTACAATAAAAGTTTTTGGATCAATCAGCGTCTATGATCTCCACAGTTCCATTTCAAAAACAACGCTGCCAATCAAAAACTGGGCAACATGATGAACAAAAAGGCAAAGGCACAACTGGTGCAACAAACCCTCCTGGGTAACAAGATTTGGAAAATTATAATTCTTCTACTGGTGATCCCCTCCTGGGGTTCTGGAAGCTGAACTGGAATTGTTCTCATCCTGATTCTGGTTCGTTGCTATGGGGTCTTGAAACTGTGGTAAATGGAATCCATGATGTATCTCCATGCCCATCAAATGTTCTCCCTTGATAGGTGGTTCCACTGTTCTGGTACGAGATCTAGCTCCTAGGGCCTCTGCAGTGTGTTGGTGCTGATGAGCAACTGCCTGGGGATTTGGCAGTGATGGGATCCCAAGATCACCGTCCCACAATGATCCAGATCCCCCTCTGACCTGTAGATGTCGGATCGGGCATGCCGGCTCCAACCGTACCCCCACCAGCATGGTTCCTCCTCCCCATCAACCCATTAGGAAGGTCGGGGTAAATACCTGGGAGTTCCCGACGGTGTGGCCTCTGTTCCGCTGCAGGCGTGATGGCAACGGGTGCTGCCTGGTGAGACACTGGGGATGGCGGTGGGGCCAGCAGCAGCTCCGGGTCCACGGGGGTCGCTGGCGGGACCTGCGCAGCCGTGCCAGATCCAGGCAGGAGTTTCTCTCCCTCCGCTTCAGCTCCCTGGGCTGTGTGCAACTCCTCCAGTATTAGCGGCAAAGAAGGGACAGAGGACGCCGCTGATGGCATGGCAGTGGCTCCAAGCTCCGCAAGGTCTGCCCAGAAAAGGTCTGGTGCCACAGCGGCGGGTACCGCTGGAGAGGGTACCGCAGGTGTAGGCCCGCCGGGGCGCGCTGCCGTCTCAGCTTCTCCAAAGCTTCCTTCTGCTGCAGACGGGTGGTCAGTAGAGTTGAGCGATACCGTCCGATACTTCAAAGTATCGGATCGGAATGGATCGGCCGATCTTAAAAAAAAGTATCGGTATCGCCGATTCCGATACCGGAAGTCCCATTCAAGTCTATGGGACTTCCGGTATCGGAATAAGAAAAACCCTGTTTTTGCCTTGTACAGCCTCTCTGGGGTCTGTACGGGCCTTTCGGGGGGCTGTGCCGGCCTGCCAGGGGGTCTGTGCAGGCTCCGGTGGTCTGTGCCGGCCTGCTGGGGGGCTGTGCCGGCCTGCCGGGGGGCTGTGCAGGCTCCGGGGGGCTGTGCCGGCCTGCCGGGGGGCTGTGCAGGCCTGCCGGTGGTCTGTGCAGGCTTCGGGGGTCTGTGCAGGCATCGTCCGATGGGACTACAAGTCCCATCGGGCGATGCCTGCTACCATGACAGTGGTTGACACATTAGCCAATGATGGGACAGTAGTAGTCCCATCATCCGGCTAATGTGTTGAATGTAAAAAAAAATTAAAAAAAAATTACATGCTACATACATGCTACATACATACAACATGCATACTACATACATGCTACATTCATACTACATACTACATACATGCTACATTCATACTACATATATACTACATGCAACATACATACTACATATATACTACATGCATGCAACATGCATACTACATATATACTACATGCAACATACATACTACATATATACTACATGCATGCAACATGCATACTACATATATACTACATGCTACATACATACTACATATATGCTACATATATACTACATGCATGCTACATACATACTGCATGCTACATACATACTACATGCTACATACATACTACATATATGCTACATACATACTACATATATACTACATGCATGCTACATACATACTGCATGCTACATACATACTACATGCTACATACATACCACATATATACTACATACATACTACATGCATGCTACATGCTACATACATACCACATACATACTACATACATACTACATACATACTACATGCATGCTACATGCATGCTACATGCTACATACATAACACATATATACTACATACATACTACATACATACTACATGCTACATACATACCACATACATACTACATACATACTACATGCATGCTACATACATACTACATGCTACATACATACTACATATATACTACATGCATGCTACATACATACTACATGCTACATACATACTACATATATACTACATACATACTACATGCATGCTACATACATACTGCATGCTACATACATACCACATACATACTACATACATACGACATACATACTACATGCATGCTACATACATACTACATGCTACATACATACTACATATATACTACATGCATGCTACATACATACTACATGCTACATACATACTACATATATACTACATACATACTACATGCATGCTACATACATACTACATGCTACATACATACCACATACATACTACATACATACTACATGCTACATACATACCACATACATACTACATACATACTACATACATACTACATGCATGCTACATACATACTACATGCTACATACATACTACATATATACTACATGCATGCTACATACATACTACATGCTACATACATACTACATATATACTACATACATACTACATGCATGCTACATACATACTACATGCTACATACATACCACATACATACTACATACATACTACATACATACTACATGCATGTTACATACATACTACATGCTACATACATACTACATATATACTACATGCATGCTACATACATACTACATGCTACATACATACTACATATATACTACATACATACTACATGCATGCTACATACATACTACATGCTACATACATACCACATACATACTACATACATACTACATGCTACATACATACTACATATATACTACATGCATGCTACATACATACTGCATGCTACATGCATGCTACATACATACTACATACATACTACATACATACCACATATACACTACATACATACTACATACAATACATTCATACAATACATACATAGACATACAGTACATATAACATAGAGTAACATACTTACCAATACTTGTCACATTGTTCCCCGAAGCCATTGTCTTTTACGGAATAAATATTAACATAACAAACCACAAAAATACTCATCCACGATCCGAAGCAGTCCACGAGTGTGTCCCACGACGATCTTGGGTAGAGAACTGCAGCATCAGCTGATGCTGCCGTTCTCTACGGGCTGCAGGAATCCAATGACGGAAGGTAGGTATCCTTCCGCACTGTATTCCTCCGCCACTTAAAAAAAAAAAGTCCCTAGTCTCACTTTATGCCATTGCTGTGTGGGAATTTCCCACGCAGCAATGGCATAAAGTGAGACTAGGGACTTTTTTTTTTTAAGTGGCGGAGGAATACAGTGCGGAAGGATACCTACCTTCCGTCATTGGATTCCTGCAGCCCGTAGAGAACGGCAGCATCAGCTGATGCTGCAGTTCTCTACCCAAGATCGTCGTGGGACACACTCGTGGACTGCTTCGGATCGTGGGTGAGTATTTTTGTGGTTTGTTATGTTAATATTTATTCCGTAAAAGACAATGGCTTCGGGGAACAATGTGACAAGTATTGGTAAGTATGTTACTCTATGTTATATGTACTGTATGTCTATGTATGTATTGTATGAATGTATTGTATGTAGTATGTATGTAGTATATATGTGGTATGTATGTAGCATGTAGTATGTATGTAGTATGTATGTAGCATGCATGTAGCATGCAGTATGTATGTAGCATGCATGTAGTATATATGTAGTATGTATGTAGCATGTAGCATGTAGTATGTATGTGGTATGTATGTAGCATGTAGTATGTATGTAGCATGCATGTAGTATGTATGTAGTATGTATGTAGTATATATGTAGTATGCATGTAGCATGTAGTATGTATGTAGCATGCATGTAGTATATATGTAGTATGTATGTAGCATGTAGTATGTATGTAGCATGCATGTAGTATGTATGTAGTATGTATGTAGTATTTTTTTTTTTTTTTTTTTTAACATTTAACACATTAGCCGGATGATGGGACTACTACTGTCCCATCATTGGCTAATGTGTCAATCACTGTCATGGTAGCAGGCATCGCCAGATGGGACTTATAGTCCCATCGGACGATGCTTGCACAGACCCCCCGACATCAGCACAGCCCCCCGGCAGGCCGGCACAGCCCCCCAGCAGGCCGGTACAGACCCCCACAGGGTGCACAGACCACCAGCAGGCCGGCACAGCCCCCCGGCAGGCCGGTACAGACCCCCACAGGGTGCACAGACCACCGGCAGGCCGGCACAGCCCCCCGGCAGGCCGGTACAGACCCCGGGCAGTCCACACAGCCCCCCGGCAGAGACCCCCGGAAGGCCCGAAATGACGGCGCATCATGATGCGCACACACCGCGCATCATGATGACGTCATTTCGGCTGTCAATCAACTTTGAACTTCAACTTCCGATTCCGATGCCGACTTCCGATATTGAAAAAATATCGGAAGTCGGTATCGGAATTCCGATACAGCAAGTATCGGCCGATACCCGATACTTGCGGTATCGGAATGCTCAACACTAGTGGTCAGTTCCATAATTTCCTCCGCTAATTGCCGGCAGTTCATTCCGGAATCAGGGTTGGAACCGTCAGCCATGGTGCTGGGGAGATTCAGTTCCCCGCGCTCTGCAGGCCTCCTTTCCTTGCTCTCCAAGATGGCATCCTGGCGTTCTTCCTCTTGCTCTGCCCTTCTGCTCACCACTGGCTTTCTCTGCCCCTCCTTCCGGGGGTGGCGTCTTCTTCCAGCACCTCCATACCAAGCCAGTATACGAACCCCTCGGGGGGGTGGGCCATGCATCGGTCACATAGTAATTCAGGCAGGGACAGCCCAAGACCAGACTCTTCGCAATCTTTTCTTAGGACCTCCCATCTCTTCACGCCCTTCTTCTCCATGCCAGCGGCCATTTCTAATGTCCATTTTACAGTCTATTAAATTTGGTCTTCTGCACATTTTCAAAAGTTGTAAATCCAAGGCACACAGAACCCGATGGCATCGTGTCTCGTCATCCTGTTCGTGACACCAAAATTGGGTCGCCCTCGCACACCCAGGGCAGCGGGGTACTCGGTACTGGGCCGGTGTCAAGGTGGGAATGTGTCACAGCAGCGGTGACCCAGTCCGTGGCCCTGGGCGCCCAATATCAATGGCAGTGATGTTAATGGTGTTAAAGTTTATTAGAATAGTTTGTGACGCCACCTGTGGTGTTTGGCAAGTAAGATGTTGAGCCAACACTGCATGCAGATCCGCTGGGACTGATGGTGTGGTGCAGCAAAGATGGTGTAGCTCCCCACAGGTGGAGCTGTAGTCCCAGGGCAGTGTAGGTGCAATGGATGAGGAGAGGCGCAGAATGGTATGGAGGCTGGTACCCAGGTGTAGTGGTGCGGGATTAACTGGAGGACACCAGAGTATGCGGTTCCAAAGCTTTACTCACTGTTTGCAGTTCACTCAACTGCCTGCCTCCGTACTGTGTTCTCCAGGCCAGGGCTCCAGCCAACCTCCAGGCAGGATAGGATTCTCCCTTCCACACTCCGCCAACATGTACCTTACTGAACGACTCCTCCAATGCGCCTTTAGGTGCGAAGCACTCCAGCACTTAGTTACCCTGGAATGCCTCTCTCTAGGTGTTCCTAGTATTTACTTGTATGACAGACAGCTGTAGCCTGATTCGGGGACTCCTCACTGCGTCTCGGCTCTCTATTCAGTTGCTGTTGTGTCCCAAGTTTATGATGGGAGCAAGGCGTTAGCGGCTCACTACTCCTCTGGTGTCTGTTGCTGGACATAAAGATCCAATCCACCTCGGGGACCGGGCCCCGGCCTTTGCGCTCTCTGGACTGGAGGGGTTCTCTATCTTCCTTCAACCAGCTTCCCACCGTCCTTCTATTCTCCTTCGTTCCGATCTGTTCTATCTCTCTTATGGAAGGTTAGGTTATCAATCTTATCGGCCTCTTTCTCTGGTCTTTCTCGTGCCAGCAGCCCAGATCACTGGGACCTGCTGCAGCACGTCCTTCAGACACCCATCTTCTCTCTTCTCTCCAACTAACCACTCTCCTCCTAACTCTCACTCTTCCTACTCTTTTATATCATCTCACTCCACCCGCCTCCCAGCACATCTCGTGTTACGAAGCAGGGTTCCACGAGGGGTGCTCTGCTAACCCCCAGCCTGAAGCTGTTAGGTGGCCCCACTGAGCTATCCTGTGTGTGGAATGCAGGTGTGGAGCGTGGTCAGGAGTTCCCACCTTACCTGGATGGTGGGGCACTACACCTTAGGAGAAGGTGCACTACCTCAGTGGTGACTGAAGCCTCAGGGGCGCCACACACTCTTTGGACAAAAGTTTTGAGGCTTATTCCACTTACCTGAGCTATTATGACATGTTTTCCTAAATCTGTAGGCATTAATATGTAGCTGTTATAGCTGAAAAGATTTTGGAATGTGCCTGTAGAACTTTTCCCCATCCAGAAGAGCATTTGTGAGATCAGACATTAATGATGGACTAGAGGGTCAGGCTCATAATGTTTTTTAAATTCCAAATGAGTTTGCTGGCATTGAGATCAGGGCTTTGAATGGCCAGTTAAGTTCTTTCACATCAAACCATGTCTTTATGGACCTTGCTTTGTGCATTCAGAATTAGTCATGCTGGAACAGAAAAGAACCTACCCCAAACTCATCCTGCAAAATTGGAAGCACACAATACAAATGTAGGGGTGAGCGAGTGTTGTGAAATTTGAGTTGTCCTGACTCAAAAGTGCTCCTAAGATTCCAATTGCACTGAAAAGACATGTACGATACTACTCTTTTTTTCCTGGCATACTGATCTTCTTCAATGCTGTGCTGTCACACACTCTTTCTTCTGTCTTTATGGTTTTCTCTCGCTGTCTCTACAACTAAGCAATGTGCTTTGACGTGCTTTTGCTATCCTGATTCATCACAAAATGGCTGCAGCATTTACTGCATCTGCTTTTACACAAACTAGATCAGTACCTACTGATTGGCTGTGCTTTATCATATGATATGGTAGATGCAGAGCAATGAAGTCCATCCGCCATGTCTGAGATCATGATTTTAGCCTTCTCTGGTTAGTGCAATTTACTGAAATGTGTAAAATGTTGGTGGCTATTTTAAGTAATTTGTGTGAAGTGAATTGCAATTTGGTGGCATCAGTGGGGCAGCTGGATTCAGCAAATACTTAAAAATTTGACACAAATTTGATTTTCATCAAATCGATTTGCTCATTTCTATCCAAAAAGTCTTGTTGTGCTTAAACATGAAGATTTCACATGGATTAAAAAGCCCAGACCAACCCTTAAAACCTAACCCCATAGCATTAGCCCTCTTTAATCATACTTTACAGTTGGCACAGTGCAGGTAGCATTATCCTGGCATTTGCCAAACCCATACTTGTCCATTAGATTACCAGATAGACTAGTGTGATTTGTCTCTTTTCAAAAGATGTTCCCACTGATTCAGAGTCCAGTGGTACTGAGCCTTACACTTCTCCATCTGACACTTGTCATTGTGATTGGTGATGTAAGGCTTTCATGGAGCTGCTGAGCTGTGAAAACCTATGTAATGAAGCTACGGGGCACAGATTTTATGATGATGGAATTCCAGATAAGGTTTGGCACTCTGCAGTTATTGAAAAGAATCCCTGCTACCTAGGGCTACAGTGTGTAAAGAAACTGTACACGTCTTTTCTGTATTGTTAAACCCGAGTGGTCACAAAAGACCTGTATGTGATCACTTCTTCCATAACTACTTACTACTCAGCATCTCACTAATGATTGGTGGTCTCAGCTCCAGCGAGAAGTTTAAGGTAAACTATTGTAAAATATGGGTCACGGCCCTGGGAGTCATATTGTGTAGGGGGCATTTGTACTTGAATACTGTGCTTTCTATAGATACAGTCCAATGTATGTTCACAGTCTTGCCTGTACTTTGATGTATAAAATGTTTAAGAGTATCTGCATGGTGTGCTATGGCTATAGTGTAGTGTGCCATACATCATAGTGGTTCAAAAATAATCCACATTTTAGCTGTTGAATTTATTTTAATCCACTTTCGGAAAAAACAAATATTTTTTTCACATAATCTTCCCACTTTTCAATACACTGCAGCAAAAAACTAACTTGACACTGTCTTCACCTGTTTACCAGATATGAATCTTTGTCCTCATGGAGATTCTTTCTGGGGACTAAGAAGGTCTGATTGGGGCAAGAGCAGAACTATATGGAGCATGCTATGCTTGTCATCAGTCATAGATGTGGATGGACGTCCATGACTGATGACATTGATGTCCATGTCCACTGATAATTAGTGTTGAGCGATACCATCCGATATCGTGAAGTATCGGATCGAATTGGATCGGACCGATACCCAAAAAGTATCGGGTATCTCCGATTCCGATACCGGAAACCCCAATCAAGTCAATGGGACGGAAATATCGGAATTACAAAAACCCCTTTCTTTACTTGTACATCCAGTTCGGGAGGGGGGAAGAGTGTGGGCAGTGCGTGGGCGGACACTGTGCGTGTCTGTGTGTGCGGGCGGGGTCTGTATGGGACTCTCGAGGGTCTGTGCGGGCCTGCCGGGTGTCTCTGCGGGCTGCCGGGGGTCTGTGCGGGCCTGCCGGGGGTGTGTGCGCGCTGCCGGGGGTCTGTGCGGGCCTGCCGGGGGTCTGTACGGGCTGACGGGGGTCAGTATAGGCCTGCCGGGGGTCTGTGCGTGCCTGACGGGGGTCTGTACGAGCCTGCCGGGGGTCTGTGCGGGCTGCTGGGGGTCTGTGCGGGCCTGCCGGGGGTTGTGTGTGTGTGCAGGCATCGTCCGATGGGACTACAAGTCCCATCGGGCTATGCCTGCTACAATGACAGTGATGGACACATTAGCCAATGATGGGACAGTAGTAGTCCCATCATCCGGCTAATGTGTTGAATGTAAAAAGAAACAAAAACATACATACTACATACATACTACATATATACTACATTCATACAACATACATACATACATACTACATACAGTACATACTTCATTGTTGTGAGCTCATTTTCTCATTCACCTTTGATGTCCAATGAACTCCCTCTGCTGGTGAAGGGAGGTCGTGAGGCTGATTTGGATGGGAGAGACCTGTCACCTGGGCAGGTGGATTGCGATTGGACATCCAGAATCTCTGAGTGGATATAAGGCAGCCGACGCCCTGTAGGGTTGCTGGTGATTTCTCTGCTCTGAGCTCTGGCCTCCAGTTCAGTTCCTGTCTTCTAAAGCTAAGTTTTGCTCTGTTATTGTTCCATGAGATTTTGTCTGATTTGCTTAGTTTTGTGTTCAGCCAGCCCCGGCTGGGGCTTTGCTGAATTCCATTTTTGTCCCTGATCTGTTAAATCTCTTTTGCTCTGTATTCAGAATATATCGGAGTGCTGATATAGGGATTTTGAAGTCAGACGTGTTGAGACATTTTTGGTAGAGTTTTTGCGGATTGCATCCAGCATCTTTTCTGTCCTTTCCTATCTAGTTAGTAGGGCCCCATCATTTGCTCTGCCTGTCTTTCTGTCTGTGTTTTCATCTGTTTTCACCGACAATACATGTTGGGGGCTGTCTATTGCTTTGGGGTCTGCTCTGGGGCAGTTTAGATTTCCCCTTTCTTTCTTTAGGCTTATTTAGTTCTCCGGCCGTGACGAGGCATCTAGGACCACCATAGGCACGCTCCACGGCTACTGCTAGTTGTGTGTATAGGATCAGGGGTCTGCAATCAGCTAGTTACCAACCTCTCCGTTTTTTTGGACTTAGCTTGCATTTTTGTTTTTTCCTCCTCCGGTGACTCATTCATAGCAGAATCACCAGCCATACCGCAGATTCTAGGGTTCTCAATAGCAGGAAAGATTTTTTTTTTTTTTTTTTTTAAAAAGTGTCAAAATTTTTTTTTTTTATGTATATTTTTTCATCTTTTTCTCTGGGGCTGTAGGAGGAATTTTTTCTTAATGGAGATTAAGCAATTGTCCGATCGTGTGGAGCAGCTCACTGCTGAAGTGCGGGGAATTTCTGCCTATCTTGCTCATTCACATGCTGCTGAACCAAAGGTCCTTACTCCTGATGTGTTTTTTGGGGATCGGTCTAAATGTTTGAATTTTAAGAATAATTGTAAATTTTTTCTTGCCTTGAAGCCTAGCTCATCGGGGAGCTCTGCGCAGCAGGTTAAAATTGTCATCTCTTTGCTGCGCGGCGATCCCCAGGATTGGGCGTTTTCTTTGACACCTGATGATCCTATTCTAACTAATGTGGATGCATTTTTTCAAGCCTTGGAGTTGTTGTATGATGAACCTAATGCTATTGATCAAGCTGAAAAAGCCCTGTTGGCATTGAGCCAGGGTCAGGATTCTGCAGAGTTGTACTGTCAAAAATTCCGAAAGTGGGCGGTCCTTACTACCTAGAATGATGGTGCCTTGGCAGCTCTCTTTCGGAAGGGTTAGTCAGAAACCGTAAAAGATACTATGGTGGGATTTCCTGTTCCCTCTGGTCTTGACGATTCTATGTCATTAGCCATTCAGGTTGATTGGCGTTTACGTGAACGTAAAATTACACAAGAAATGTTGCCACCTGTTGAACAAATGTCTGAACCTATGCAATGTGATAGAGTTTTGTCTAGGGCGCAACGTCAGGAGTTTAGAAGGCGTAATAAGCTGTGTTTTTTCTGTGGAGATGCCTCTTGTATTATTTCTGTCTGCCCTAAACGAGAGAAACGTTTTGCACACACATTTGCTGTGGGTGGTGTACAACCTAAGTTTCTTCTGGCAATTACTCTGATCTGCTCCCTGTCCAGAGAAGATTTGAGAAATCAAATCTTGTCGTATTACCTAATGCATTTCTGTGACTTCATGTAAAAGCTGCTCCAGCTCACTCGATTTAGTTTGTAAGGAAAACAATAATTTTTTTTTTTTCTCTAAAGAATTGAGATTCTTCAGAAATCTATGGAGACAGGCACCATTTTATTTCATATAGAAATTCCAGGTGCTCTATCCTGCAGAGAATCATATTGTGAAATATAAATGGATTATTTTGGGAGCAAATTACACTACATTTAAAAAATGGACTTTTTTTGTTGTAAACTTTTTTTTTTCAGAAAACTCTAATGTACATCTGTTCTGTAATTTAATGAGCTCTACTTGATGGAAATATCTTCTACATGGCTTCCAGAATCTAGATTTCCTTTAAGTTACAAGTAGAGTTGAGCGATGCCAGCCGATACTTGAAAATATCGGATCGGAATGGATCGGCCGATCTTAAAAAAAAGTATCGGTATCGCCGATTCCGATACCGGGAACCAATGCAAGTCAATGGGGCCAAAATATCGGAATTAAAAAAAACCCTTTCTTTCCTTGTAGGTTAATTCTACATGAAGAAAAACAACTAAGAATAATGTAGAATGTATTGTGGGAGGTGGAGGAGACATTAAAGCCATAGAGGTTTAGCCCAATCAAATGGAATAGCAGGAATTAAACTTTTTTTTTTAAAGATGTTAGGAGTTACAAAGATATTGACTATGTTAGCCTCATTTATATTTTGCCAGACATGTATGTCTTCTTCTTCTACTTCCTTTTTTTACATTCTTCTTCTTCTTCTTCTACTTCCTTTTTTTACATTCTTCTTCTTCTTCTACTACTTCCTTTTTTTACATTCTTCTTCTTATTCCTTTTTTTACATTCTTCTTCTTCTTCTTCTACTTCCTTTTTTTACATTCTTCTTCTTATTCTTCTTCTTCTTCTTCTTCTTCTTCTTCTTCTTCTTCTTCTTCTTCTTCCTTTTCTTACATTCTTCATATTCTTCTTATTCAACAATTATTATTCTACATATTCAGCTTCTTCATCTTCTTCCTATTCTTCTTCATCATATTCTTGTTTGTGTCAGGCATTCCTGTAGTTGTTATCTAGAAAAGTTAGAAGTTTACACCTTCCGTTCTGCCTGTCACAAAAGATTTACAACAGGATTTGTCCGCGTTCAGTTTGGCCTGCAGAAGCAGGCCTTTTCCAGGGGCACCACGAGGAGGAACGGACTCACCCCCATACACTGCTTAGTCTTCTTCTGCTTATAAATAAGATAATATCATTTGCTCAGAGTATTAGTCTTATGCTTAATGTTCTTCTGCTTTGTTTTTTTTATGCTTCTTTGTCTTCTCTCTCTTGTTGTTCTGCATCTTGGTGGTTGTCTTCCTGTTCTTTGTCCTCTTGAACCAGCTGACGGTACTGGCACCCAGAGGGGCAGCAGAAGGAACAAGAGCCAATGGCACTACCGAGGACCAGCTGACGGTGCTGGAACCCGGTTACTAAGCAGGAGGTACCTGTGCTACAAAGCACTACCAAGGACCAGCAGACGTTGCCGGAACTCGGATACCGAGATGGAGGCACCTAGGCCAAAGGCTCTGACGAGAACCAGCTGACGGTGCTGGAACCCGGAGGGGTAGCATAAGCTGCAAGAGCAAATGGAAATAGCAAGGACCAGCTGACAGTGCTGGCACCCGGAGGGGCAGCAGAAGGAATAAGAGCCAATGGCACAACCGAGGACCAGCTGACGGTGCTGGAACCCGGTTACTAAGCAGGAGGTACCTGTGCTACAAAGCACTACCAAGGACCAGCAGACGTTGCCGGAACTCGGATACCGAGATGGAGGCACCTAGGCCAAAGGCTCTGACGAGAACCAGCTGACGGTGCTGGAACCCGGAGGGGTAGCATAAGCTGCAAGAGCAAATGGAAATAGCGAGGACCAGCTGACAGTGCTGGCACCCGGAGGGGCAGCAGAAGGAATAAGAGCCAATGGCACAACCGAGGACCAGCTGACGGTGCTGGAACCCGGTTACTAAGCAGGAGGTACCTGTGCTACAAAGCACTACCAAGGACCAGCAGACGTTGCTGGAACTCGGATACCGAGATGGAGGCACCTAGGCCAAAGGCTCTGATGAGAACCAGCTGACGGTGCTGGAACCCGGAGGGGTATCAGAAGTTACCCCTGAAAAGCAAAGTTGGCATGCCGCAAGCTGGCCGCAGTTACCGAATCACACAGTCCTACAGGGGGTGCTTGTCCTACTGGCACTATGGAACAAACCTTTCTTACCAGAACCCGCAGTCCACATAGGAAGCACCTAAACTGCTGGCACCCTAGCCTCGGCTAACCCAACCGCAACACGACATGGCAACTTGGGGTGGCAAACTGACATTGACACTTCCCGGAAACAGCAGGCAGGGCTGGAACCAAGCTGGGCAGGAGGGAGTACCCGTGCCAAAGTCAGTTATGAGCAGCAACTGGCGATGTTGGAGCCCAGGACAAGCACTTAGCAGGCTGAGGCCTGATGTGCTGTCAATTGGGAGGCAGCAGGACAGATTGCCATCAAAACAGCAGGGGAACAGCTGACGTTACTGAACCCCACAAACACAGGAGCTAGTGTTTTACTCTGTGAAGACGGCACTTCCGAGCAACAACTGGCTGTGTTGAAGCCCAGGGACAAGCACGGAGCAGGCTTAGGCTGCATTGAAGAAATTTTAAGATCGGTTGTAGACTACTAATTTGAACCAAGCTCCACTTAGGCCTGTGGATTCACTGATTTTCGTATTTCCCCTGTCCTCCAACCCCGCCAGTTACAGCTCCGAAGTGGCGTCTGCACAATCCACACTTGTTCCTGTGTTACAGGTGTTCAGTCCGGTCAGTTAATCCCCTGATGTGTGTCCGGCAATGTCGCCTGCTCTGTCCACATTCCGATAATGGGAATGTGGACAGAGCAGGCGACATTGCCGGACACACATCAGGGGATTAACTGATCGGACTGAACACCTGTAACACAGGAACAAGTGTGGATTGTGCAGACGCCACTTCGGAGCTGTAACTGGCAGGGTTGGAGGACAGGGGAAATACGAGAGACAGTGGAGCCACAGGCCTAATTGGAGCACGGTTAAAAATCAGTAGTGGTACGACTGTGTAGGCAGCAGGAGACTTTGCCATCCACACAGCAGGGGATCAGCTGACATTACTGAACCCCACTGAGACACGGGAGCAAGTATCTCTTTCCGTGTGGACGGCACTTCCGAACTACAACTGGCTGTGTTGAAGCCCAGGAAATAGGAGGGTGTAGGCAGAGGCCTACTGAATTTTGAATGAGGTGACAGCAGGAGAGACTGCCATCCACACAGCAGGGGATCAGCTGACGTTACTGAACCCCACTGAGACACGGGAGCAAGTATCTCTTTCCGTGTGGACGGCACTTCCGAACTACAACTGGCTGTGTTGAAGCCCAGGAAATAGGAGGGTGTAGGCAGAGGCCTACTGTATTTTGAATGAGTTTACAGCAGGAGAGACTGCCATCCACACAGCAGGGGATCAGCTGACGTTACTGAACCCCACTGAGACACGGGAGCAAGTGTCTCTTTCCGTGTGGACGGCACTTCCGAACTACAACTGGCTGTGTTGAAGCCCAGGAAATAGGAGGGTGTAGGCAGAGGCCTACTGTATTTTGAATGAGTTTACAGCAGGAGAGACTGCCATCCACACAGCAGGGGATCAGCTGACGTTACTGAACCCCACTGAGACACGGGAGCAAGTGTCTCTTTCCGTGTGGACGGCACTTCCGAACTACAACTGGCTGTGTTGAAGCCCAGGAAATAGGAGGGTGTAGGCAGAGGCCTACTGTATTTTGAATGAGTTTACAGCAGGAGAGACTGCCATCCACACAGCAGGGGATCAGCTGACGTTACTGAACCCCACTGAGACACGGGAGCAAGTATCTCTTTCCGTGTGGACGGCACTTCCGAACTACAACTGGCTGTGTTGAAGCCCAGGAAATAGGAGGGTGTAGGCAGAGGCCTACTGAATTTTGAATGAGGTGACAGCAGGAGAGACTGCCATCCACACAGCAGGGGATCAGCTGACGTTACTGAACCCCACTGAGACACGGGAGCAAGTATCTCTTTCCGTGTGGACGGCACTTCCGAACTACAACTGGCTGTGTTGAAGCCCAGGAAATAGGAGGGTGTAGGCAGAGGCCTACTGTATTTTGAATGAGTTTACAGCAGGAGAGACTGCCATCCACACAGCAGGGGATCAGCTGACGTTACTGAACCCCACTGAGACACGGGAGCAAGTGTCTCTTTCCGTGTGGACGGCACTTCCGAACTACAACTGGCTGTGTTGAAGCCCAGGAAATAGGAGGGTGTAGGCAGAGGCCTACTGTATTTTGAATGAGTTTACAGCAGGAGAGACTGCCATCCACACAGCAGGGGATCAGCTGACGTTACTGAACCCCACTGAGACACGGGAGCAAGTATCTCTTTCCGTGTGGACGGCACTTCCGAACTACAACTGGCTGTGTTGAAGCCCAGGAAATAGGAGGGTGTAGGCAGAGGCCTACTGTATTTTGAATGAGTTTACAGCAGGAGAGACTGCCATCCACACAGCAGGGGATCAGCTGACGTTACTGAACCCCACTGAGACACGGGAGCAAGTATCTCTTTCCGTGTGGACGGCACTTCCGAACTACAACTGGCTGTGTTGAAGCCCAGGAAATAGGAGGGTGTAGGCAGAGGCCTACTGAATTTTGAATGAGTTTACAGCAGGAGAGACTGCCATCCACACAGCAGGGGATCAGCTGACGTTACTGAACCCCACTGAGACACGGGAGCAAGTGTCTCTTTCCGTGTGGACGGCACTTCCGAACTACAACTGGCTGTGTTGAAGCCCAGGAAATAGGAGGGTGTAGGCAGAGGCCTACTGTATTTTGAATGAGTTTACAGCAGGAGAGACTGCCATCCACACAGCAGGGGATCAGCTGACGTTACTGAACCCCACTGAGACACGGGAGCAAGTGTCTCTTTCCGTGTGGACGGCACTTCCGAACTACAACTGGCTGTGTTGAAGCCCAGGAAATAGGAGGGTGTAGGCAGAGGCCTACTGTATTTTGAATGAGTTTACAGCAGGAGAGACTGCCATCCACACAGCAGGGGATCAGCTGACGTTACTGAACCCCACTGAGACACGGGAGCAAGTATCTCTTTCCGTGTGGACGGCACTTCCGAACTACAACTGGCTGTGTTGAAGCCCAGGAAATAGGAGGGTGTAGGCAGAGGCCTACTGTCTTTGTAATGCGGAGACAGCAGGAGAGACTGCCATCTCCACAGCAGGGGAACAGCTGGCAGTGCTGAACCCCACTAACACTTGAACGAATGTGTTTGGCTCTGTGGAGACGACACTTCTGAACACCAACTGACGCTGTTGGAGCCCAGGATTAGGCGAGGAGCAGGCTGGGGCCTACTGGATTTTGGCAGGTGAAGGCAGCAGGAGACTTGCCATCTCCACAGCAGGGGAACAGCTGGCAGTGCTGAACCCCACTAACACTTGAACGAATGTGTTTGGCTCTGTGGAGACGACACTTCTGAACACCAACTGACGCTGTTGGAGCCCAGGATTAGGCGAGGAGCAGGCTGGGGCCTACTGGATTTTGGCAGGTGAAGGCAGCAGGAGACTTGCCATCTCCACAGCAGGGGAACAGCTGGCAGTGCTGAACCCCACTAACACTTGAACGAATGTGTTTGGCTCTGTGGAGACGACACTTCTGAACACCAACTGACGCTGTTGGAGCCCAGGATTAGGCGAGGAGCAGGCTGGGGCCTACTGGATTTTGGCAGGTGAAGGCAGCAGGAGACTTGCCATCTCCACAGCAGGGGAACAGCTGGCAGTGCTGAACCCCACTAACACTTGAACGAATGTGTTTGGCTCTGTGGAGACGACACTTCTGAACACCAACTGACGCTGTTGGAGCCCAGGATTAGGCGAGGAGCAGGCTGGGGCCTACTGGATTTTGGCAGGTGAAGGCAGCAGGAGACTTGCCATCTCCACAGCAGGGGAACAGCTGGCAGTGCTGAACCCCACTAACACTTGAACGAATGTGTTTGGTTCTGTGGAGACGACACTTCTGAACACCAACTGACGCTGTTGGAGCCCAGGATTAGGCGAGGAGCAGGCTGGGGCCTACTGGATTTTGGCAGGTGAATGCAGCAGGAGACTTGCCATCTCCACAGCAGGGGAACAGCTGGCAGTGCTGAACCCCACTAACACTTGAACGAATGTGTTTGGTTCTGTGGAGACGACACTTCTGAACACCAACTGACGCTGTTGGAGCCCAGGATTAGGCGAGGAGCAGGCTGGGGCCTACTGGATTTTGGCAGGTGAAGGCAGCAGGAGACTTGCCATCTCCACAGCAGGGGAACAGCTGGCAGTGCTGAACCCCACTAACACTTGAACGAATGTGTTTGGCTCTGTGGAGACGACACTTCTGAACACCAACTGACGCTGTTGGAGCCCAGGATTAGGCGAGGAGCAGGCTGGGGCCTACTGGATTTTGGCAGGTGAAGGCAGCAGGAGACTTGCCATCTCCACAGCAGGGGAACAGCTGGCAGTGCTGAACCCCACTAACACTTGAACGAATGTGTTTGGCTCTGTGGAGACGACACTTCTGAACACCAACTGACGCTGTTGGAGCCCAGGATTAGGCGAGGAGCAGGCTGGGGCCTACTGGATTTTGGCAGGTGAAGGCAGCAGGAGACTTGCCATCTCCACAGCAGGGGAACAGCTGGCAGTGCTGAACCCCACTAACACTTGAACGAATGTGTTTGGCTCTGTGGAGACGACACTTCTGAACACCAACTGACGCTGTTGGAGCCCAGGATTAGGCGAGGAGCAGGCTGGGGCCTACTGGATTTTGGCAGGTGAAGGCAGCAGGAGACTTGCCATCTCCACAGCAGGGGAACAGCTGGCAGTGCTGAACCCCACTAACACTTGAACGAATGTGTTTGGTTCTGTGGAGACGACACTTCTGAACACCAACTGACGCTGTTGGAGCCCAGGATTAGGCGAGGAGCAGGCTGGGGCCTACTGGATTTTGGCAGGTGAATGCAGCAGGAGACTTGCCATCTCCACAGCAGGGGAACAGCTGGCAGTGCTGAACCCCACTAACACTTGAACGAATGTGTTTGGCTCTGTGGAGACGACACTTCTGAACACCAACTGACGCTGTTGGAGCCCAGGATTAGGCGAGGAGCAGGCTGGGGCCTACTGGATTTTGGCAGGTGAATGCAGCAGGAGACTTGCCATCTCCACAGCAGGGGAACAGCTGGCAGTGCTGAACCCCACTAACACTTGAACGAATGTGTTTGGTTCTGTGGAGACGACACTTCTGAACACCAACTGACGCTGTTGGAGCCCAGGATTAGGCGAGGAGCAGGCTGGGGCCTACTGGATTTTGGCAGGTGAAGGCAGCAGGAGACTTGCCATCTCCACAGCAGGGGAACAGCTGGCAGTGCTGAACCCCACTAACACTTGAACGAATGTGTTTGGCTCTGTGGAGACGACACTTCTGAACACCAACTGACGCTGTTGGAGCCCAGGATTAGGCGAGGAGCAGGCTGGGGCCTACTGGATTTTGGCAGGTGAAGGCAGCAGGAGACTTGCCATCTCCACAGCAGGGGAACAGCTGGCAGTGCTGAACCCCACTAACACTTGAACGAATGTGTTTGGCTCTGTGGAGACGACACTTCTGAACACCAACTGACGCTGTTGGAGCCCAGGATTAGGCGAGGAGCAGGCTGGGGCCTACTGGATTTTGGCAGGTGAAGGCAGCAGGAGACTTGCCATCTCCACAGCAGGGGAACAGCTGGCAGTGCTGAACCCCACTAACACTTGAACGAATGTGTTTGGCTCTGTGGAGACGACACTTCTGAACACCAACTGACGCTGTTGGTGCCCAGGATTACGCATGCCGCATTCAGAGGCCAATGGGCAGCGGTTTTTATGGAGGTTGTGGACTACTACTGATTCTAACCATGCTCCACTTAGGCCTCTGGCTCCACTGTCTCTACTATTTACCCTGGCCTCCAACCCCGCCAGCTACATCTCTGAAGTGGCGTCAGCACAATCTACACTTGTTCCTGTGTTACTGGTGCTCAGTCCCATCAGTTGATCCCCTGATGTTTGTCCGGCAAGTTCGCCAGCTCTGTCCTCATTCCCACTACTGGTTATGGGAATGTGGACAGAGCAGGAGACCTTGCCGGACACACATCAGGGGATAAACTGATGGGACTGAGCCACAGGAACACAGGAACAAGTGTAGATTGTGCTGACGCCACTTCAGAGATGTAGATGGCGGGGTTGGAGGTCAGGGGAAATAGTAGAGACAGTGGAGCCAGAGACCTAAGTTGGGCACGGTTAAAAATCAGTAGTGGTTTGAATGTTGATGGAGCTGGTGACTCTGCCGTCCACACAGCAGGGGATCAGCTGGCATTACTGAACCCCAGTAACACAGGAGCTAGTGTGTTTCTCTGTGCAGACGACACATCTGAGCGACAACTGGCTGTGTTGAAGCACAGGGATTATAGTTCAGGTGGTAGAAAAATGAACACACCAGCAGACCTGGATACAGTTGCCAACCACTAATTTAGTCTGTAAGAGGAATGGCAAAGTCTTTGGAGATCCAGGCCTTGTTCATTTTCAGAAAAGTCAGCCGGTCAACATTATCGGAAGATAGTCGCGTGCGACGGTCTGTTAGTACACCACCTGTGGCACTAAAGACACGTTCCGATAATACACTGGCAGCAGGGCAAGCCAGCACCTCCAATGCATACTGGCTAAGCTCTGGCCATGTATCCAGCTTAGAGACCCAAAACTTGAAGGGGGAAGAGCCATCTGGGAGTACAGCGACAGGGCAAGACATGTAGTCTGACACCATCTGACGGAAGCGTTGCCTCCTGCTGACTCGAGGCGTCGCTGATGGTGTAGACAATTGTGGTGGACACACAAAACTTTGCCACATTTGGGCCATAGTGGTCTTGCCTTGTGCTGCGGCACTGCCTCTGCTCCCTCTTTGTGCAGAGTTTCCTCCACTGCCTCGACGCACAGAGCTGCTTTGTAAAGCACTTGCAACAATGCTGTCGGGTGGAATGGAAAACATTATGGACTGCACCAGTGACTCTTCGTACTCCCGCATTTTACGCTCCCGGTTCAACGTTGGTATGAGCCTTTGTACGCTGTCCCGGTAGCGAGGATCTAGGAGGGTGTACACCCAATAATCAGCCGAGACGAGAATGTGGGCGATGCGGCGGTCGTTTCTCAGGCACTGCAGCATGAAATCAACCATGTGCTGCAGACTCCCAACTGCCAAAGAACCGCTGTCCCCTGTTTGAGGCGTGACCTCGACCTGCTCTGCATCACCCCACCCTCGCTGTACATACTGAGTAGAGGTTTGTGTACCTCCCTCCTCTGGAGAGATGTCTTCCTCCTCCATCGACTCCTCCTCATCCTCCTCACAAAGTGTCCCCTGCCTAGGCCTTTGTGAGGAAACACGTAGCGCAGACTGTCCAGAAGCAGATGGCATTTGGGACTCCTCATCCTCCACCTCTTCTGAAACCTCATCCCTTAGTGCTTGCAGTGTTTGTTGAAGCAGGCAGATAAGGGGGACAGTCATGCTGACTAGTGCATCATCTGCACTCGCCATCCGCGTGGATTCATCGAAGGCACGCAAAACGAGGCAGATGTCCTTCATAGAGGCCCACTCAATGGTGCTGAAGTGTGAACGGCGCACAGTGCGACTTGTTTGCGCCTGATGCAGCTGGTACTCCATGACTGCTGCCTGCTGCTCACACAACCGCTCCAACATATGTAACGTTGAATTCCACCGGGTGGGTAGGTCACATATGATGCGATGTTCTGGAAGGCCAAATCGTCGCTGCAGAGCAGCGAGGCGCGATCTTGCCGTGCTGGAACGTCGCAAGTGAGCGCACTCTATGCGGACCTTGTGCAACAGTGCATCAAGATCCGGATAGTCCCTCAGAAAGCTCTGCACGACCAAGTTAAGAACATGTGCCAGACATGGGATGTGTGTGAGGTTGCCTAGGCCAAGAGCTGCCACCAGATTTCGGCCATTGTCACACACTACCAAGCCCGGCTGGAGATTCGCTGGCCCAAACCACACATCGCTCTCCAGCTTGATAGCATTCCAGAGCTCCTGCGCTGTGTGGCTTCGATTCCCCAAAGAAATTAATTTGAGTACAGCCTGTTGACGTTTGGCCACGGCTGTGCTCATATCGGTCGTAACAGGCTCCTGCTCTGCTGTTTCTGAGGAACTTGAGTAGGAGGAGGAGTCTATGTGTACAGACTGGAGTCCTGCAATCCGTGGCGTTGGAAGAACACGTACAGCGCCACTCTCCAGATCCGTACCCGGCTCCACAACATTGACCCAGTGGGCAGTGAGGGAAAGGTATCGTCCCTGTCCATGGTTACTGGTCCACGCATCGGTGGTCAGGTGGACCTTGCTACTAACGGCGTTTAGTAGCGCATGTTTTATTTTGCCCTCAACATGTTTCTGCAGGGCAGGGACGGCTCGCCTGCTGAAATAAAAGCGGCTGGGCACGTTGTATTGGGGGACTGCCAATGCCATTAAGTCCCGGAAGGTGTCAGTGTCCACCAGCCTGAATGACAGCATTTCAACTGCCAGAAGTTTGGCAATGCCAGCATTCAGAGACTGTGCTCGGGGATGGTTTGCCGAGTAAGGGCGCCTTTTATCCCATGCCTGTGCTACCGATGGCTGTGATGGATGGGAACGTGCTGTTATGGGTGGAATCTGACAGGGTCTCCGGACAACAGTGGCAGAGGTTCTTCCTTGGCGATCCTGTGAGGAAGCCGAACCAGCAGTGTGTGAGCTGGAGGAAGAGGGCCCAACACGAACTGAAGAGGTGGTAGGTGGTGCTGTACGTTGGCCTACGTCTTGAGGGTGTCTCTGCAACTCCAACTCGTGCTTGGTGCGCACATGTTTCCACATATTTGTGGTATTGAGGTTGCTGACATTTCTCCCTCTTTTGACTCTCTGATGACACAGCTTGCATTTGACAAAGCAAATGTCATCTGCAACTGTGTCAAAAAAGGACCACGCACTGCAACTCTTGTGAGCGCCCGGTTTGCCTTTGGAAGGAGGAATGCTCCTAACGGGTGCCGAAGTGGAGGGTACAGGCAACCAAGTCTTCCCCCTCCCTCTGCCTCCTGTTTTGGCCGGTAGGGGAATCTCTTCCTCCGAGCTGCTCCCACCACCTTCCTGTTGCTCACGCCATGATGGGTCAAGGACCTCATCATCTTCCCTCCCCTCTTCAAACAGCTGCTTCTCCGGGGTTGTCTCGCCAGCACCGTACGCACCAGAAAGTGGCAACTGAGTCTCGTCATCATCTGATGCGTACTGAGGTGTGCTGACCATAGGCACTGGCCCACTCGCCTCTTCAGATTCAGAGGGACAAAGAAGTTGCGCATCACTGCATACTCCCTCTTCTTCACATTCAGGAATGCTGCTTGGCTGGCCCCCTCTTTCCAAGCCAACAGATTCCGAGAACAGAAGTAGAGATTGTGATGGCTCCTGTCCATGTCTCTCTGACTGCCTGGGCACTTTGGCAGGTGGTGAAGAGACAGATGGTTGCTCTTCGGTGCTCTGACCCTGAGAGGATGCGGAAGTAATTGAAGTCGATGCGTTAGCTGCCATCCATCCGACAACGGCTTCAATTTGTTCCTCCCGCAGCAGTGGGGTACGTTGAGGTCCTACAAAGCTGCGCATAAAGGACTGTTGCCTGCTAAAACTGGGGGATGCTGATCCACTGGTGCCCGCAGCAGGCCCAGAATCCCCACGTCCTCTACCTGTAGAATCCCCACGTCCTCTCCCTGCAGAATCCCCACGTCCTCTCCCTGCTGAAACTCCACGCCCACGCCCACGCCCCCGCGCCTTACTCCCTGCCTTCTTCATCTTGCAAGACTGCTTAAGATAGGCAAAAAAGGACAAAGGGGGGCCTTAGTGTGCTTATTCCTGAACAGCTGGTTACAGGTACAAGAAACACTAATTTTATGAAGTGTGTGTGTGTGGACTAGACTTTAATAGGAGCTGATGTGGCCTACACAAGTTCAAAATGTAGTGTTTGGTGAACTTTTTATGTGGTTTCTTTGTTTGAAACAAACTCAAAGTATGAGAACAAAGAATTGAAACTGATAGTATCACCAACTTTTTGGAGCTATTACAATGCAGGCAGGTAACCTACAATGCAAAAGATGAGGCTCCAAAAAAATTGGGTAATACTAATCTGGCTGCGCCGGCAGGGCACAAGCCAGAAAAAAAGGCTCCTCTATCTACTCCTATATAGTGTTTGCAACCAACCAATGTTGATGGATACGGATGGATGCACACTAATAGGAGAAGAAAAAATGAGCTGCACTCAGAGACAAATATGTGTGAGGCAGTGACGCACGTTGAGCGTCCTACAACCAGACGTAGCTGCAGGACACTCTACTCAGCGTGAGCTGCACTCACACACAGTCAGAGACCTCTCAGACAGCCGTCAACAGTGCAGCTAAGTGGGCACTGGCACTGACAGGCTGCAGAAAGGCTCCGCTGTGTACTCCTATATAGTGTTTGCAACCACCGTAGATGGAGACGGATGGATGCACACTAATAGAAGAAAAAATGAGCTGCACTCAAATAAAAATATGTGTGAGGCAGTGACGCACGCTGAGCGTCCTACAGCCAGACGTAGCTGCAGGACACACTACTCAGCGTGAGCTGCACTCACACACAGTCAGAGACCTCTCAGACAGCCGTGAACAGTGCAGCAAAGTGGACACTAGCACTGAAAGGCTGCAGAAAGGCTCCGCTGTCTACTACTAGTGTTTGCAACCAACGTATATGGATACGGATGGAAGCACACTAGATTGAAATTATTTAAAAAATGCAGCTCAAAAAAATAAAAGATGTATGAGGCAGCAGTGATCACACTGGGTGGCCTACAGCCTGACGTGGCTGCAGGACCCACTCCACAGCGTGAGCTGCACTCACACAGCCCTTGCAGACAGCTGTGAAAACAGCGCTGCTAGGGAAAAGCAAGCTACAGTGGTGGTTTATGTAGCCTGGATAAAGCACAATATTGTTTTTAGAATCGCTATTTCTAACTGTCCCTCACAGTCTTCTACAGCAGCCTGTCCCTAACTGAATTCACAGCAGAGTGACCAGAAATGGCGGCTGCGGTGGCTTTTATAGTGCATCATGACATCATTTCGGCAGCCAATCACAGCCATGCCAATAGTTAACATGCCTACATGCCTAACAGGATGTGCCCACACTTCGGAGGATTCCCATTGGCTTAATCAAAGCAAGCAGGCTCATAGCATGATGGGAACTTCCTATTCCGATTCCGATCCCGGAATCCGATATGAAAAAAGTATCGGAATTAAGTATCGGAATTCCGATACCGCTAATATCGGCCGATACCCGATACTTGCGGTATCGGAATGCTCAACACTAGTTACAAGTATAAAAGAGTAAGGCTATTTCAGTTTAGACCTCCTATCAGGTGCATAATTTAAGGTGCAAGAAGTGAATCGTTATACATACTTCATATATACTACATTCATACAACATACATACATACTACATACATACTTCATATATACTACATTCATACAACATACATACATACTACATACACACTATAATCATACAACATACATACATACTACATATATACTACATATATACTACATTCATACAACATACATATATACTACATACTACATACATACTTCATATATACTACATTCATACAACATACATACTACATACATACTACATATATACTACATTCATACAACATACATATATACTACATACTACATACATACTTCATATATACTACATTCATACAACATACATACAACATACATACTACATACATACTACATTCATACAACATACAT
Organism: Dendrobates tinctorius; assembly: GCF_039654945.1. NCBI lineage: Eukaryota > Metazoa > Chordata > Amphibia > Anura > Dendrobatidae > Dendrobates > Dendrobates tinctorius. The sequence goes on from NW_027361672.1 coordinate 17,704,989, forward strand.
ACATACTACATGCTACATACATACTACATATATACTACATTTATACAACATACATACAACATACATACTACATATATACTACATTCATACAACATACATATATACTACATACTACATACATACTTCATATATACTACATTCATACAACATACATACAACATACATACTACATACATACTACATTCATACAACATACATACATACTACATGCTACATACATACTACATATATACTACATTTATACAACATACATGCAACATACATACTACATATATATTACATTTATACAACATACATACATAGTACATACTACATACATAAAGCATACATAAAACATGCTACAGACATACAACATACATACTACATACAATACATTCATACATTCATACAATACATATAGACACACTGTACATATAACATAGAGTACATACTCACCATCACTTGTCACTTTGATCCCCGAAGCCAGTGTCATCTGTAAAAAATATTAAAATAACAAACAACCGATATACTCCCTGATCCGCAGAAATCCACGAGTGTCCCACGATGATCTCCCGTGGAGAACAGCAGCATCAGCTGATGCTACCGCTCTCTAGGGGCCCCAGGAATACAATGACGGGAGGTAGGTATCCTTCCACACTGTATTCCTCCACCACTGTAAAAAAATAGTCCCTAGTCTCACTTTTGGCATTGCTGTGTGAGAAAGTTCCCACACAGCTATTGCCATAAAGTGAGACCAATGAACTATAGTAACCTCTCAGTGATGCATTGCAGGAGATCGTCGTGGGACACTCGTGGATTTCTGCAGATCAGGGAGTATATTGCTTGCTTGTTATTTTAATATTTTTTACAGTGAGATGACACTGGCTTCGGGGATCAAAGTGACAAGTGATAGTGAGTATGTACTCTATGTTATATGTACTGTATGTCTATATGTATGTATGTATTGTATGAATGTATGAATGTATTGTATGTAGTATGTATGTAGTATGTATGAATGTAGTATATATGTAGTATATATGTAGTATGTATGTATGTATGTATGTTGTATGAATGTAGTATATATGTAGTATATATGTAGTATGCAGTATGTATGTATGTATGTTGTATGAATGTAGTATATATGTAGTATGTATGTAGTATGTATGTACTGTATGTTGTATGAATGTAGTATGTATGTAGTATGTAGTATGTATGTTGTATGAATGTAGTATATATGCAGTATGTATGTAGTATGTATGTTGTATGAATGTTGTATATATGCAGTATGTATGTAGTATGTATGTATGTTGTATATATGTAGTATGTATGTAGCATGTATGTAGTATATATGTAGTATGTATGTTATTTTTTTTTTTTTACATTCAACACATTAGTCGGATGATGGGACTACTACTGTCCCATCATTGGCTAATGTGTCAATCACTGTCATTGTAGCAGGCATAGCCCGATGGGACTTGTAGTCCCATCAGACGATGCCTGCACACACACAAAACCCCTGGCAGGCCCACACAGACCCCCGGCAGCCCCGTACAGACCTCCGGCAGCCCGCACAGACCCCCAGCAGCCTGCACAGACCCCCGGCAGGCCCGTAAGACCCCCGGCAGGCCCGCACAGACCCCTGGCAGGCCCGAACAGACCCCCGGCAGTCCCGCACAGACCCCAGGCAGTCCCGCACAGACTCCCGGCAGCCCGCACAGACCCCCGGCAGGCCCATACAGACCCCCGGCAGGCCCATACAGACCCCCGGCAGGCCCGTACAGATCCCCGGCAGGCCCGCACAGACCCCCCCGGCAGCCCGCACAGACCCCCAGCAGGCCCGCACAGACCGCGCATCATAATGACATCATTTCAGCAGCCAATCACAGTCACAACACTGGCTCATTGCATTATGGGAACTTCCAATTCCGGTATCCGATATTGTAAAAATATTGGTACTCAGTATCGGAATTCCGATACAGCGAATATCGGCCGATACCCGATATTTGCAGTATCGGAATGCTTAACACTACTGATGATACATCTTTTTCATCAGTCATGGACATCCAATTCCTGATGCATTGCTGACCCTTATGAAAGCTTCCTGGAACTTCTCTATCCGTTACAATACACTTCTTTGAGACAGAAAACTTTCTCTACATTGTGAAAAAAAAGGTCTTTGGTAAATATCTGCACAAGATACATCCTTAGACAACCCCCAAAAAAATTCCTTGCACTCTGCTCTTTTTATGTACAAATCACAAGTGGGGCAGCCATTGTTTCATGCATCACTGTCACAAATAGCCTGATGTAGCATGTTCAAACTTGAACAGCAGTAATTGGAGGGACAGTGACCTGTTCAGAAAGCGATATAAGACAATGCGGCTGACAGAACTGGAGTACAGAAAATTTTTGACTCAACCTCATAGTTTATGTAGTGCAGCCATTTATTTCCTTCTCAGAGCATTCATGGTGCTCGAAATATGCAGGAATGCTCGAAGTGCAAATGAACTTTAGTTGCGCCCAAGTGTTGCTAAATCTGTAATTAATTTGAATAAGGGCATCTTTAAACTAAAACAAGAATATTGTATATGGAAAAACTGGTAACGATGATATTGAGGAGATATGTGGGTGATCAGATTTATACGAAAGGAATTAGTAGCATCTACTATAACTTACGTTGCCTTTGTTCCAAGAAATATTGAATTTTCCAATTGAATAGCCTGAGCTATGGCGTAAGGAGAAAAACTCTGCTATCTACAGATGCATATCCCTTTAATATTCATTTTCCAGCCGCCCTAAAATAATAATGTAATTTAATGTCTACCTAATTTGCCGTCTAACTTGTAATTTACAGTATCTCTGAATGGTTATAGCATGCTAAAATAAATTGTTTATATAAAGTTGTAATACCGTATAAATAATTACCATCTAATTTACGCATTCACCCTGCACTTAATTAGCTGTTTAATAACATTCTAGAATAGATGCTTCACTCATTTTAATTTGCAATGATCATTTTCTTCATTATTATCATTAGAAATAAAAGTTTGCACGCTCCGCTATTATACACAAATAGATAATAGAGTGAAAAATAACCTGAGTTCATTTCACTAAATTATTTTTTCCTGGGCTGCTATTACACTGGAAAAAAAAAAAATAATTTTTAGCTTACATTTTACGTCGCTATTCCTGTGTTCCCTTCCCACATCGGTTGCATAACTGACCTTTACAAAGCCCTTTGTTTCTCACCCCAAGAGCCAAAAGGTGTTAAAATCTGTGTTTATTCAATTTGTAATGGCATGCAGTGTAATTACAAGCAGTTTGCTCCCTCAGTTGTAAAATATATTTTTTAAGAGAGATCAATGAAATGAAATGTAGAACATTACAGCTGTGTGTACTGTATAATGGAAAAGCTACCTAAACACACAAAAGACGCTGTGTACTATATTAGTCAGAATACGTTGCTGTTAACACCTTAATTACCGCACCAGATTCGACACTCCCATGTATCCTAATTGGGTTGTAATTTAAATTTTCATCTAAAAACTGGGAAATACTAAAATATTGTGTTTATCTATAACATCTATTAGAATATAAGGATGTTCAAAGTTCTTGAGAGATATTCTTTAACTTTTTTAGGTCGCTTGTGATTGTTCTCATATTGCATTTAGAGAATGGGCCTTTCCATTCAGCAGGGTTCTCTCTCTCGCCTGTAAAGTTTCAGCTCTTTTGAGCAGTGGGGTCCTCTCTCTGCTGTAGAGTGTAAAGGCCCCTTTACATTTAGCGATGCACCAGCGATCCCGACAACGATACGACCCGGTCAGGATCGCTGGTGCATCGCTAAATGGTCGCTAGTGAGCTGCCACACAGGCAGATCTCACAGCGATGTAGCGACGCAGCAGCGGTCATTACTTACCTTTCAGACGCGGCGATCCTGATGTCCTCCCGCCCGCATCCACATGTCGCTCATTGGCGCCTGCAGGAAGCCCAGCAAGAAGCGCCTGACGAGAAATGGATTTGCACGATCTCGCGCGATCAGTGACAGACAGCGGGGGAGCCAATCGGAGGTAAGTATCACACATAGCGATATCGCTGCGGTGTCACAAAATCGGTGACGCTTTAGCGATATCGCTATGTGTAAAGGCCCCTTAAGTTCTTATGGTAAGTGAGGTTCTTAATTTCTCTTCTCTCCCCCAACGTGTATTTGCTGAGCAGTTAAAAGCCTTCCAGTATTGAGATTCACACAAATTAATTTGCCACAATTCAAACCTTTTGGGAAAATTCATCAAAGTTGTCGAATTCGTATTGCAAAAGATTCAATCATCTCTAATATAGTCAATCATTCACTTCAATGGCTGTTTGTAATAGTACAATACATTTGGCTTTAACATCACTAACCATTAGTGTTGAGCATTCCGATACCGCAAGTATCGGGTATCGGCCGATATTAGCGGTATCGGAATTCCGATACTTAGTTCCGATACTTTTGTCATATCGGATTCCGGAATCTGAATCGGAATAGGAAGTTCCCATCATGCTATGAGCCTGCTTGCTTTGATTAAGCCAATGGGAATCCTCCGAAGTGTGGGCACATCCTGTTAGGCATGTAGGCATGTTAACTATTGGCATGGCTGAGATTGGCTGCCGAAATGATGTCATGATGCACTATAAAAGCCACCGCAGCCACCATTTCTGGTCACTCTGCTGTGAATTCAGTTAGGGACAGGCTGCTGTAGAAGACTGTGAGGGACAGTTAGAAATAGCGATTCCACCAAACATCTAGTGCTTTACCCAGGCTACATAAACCACCACTGTAGCCTTCTTTGCCCTAGCAGCAGTGTTCACAGCTGTCTGCAAGGGCTGTGTGAGTGCAGCTCACGCTGTGGAGTGGGTCCTGCAGCCACGTCAGGTTGTAGGCCACCCAGTGTGATCACTGCTGCATCATACATCTTTTATTTTTTGAGCTGCATTTTTTACATAATTTCAATCTAGTGTGCTTCCATCCGTATCCATATACGTTGGTTGCAAACACTAGTAGTAGACAGCGGAGCCTTTCTGCAGCCTTTCAGTGCTAGTGTCCACTTTGCTGCACTGTTCACGGCTGTCTGAGAGGTCTCTGACTGTGTGTGAGTGCAGCTCACGCTGAGTAGTGTGTCCTGCAGCTACGTCTGGCTGTAGGACGCTCAGCGTGCGTCAGTGCCTCACACATATTTTTATTTGAGTGCAGCTCATTTTTTCTTCTATTAGTGTGCATCCATCCGTCTCCATCTACGGTGGTTGCAAACACTATAAAGGAGTACACAGCGGAGCCTTTCTGCAGCCTGTCAGTGCCAGTGCCCACTTAGCTGCACTGTTGACGGCTGTCTGAGAGGCCTCTGACTGTGTGTGAGTGCAGCTCACGCTGAGTAGAGTGTCCTGCAGCTACGTCTGGTTGTAGGACGCTCAACGTGCGTCACTGCCTCACACATATTTGTCTTTGAGTGCAGCTCATTTTTTCTTCTCCTATTAGTGTGCATCCATCCGTATCCATCAACATTGGTTGGTTGCAAACACTATATAGGAGTAGATAGAGGAGCCTTTTTTTCTGGCTTGTGCCCTGCCGGCGCAGCCAGATTAGTATTACCCAATTTTTTTGGAGCCTCATCTTTTGCATTGTAGGTTACCTGCCTGCATTGTAATAGCTCCAAAAAGTTGGTGATACTATCAGTTTCAATTCTTTGTTCACATACTTTGAGTTTGTTTCCAACAAAGAAACCACAAAAAAAGTTCACCAAACACTACATTTTGAACTTGTGTAGGCCACATCAGCTCCTATTAAAGTCTAGTCCACACACACACACACTTCATAAAATTAGTGTTTCTTGTACCTGTAACCAGCTGTTCAGGAATAAGCACACTAAGGCCCCCTTTGTACTTTTTTGCCTATCTTAAGCAGTCTTGCAAGATGAAGAAGGCAGGGAGTAAGGCGCGTGGGGCGTGGGCGTGGAGTTTCAGCAGGGAGAGGACGTGGGGATTCTGCAGGGAGAGGACGTGGGGATTCTACAGGTAGAGGACGTGGGGATTCTGGGCCTGCTGCGGGCACCAGTGGATCAGCATCCCCCAGTTTTAGCAGGCAACAGTCCTTTATGCGCAGCTTTGTAGGACCTCAACGTACCCCACTGCTGCGGGAGGAACAAATTGAAGCCGTTGTCGGATGGATGGCAGCTAACGCATCGACTTCAATTACTTCCGCATCCTCTCAGGGTCAGAGCACCGAAGAGCAACCATCTGTCTCTTCACCACCTGCCAAAGTGCCCAGGCAGTCAGAGAGACATGGACAGGAGCCATCACAGTCTCTACTTCTGTTCTCGGAATCTGTTGGCTTGGAAAGAGGGGGCCAGCCAAGCAGCATTCCTGAATGTGAAGAAGAGGGAGTATGCAGTGATGAGCAACTTCTTTGTCCCTCTGAATCTGAAGAGGCGAGTGGGCCAGTGCCTATGGTCAGCACACCTCAGTACGCATCAGATGATGACGAGACTCAGTTGCCACTTTCTGGTGCGTACGGTGCTGGCGAGACAACCCCGGAGAAGCAGCTGTTTGAAGAGGGGAGGGAAGATGATGAGGTCCTTGACCCATCATGGCGTGAGCAACAGGAAGGTGGTGGGAGCAGCTCGGAGGAAGAGATTCCCCTACCGGCCAAAACAGGAGGCAGAGGGAGGGGGAAGACTTGGTTGCCTGTACCCTCCACTTCGGCACCCGTTAGGAGCATTCCTCCTTCCAAAGGCAAACCGGGCGCTCACAAGAGTTGCAGTGCGTGGTCCTTTTTTGACACAGTTGCAGATGACATTTGCTTTGTCAAATGCAAGCTGTGTCATCAGAGAGTCAAAAGAGGGAGAAATGTCAGCAACCTCAATACCACAAATATGTGGAAACATGTGCGCACCAAGCACGAGTTGGAGTTGCAGAGACACCCTGAAGACGTAGGCCAACGTACAGCACCACCTACCACCTCTTCAGTTCGTGTTGGGCCCTCTTCCTCCAGCTCACACACTGCTGGTTCAGCTTCCTCACAGGATCGCCAAGGAAGAACCTCTGCCACTGTTGTCCGGAGACCCTGTCAGATTACACCCATAGCAGCACGTTCCCATCCATCACAGCCATCGGTAGCACAGGCATGGGATAAAAGGCGCCCTTACTCGGCAAACCATCCCCGAGCACAGTCTCTGAATGCTGGCATTGCCAAACTTCTGGCAGTTGAAATGCTGTCATTCAGGCTGGTGGACACTGACACCTTCCGGGACTTAATGGCATTGGCAGTCCCCCAATACAACGTGCCCAGCCGCTTTTATTTCAGCAGGCGAGCCGTCCCTGCCCTGCAGAAACATGTTGAGGGCAAAATAAAACATGCGCTACTAAACGCCGTTAGTAGCAAGGTCCACCTGACCACCGATGCGTGGACCAGTAACCATGGACAGGGACGATACCTTTCCCTCACTGCCCACTGAGTCAATGTTGTGGAGCCGGGTACGGATCTGGAGAGTGGCGCTGTACGTGTTCTTCCAACGCCACGGATTGCAGGACTCCAGTCTGTACACATAGACTCCTCCTCCTACTCAAGTTCCTCAGAAACAGCAGAGCAGGAGCCTGTTACGACCGATATGAGCACAGCCGTGGCCAAACGTCAACAGGCTGTACTCAAATTAATTTCTTTGGGGAATCGAAGCCACACAGCGCAGGAGCTCTGGAATGCTATCAAGCTGGAGAGCGATGTGTGGTTTGGGCCAGCGAATCTCCAGCCGGGCTTGGTAGTGTGTGACAATGGCCGAAATCTGGTGGCAGCTCTTGGCCTAGGCAACCTCACACACATCCCATGTCTGGCACATGTTCTTAACTTGGTCGTGCAGAGCTTTCTGAGGGACTATCCGGATCTTGCTGCACTGTTGCACAAGGTCCGCATAGAGTGCGCTCACTTGCGACGTTCCAGCACGGCAAGATCGCGCCTCGCTGCTCTGCAGCGACGATTTGGCCTTCCGGAACATCGCATCATATGTGACCTACCCACCCGGTGGAATTCAACGTTACATATGTTGGAGCGGTTGTGTGAGCAGCAGGCAGCAGTCATGGAGTACCAGCTGCATCAGGCGCAAACAAGTCGCACTGTGCGCCGTTCACACTTCAGCACCATTGAGTGGGCCTCTATGAAGGACATCTGCCTCGTTTTGCGTGCCTTCGATGAATCCACGCGGATGGCGAGTGCAGATGATGCACTAGTCAGCATGACTGTCCCCCTTATCTGCCTGCTTCAACAAACACTGCAAGCACTAAGGGATGAGGTTTCAGAAGAGGTGGAGGATGAGGAGTCCCAAATGCCATCTGCTTCTGGACAGTCTGCGCTACGTGTTTCCTCACAAAGGCCTAGGCAGGGGACACTTTGTGAGGAGGATGAGGAGGAGTCGATGGAGGAGGAAGACATCTCTCCAGAGGAGGGAGGTACACAAACCTCTACTCAGTATGTACAGCGAGGGTGGGGTGATGCAGAGCAGGCCGAGGTCACGCCTCAAACAGGGGACAGCGGTTCTTTGGCAGTTGGGAGTCTGCAGCACATGGTTGATTTCATGCTGCAGTGCCTGAGAAACGACCGCCGCATCGCCCACATTCTCGTCTCGGCTGATTATTGGGTGTACACCCTCCTAGATCCTCGCTACCGGGACAGCGTACAAAGGCTCATACCAACGTTGAACCGGGAGCGTAAAATGCGGGAGTACGAAGAGTCACTGGTGCAGTCCATAATGTTTTCCATTCCACCCGACAGCATTGTTGCTAGTGCTTTACAAAGCAGCTCTGTGCGTCGAGGCAGTGGAGGAAAGTCTGCACAAAGAGGGAGCAGAGGCAGCGCCGCAGCACAAGGCAAGACCACTATGGCCCAAATGTGGCAAAGTTTTGTGTGTCCACCACAATTGTCTACACCATCAGCGACGCCTCGAGTCAGCAGGAGGCAACGCTTCCGTCAGATGGTGTCAGACTACATGTCTTGCCCTGTCGCTGTACTCCCAGATGGCTCTTCCCCCTTCAAGTTTTGGGTCTCTAAGCTGGATACATGGCCAGAGCTTAGCCAGTATGCATTGGAGGTGCTGGCTTGCCCTGCTGCCAGTGTATTATCGGAACGTGTCTTTAGTGCCGCAGGTGGTGTACTAACAGACCGTCGCACGCGACTATCTTCCGATAATGTTGACCGGCTGACTTTTCTGAAAATGAACAAGGCCTGGATCTCCAAAGACTTTGCCATTCCTCTTACAGACTAAATTAGTGGTTGGCAACTGTATCCAGGTCTGCTGGTGTGTTCATTTTTCTACCACCTGAACTATAATCCCTTTGCTTCAACACAGCCAGTTGTCGCTCAGATGTGTCGTCTGCACAGAGAAACACACTAGCTCCTGTGTTAGTGGGGTTCAGTAATGCCAGCTGATCCCCTGCTGTGTGGACGGCAAAGTCACCAGCTCCATCAACATTCAAACCACTACTGATTTTTAACCGTGCCCAACTTAGGTCTCTGGCTCCACTGTCTCTACTATTTCCCCTGACCTCCAACCCCGCCATCTACATCTCTGAAGTGGCGTCAGCACAATCTACACTTGTTCCTGTGTTCCTGTGGCTCAGTCCCATCAGTTTATCCCCTGATGTGTGTCCGGCACGGTCTCCTGCTCTGTCCACATTCCCATAACCAGTAGTGGGAATGAGGACAGAGCTGGCGAACTTGCCGGACAAACATCAGGGGATCAACTGACGGGACTGAGCACCAGTAACACAGGAACAAGTGTAGATTGTGCTGACGCCACTTCAGAGATGTAGCTGGCGGGGTTGGAGGCCAGGGTAAATAGTAGAGACAGTGGAGCCAGAGGCCTAAGTGGAGCATGGTTAGAATCAGTAGTAGTCCACAACCTCCATAAAAACCGCTGCCCATTGGCCTCTGCATGCGGCATGCGTAATCCTGGGCTCCAACAGCTTCAGTTGGTGTTCAGAAGTGTCGTCTCCACAGAGCCAAACACATTCGTTAGAGTGTTAGTGGGGTTCAGCACTGCCAGCTGTTCCCCTGCTGTGGAGATGGCAAGTCTCCTGCTGCCTTCACCTGCCAAAATCCAGTAGGCCCCAGCCTGCTCCTCGCCTAATCCTGGGCTCCAACAGCGTCAGTTGGTGTTCAGAAGTGTCGTCTCCACAGAGCCAAACACCTTCGTTAGAGTGTTAGTGGGGTTCAGCACTGCCAGCTGTTCCCCTGCTGTGGAGATGGCAAGTCTCCTGCTGCCTTCACCTGCCAAAATCCAGTAGGCCCCAGCCTGCTCCTCGCCTAATCCTGGGCTCCAACAGCGTCAGTTGGTGTTCAGAAGTGTCGTCTCCACAGAGCCAAACACCTTCGTTAGAGTGTTAGTGGGGTTCAGCACTGCCAGCTGTTCCCCTGCTGTGGAGATGGCAAGTCTCCTGCTGCCTTCACCTGCCAAAATCCAGTAGGCCCCAGCCTGCTCCTCGCCTAATCCTGGGCTCCAACAGCGTCAGTTGGTGTTCAGAAGTGTCGTCTCCACAGAGCCAAACACCTTCGTTAGAGTGTTAGTGGGGTTCAGCACTGCCAGCTGTTCCCCTGCTGTGGAGATGGCAAGTCTCCTGCTGCCTTCACCTGCCAAAATCCAGTAGGCCCCAGCCTGCTCCTCGCCTAATCCTGGGCTCCAACAGCGTCAGTTGGTGTTCAGAAGTGTCGTCTCCACAGAGCCAAACACCTTCGTTAGAGTGTTAGTGGGGTTCAGCACTGCCAGCTGTTCCCCTGCTGTGGAGATGGCAAGTCTCCTGCTGCCTTCACCTGCCAAAATCCAGTAGGCCCCAGCCTGCTCCTCGCCTAATCCTGGGCTCCAACAGCGTCAGTTGGTGTTCAGAAGTGTCGTCTCCACAGAGCCAAACACCTTCGTTAGAGTGTTAGTGGGGTTCAGCACTGCCAGCTGTTCCCCTGCTGTGGAGATGGCAAGTCTCCTGCTGCCTTCACCTGCCAAAATCCAGTAGGCCCCAGCCTGCTCCTCGCCTAATCCTGGGCTCCAACAGCGTCAGTTGGTGTTCAGAAGTGTCGTCTCCACAGAGCCAAACACCTTCGTTACAGTGTTTGTGGGGTTCAGCACTGCCAGCTGTTCCCCTGCTGTGGAGATGGCAAGTCTCCTGCTGCCTTCACCTGCCAAAATCCAGTAGGCCCCAGCCTGCTCCTCGCCTAATCCTGGGCTCCAACAGCGTCAGTTGGTGTTCAGAAGTGTCGTCTCCACAGAGCCAAACACATTCGTTAGAGTGTTAGTGGGGTTCAGCACTGCCAGCTGTTCCCCTGCTGTGGAGATGGCAAGTCTCCTGCTGCCTTCACCTGCCAAAATCCAGTAGGCCACAGCCTGCTCCTCGCCTAATCCTGGGCTCCAACAGCGTCAGTTGGTGTTCAGAAGTGTCGTCTCCACAGAGCCAAACACATTCGTTCAAGTGTTAGTGGGGTTCATCATTGCCAGCTGATCCCCTGCTGTGGAGATGGCAGTCTCTAGTGCTGTCTCCGCATTACAAAGACAGTAGGCCTCTGCCTACACCCTCCTATTTCCTGGGCTTCAACACAGCCAGTTGTAGTTCGGAAGTGCCGTCCACAGGGAAAGAGATACTTGCTCCCGTGTCTCAGTGGGGTTCAGTAACGTCAGCTGATCCCCTGCTGTGTGGATGGCAGTCTCTCCTGCTGTCACCTCATTCAAAATACAGTAGGCCTCTGCCTACACCCTCCTATTTCCTGGGCTTCAACACAGCCAGTTGTAGTTCGGAAGTGCCGTCCACACGGAAAGAGATACTTGCTCCCGTGTCTCAGTGGGGTTCAGTAACATCAGCTGATCCCCTGCTGTGTGGATGGCAGTCTCTCCTGCTGTAAACTCATTCAAAATACAGTAGGCCTCTGCCTACACCCTCCTATTTCCTGGGCTTCAACACAGCCAGTTGTAGTTCGGAAGTGCCGTCCACACGGAAAGAGATACTTGCTCCTGTGTCTCAGTGGGGTTCAGTAACGTCAGCTGATCCCCTGCTGTGTGGATGGCAGTCTCTCCTGCTGTAAACTCATTCAAAATACAGTAGGCCTCTGCCTACACCCTCCTATTTCCTGGGCTTCAACACAGCCAGTTGTAGTTCGGAAGTGCCGTCCACACGGAAAGAGATACTTGCTCCCGTGTCTCAGTGGGGTTCAGTAATGTCAGCTGATCCCCTGCTGTGTGGATGGCAGTCTCTCCTGCTGTCACCTCATTCAAAATACAGTAGGCCTCTGCCTACACCCTCCTATTTCCTGGGCTTCAACACAGCCAGTTGTAGTTCGGAAGTGCCGTCCACACGGAAAGAGATACTTGCTCCCGTGTCTCAGTGGGGTTCAGTAATGTCAGCTGATCCCCTGCTGTGTGGATGGCAGTCTCTCCTGCTGTCACCTCATTCAAAATACAGTAGGCCTCTGCCTACACCCTCCTATTTCCTGGGCTTCAACACAGCCAGTTGTAGTTCGGAAGTGCCGTCCACACGGAAAGAGATACTTGCTCCCGTGTCTCAGTGGGGTTCAGTAACGTCAGCTGATCCCCTGCTGTGTGGATGGCAGTCTCTCCTGCTGTAAACTCATTCAAAATACAGTAGGCCTCTGCCTACACCCTCCTATTTCCTGGGCTTCAACACAGCCAGTTGTAGTTCGGAAGTGCCGTCCACACGGAAAGAGATACTTGCTCCCGTGTCTCAGTGGGGTTCAGTAACGTCAGCTGATCCCCTGCTGTGTGGATGGCAGTCTCTCCTGCTGTAAACTCATTCAAAATACAGTAGGCCTCTGCCTACACCCTCCTATTTCCTGGGCTTCAACACAGCCAGTTGTAGTTCGGAAGTGCCGTCCACACGGAAAGAGATACTTGCTCCCGTGTCTCAGTGGGGTTCAGTAATGTCAGCTGATCCCCTGCTGTGTGGATGGCAGTCTCTCCTGCTGTCACCTCATTCAAAATACAGTAGGCCTCTGCCTACACCCTCCTATTTCCTGGGCTTCAACACAGCCAGTTGTAGTTCGGAAGTGCCGTCCACACGGAAAGAGATACTTGCTCCCGTGTCTCAGTGGGGTTCAGTAATGTCAGCTGATCCCCTGCTGTGTGGATGGCAGTCTCTCCTGCTGTCACCTCATTCAAAATACAGTAGGCCTCTGCCTACACCCTCCTATTTCCTGGGCTTCAACACAGCCAGTTGTAGTTCGGAAGTGCCGTCCACACGGAAAGAGATACTTGCTCCCGTGTCTCAGTGGGGTTCAGTAACGTCAGCTGATCCCCTGCTGTGTGGATGGCAGTCTCTCCTGCTGTAAACTCATTCAAAATACAGTAGGCCTCTGCCTACACCCTCCTATTTCCTGGGCTTCAACACAGCCAGTTGTAGTTCGGAAGTGCCGTCCACACGGAAAGAGATACTTGCTCCCGTGTCTCAGTGGGGTTCAGTAATGTCAGCTGATCCCCTGCTGTGTGGATGGCAGTCTCTCCTGCTGTCACCTCATTCAAAATACAGTAGGCCTCTGCCTACACCCTCCTATTTCCTGGGCTTCAACACAGCCAGTTGTAGTTCGGAAGTGCCGTCCACACGGAAAGAGATACTTGCTCCCGTGTCTCAGTGGGGTTCAGTAATGTCAGCTGATCCCCTGCTGTGTGGATGGCAGTCTCTCCTGCTGTCACCTCATTCAAAATACAGTAGGCCTCTGCCTACACCCTCCTATTTCCTGGGCTTCAACACAGCCAGTTGTAGTTCGGAAGTGCCGTCCACACGGAAAGAGATACTTGCTCCCGTGTCTCAGTGGGGTTCAGTAATGTCAGCTGATCCCCTGCTGTGTGGATGGCAGTCTCTCCTGCTGTCACCTCATTCAAAATACAGTAGGCCTCTGCCTACACCCTCCTATTTCCTGGGCTTCAACACAGCCAGTTGTAGTTCGGAAGTGCCGTCCACACGGAAAGAGATACTTGCTCCCGTGTCTCAGTGGGGTTCAGTAATGTCAGCTGATCCCCTGCTGTGTGGATGGCAGTCTCTCCTGCTGTCACCTCATTCAAAATACAGTAGGCCTCTGCCTACACCCTCCTATTTCCTGGGCTTCAACACAGCCAGTTGTAGTTCGGAAGTGCCGTCCACACGGAAAGAGATACTTGCTCCCGTGTCTCAGTGGGGTTCAGTAATGTCAGCTGATCCCCTGCTGTGTGGATGGCAGTCTCTCCTGCTGTCACCTCATTCAAAATACAGTAGACCTCTGCCTACACCCTCCTATTTCCTGGGCTTCAACACAGCCAGTTGTAGTTCGGAAGTGCCGTCCACACGGAAAGAGATACTTGCTCCCGTGTCTCAGTGGGGTTCAGTAACGTCAGCTGATCCCCTGCTGTGTGGATGGCAGTCTCTCCTGCTGTAAACTCATTCAAAATACAGTAGGCCTCTGCCTACACCCTCCTATTTCCTGGGCTTCAACACAGCCAGTTGTAGTTCGGAAGTGCCGTCCACACGGAAAGAGATACTTGCTCCCGTGTCTCAGTGGGGTTCAGTAACGTCAGCTGATCCCCTGCTGTGTGGATGGCAGTCTCTCCTGCTGTAAACTCATTCAAAATACAGTAGGCCTCTGCCTACACCCTCCTATTTCCTGGGCTTCAACACAGCCAGTTGTAGTTCGGAAGTGCCGTCCACACGGAAAGAGATACTTGCTCCCGTGTCTCAGTGGGGTTCAGTAATGTCAGCTGATCCCCTGCTGTGTGGATGGCAGTCTCTCCTGCTGTCACCTCATTCAAAATACAGTAGGCCTCTGCCTACACCCTCCTATTTCCTGGGCTTCAACACAGCCAGTTGTAGTTCGGAAGTGCCGTCCACACGGAAAGAGATACTTGCTCCCGTGTCTCAGTGGGGTTCAGTAATGTCAGCTGATCCCCTGCTGTGTGGATGGCAGTCTCTCCTGCTGTCACCTCATTCAAAATACAGTAGGCCTCTGCCTACACCCTCCTATTTCCTGGGCTTCAACACAGCCAGTTGTAGTTCGGAAGTGCCGTCCACACGGAAAGAGATACTTGCTCCCGTGTCTCAGTGGGGTTCAGTAACGTCAGCTGATCCCCTGCTGTGTGGATGGCAGTCTCTCCTGCTGTAAACTCATTCAAAATACAGTAGGCCTCTGCCTACACCCTCCTATTTCCTGGGCTTCAACACAGCCAGTTGTAGTTCGGAAGTGCCGTCCACACGGAAAGAGATACTTGCTCCCGTGTCTCAGTGGGGTTCAGTAATGTCAGCTGATCCCCTGCTGTGTGGATGGCAGTCTCTCCTGCTGTCACCTCATTCAAAATACAGTAGGCCTCTGCCTACACCCTCCTATTTCCTGGGCTTCAACACAGCCAGTTGTAGTTCGGAAGTGCCGTCCACACGGAAAGAGATACTTGCTCCCGTGTCTCAGTGGGGTTCAGTAATGTCAGCTGATCCCCTGCTGTGTGGATGGCAGTCTCTCCTGCTGTCACCTCATTCAAAATACAGTAGGCCTCTGCCTACACCCTCCTATTTCCTGGGCTTCAACACAGCCAGTTGTAGTTCGGAAGTGCCGTCCACACGGAAAGAGATACTTGCTCCCGTGTCTCAGTGGGGTTCAGTAATGTCAGCTGATCCCCTGCTGTGTGGATGGCAGTCTCTCCTGCTGTCACCTCATTCAAAATACAGTAGGCCTCTGCCTACACCCTCCTATTTCCTGGGCTTCAACACAGCCAGTTGTAGTTCGGAAGTGCCGTCCACACGGAAAGAGATACTTGCTCCCGTGTCTCAGTGGGGTTCAGTAATGTCAGCTGATCCCCTGCTGTGTGGATGGCAGTCTCTCCTGCTGTCACCTCATTCAAAATACAGTAGGCCTCTGCCTACACCCTCCTATTTCCTGGGCTTCAACACAGCCAGTTGTAGTTCGGAAGTGCCGTCCACACGGAAAGAGATACTTGCTCCCGTGTCTCAGTGGGGTTCAGTAATGTCAGCTGATCCCCTGCTGTGTGGATGGCAGTCTCTCCTGCTGTCACCTCATTCAAAATACAGTAGGCCTCTGCCTACACCCTCCTATTTCCTGGGCTTCAACACAGCCAGTTGTAGTTCGGAAGTGCCGTCCACACGGAAAGAGATACTTGCTCCCGTGTCTCAGTGGGGTTCAGTAATGTCAGCTGATCCCCTGCTGTGTGGATGGCAGTCTCTCCTGCTGTCACCTCATTCAAAATACAGTAGGCCTCTGCCTACACCCTCCTATTTCCTGGGCTTCAACACAGCCAGTTGTAGTTCGGAAGTGCCGTCTACACGGAAAGAGATACTTGCTCCCGTGTCTCAGTGGGGTTCAGTAACGTCAGCTGATCCCCTGCTGTGTGGATGGCAGTCTCTCCTGCTGTAAACTCATTCAAAATACAGTAGGCCTCTGCCTACACCCTCCTATTTCCTGGGCTTCAACACAGCCAGTTGTAGTTCGGAAGTGCCGTCCACACGGAAAGAGATACTTGCTCCCGTGTCTCAGTGGGGTTCAGTAATGTCAGCTGATCCCCTGCTGTGTGGATGGCAGTCTCTCCTGCTGTCACCTCATTCAAAATACAGTAGGCCTCTGCCTACACCCTCCTATTTCCTGGGCTTCAACACAGCCAGTTGTAGTTCGGAAGTGCCGTCCACACGGAAAGAGATACTTGCTCCCGTGTCTCAGTGGGGTTCAGTAATGTCAGCTGATCCCCTGCTGTGTGGATGGCAAAGTCTCCTGCTGCCTACACAGTCGTACCACTACTGATTTTTAACCGTGCTCCAATTAGGCCTGTGGCTCCACTGTCTCTCGTATTTCCCCTGTCCTCCAACCCTGCCAGTTACAGCTCCAAAGTGGCGTCTGCACAATCCACACTTGTTCCTGTGTTACAGGTGTTCAGTCCGGTCAGTTAATCCCCTGATGTGTGTCCGGCAATGTCGCCTGCTCTGTCCACATTCCCATTATGGGAATGTGGACAGAGCAGGCGACATTGCCGGACACACATCAGGGGATTAACTGACCGGACTGAACACCTGTAACACAGGAACAAGTGTGGATTGTGCAGACGCCACTTCGGAGCTGTAACTGGCGGGGTTGGAGGACAGGGGAAATATGAAAATCAGTGAAGCCACAGGCCTAAGTGGAGCTTGGTTCAAATTAGTAGTCTACAACCGATCTTAAAATTTCTTCAATGCAGCCTCAGCCTGCTCCGTGCTTGTCCCTGGGCTTCAACACAGCCAGTTGTTGCTCGGAAGTGCCGTCTTCACAGAGTAAAACACTAGCTCCTGTGTTTGTGGGGTTCAGTAACGTCAGCTGTTCCCCTGCTGTTTTGATGGCAATCTGTCCTGCTGCCTCCCAATTGACAGCACATCAGGCCTCAGCCTGCTAAGTGCTTGTCCTGGGCTCCAACATCGCCAGTTGCTGCTCATAACTGACTTTGGCACGGGTACTCCCTCCTGCCCAGCTTGGTTCCAGCCCTGCCTGCTGTTTCCGGGAAGTGTCAATGTCAGTTTGCCACCCCAAGTTGCCATGTCGTGTTGCGGTTGGGTTAGCCGAGGCTAGGGTGCCAGCAGTTTAGGTGCTTCCTATGTGGACTGCGGGTTCTGGTAAGAAAGGTTTGTTCCATAGTGCCAGTAGGACAAGCACCCCCTGTAGGACTGTGTGATTCGGTAACTGCGGCCAGCTTGCGGCATGCCAACTTTGCTTTTCAGGGGTAACTTCTGATACCCCTCCGGGTTCCAGCACCGTCAGCTGGTTCTCATCAGAGCCTTTGGCCTAGGTGCCTCCATCTCGGTATCCGAGTTCCGGCAACGTCTGCTGGTCCTTGGTAGTGCTTTGTAGCACAGGTACCTCCTGCTTAGTAACCGGGTTCCAGCACCGTCAGCTGGTCCTCGGTTGTGCCATTGGCTCTTATTCCTTCTGCTGCCCCTCCGGGTGCCAGCACTGTCAGCTGGTCCTCGCTATTTCCATTTGCTCTTGCAGCTTATGCTACCCCTCCGGGTTCCAGCACCGTCAGCTGGTTCTCGTCAGAGCCTTTGGCCTAGGTGCCTCCATCTCGGTATCCGAGTTCCGGCAACGTCTGCTGGTCCTTGGTAGTGCTTTGTAGCACAGGTACCTCCTGCTTAGTAACCGGGTTCCAGCACCGTCAGCTGGTCCTCGGTAGTGCCATTGGCTCTTGTTCCTTCTGCTGCCCCTCCGGGTGCCAGTACCGTCAGCTGGTTCAAGAGGACAAAGAACAGGAAGACAACCACCAAGATGCAGAACAACAAGAGAGAGAAGACAAAGAAGCATAAAAAAAACAAAGCAGAAGAACATTAAGCATAAGACTAATACTCTGAGCAAATGATATTATCTTATTTATAAGCAGAAGAAGACTAAGCAGTGTATGGGGGTGAGTCCGTTCCTCCTCGTGGTGCCCCTGGAAAAGGCCTGCTGCTGCAGGCCAAACTGAACGCGGACAAATCCTGTTGTAAATCTTTTGTGACAGGCAGAACGGAAGGTGTAAACTTCTAACTTTTCTAGATAACAACTACAGGAATGCCTGACACAAACAAGAATATGATGAAGAAGAATAGGAAGAAGATGAAGAAGCTGAATATGTAGAATAATAATTGTTGAATAAGAAGAATATGAAGAATGTAAGAAAAGGAAGAAGAAGAAGAAGAAGAAGAAGAAGAAGAATGTAAAAAAAGGAAGTAGAAGAAGAAGAAGAAGAATGTAAAAAAAGGAAGTAGAAGAAGAAGAAGAAGAATGTAAAAAAAGGAAGTAGAAGAAGAAGAAGAATGTAAAAAAAGGAAGTAGAAGAAGAAGAAGAAGAATGTAAAAAAAGGAAGTAGAAGAAGAAGAAGAAGAATGTAAAAAAAGGAAGTAGAAGAAGAAGAAGAAGAAAGAAGAAAGAAGAAGAAGACATACATGTCTGGCAAAATATAAATGAGGCTAACATAGTCAATATCTTTGTAACTCCTAACATCTTTAAAAAAAAAGTTTAATTCCTGCTATTCCATTTGATTGGGCTAAACCTCTATGGCTTTAATGTCTCCTCCACCTCCCACAATACATTCTACATTATTCTTAGTTGTTTTTCTTCATGTAGAATTAACCTACAAGGAAAGAAAGGGTTTTTTTTAATTCCGATATTTTGGCCCCATTGACTTGCATTGGTTCCCGGTATCGGAATCGGCGATACCGATACTTTTTTTTAAGATCGGCCGATCCATTCCGATCCGATATTTTCAAGTATCGGCTGGTATCGCTCAACTCTACTAACCATTGATCATCAAGGATTAGAAAAGCTACTCATACTGTGGCCCCATTTTAAAAATAGGGTGCCTTTGGAACAACCATTTTCATGCAGCCGTTGCTACTAATATCTAATAATTTTAGTGTGTTGACTATTTAAAAAATATTGTGCCTGTGTGTTAAAATAATATGATGTTGAAAATTTGGCCTCCTTATTAGGGATAAGCGGACTTGTGTAAGTTCAGGTTCATCGAGTTCAAGCAAACTTTAGTCCAAAGTTCGGCTCTGGTACTAGAATTGTACCCGATCTTGAACCCAAACCCAAACTCCATAGAGGTCAATTGGAATCTCTTTCTCTCTCTTTAAATTTGAAGAAAATGGATGAAAAAAAAATATGTGTCACCAATTCTACAGTTATGTCACATACCTCTTTTATGTGACCACTACAGCCAATCTCTGACCTCATCTCTGAACCTTTCATGGATATATATATTTGTTATCATTTCCTACATCACAGTCTTTACTATTTTTCCACAAAACATATTTTTAACTCTTCAAAGGCATCCCTCCAAAATCTTGAGGACAGGGATAAGGAACAGTATCACCAGCATAGCAGCACATTTTTTTCAATATAAGACATATCTTTAACCCCTTCACGATGTGGTAAATTTCAGTTTTTACATGTTCGTTTTTCCTCCCATAACCATACCTTTTTTTATTTTTCTGTCCACATAGACATATGGGGGCTTGTTTTTTGTGGGATAAGTTGTACTTTTGAATGACACCATTCACTTTAACACATATTGTACTGGAAAATAGGAAAAAAAATTCCAAGTGGGGAGAAATTGTGAAAGAAATGCAATTCTGACATTGTTGCTTTGGCAATTGTCTTTACGGTGTACATTTAGTGGTAAAAATTACTTTGCAATATGATTCTGCTCATCAGTACAATTGTGTCAATACCAAACAAGTCCAGTTTTTATTATTTTAGCATTTCAAAAAAATTAGAAGTTTGCAAAAAAAAAACAATTTCCGATACCCGTAACATTTTATTTTTCGGTTGATGGAGCTGTGTGATGGCTTATTTTTTGTTTGGTGAAACAAAGTTTTTATTGATACAATTTTGGGATAGATCTGACTGTTTAACCTCTTGTTACAGCATTTTTTGTGTAATTGTATTGAGCAAATAATTCATTTTGGCGTTCTTGTTTTTTTGTTTATGTTATTTACCAATCTGACTAATTTTTTAAATATTTTGATAGATCAGACTTTTCTGAATGTGGTGACATTAAATAAGTGTATTTGTTTTATTTTTTTAGATATTTATTTTTAATGGGGAAAAAGTGGGGTGACTTGAACCTTCATGTTTTTCTTTTATTATTTAAAACTTTTCTTTTTACTTTTCGTTGTTTTAACCCCTTCATGACCGGAGGTATTTTTGGTTTTGCATTTTCGATTTTCGCTACCCTTCTTCCCAGAGCCATACCTTTTTAATTTTTCTGTCAATATGGCCATGTGAGGGCTTGTTTTGTGCAGGACGAGTTGTACTTTTGAACAACGCCATTGGTTTTACCATATCATGTCCTGGAAAGTGGGAAAAAAATTCCATGGGCGGTGAAATTGCAAACAAAGAGTGCAATCCCACAGTTGTTTTTTGTTTTGCTTTTTTTTTAGGTTCCCTAAATGCTAAAAGTGTCCTGCCACTATTATTCTCCAGGTCATTATGAGTTCATAGACACCAAACATATCTAGATTTTTTTATCTAAGTGGTTAAAAAAGTTCCAAACTTTGTTTTAAAAAAAAAAATTGCGCAATTTTCCAATACCCGTAGCATCTCCATTTTTCATGATCTCGGGTTGTGTGAGGGCTTATTTTTTGCATGCTTGGTTGATGTTTTTGATGATACCATTTTGGTGCAGATACGCTCTTTTGATCACCCATTATTTAAAGCAATTTTGCGGTGACCAAAAAACCTAATTCTGGCGTTTTGACTTTTTTCTCGTTACGTCCTTTTTTTATTGATAGATAGGGTGATAATGAACACGGTTTTATTTTGAATGGGGCGAAAGGGGGGTGATTTGAACTTTTATATTTTTTTATTTTTTTATGTTATTAAAAACAGTTTTTTTCACTTTTGGAATGCTTCAATAGTCTCTATGGGAGACTAGAAGCTGCCATAACCCAATTTGCTCTGATACATGCAGGCGATGATCTGACCAGTGGGTGACGCTCATAGCAATCAGGCAGTGATAACCATAGAGGTCTCCAGGAGACCTCTGGTTGTCATGTCATCCCATTGGTGACCCATGATCAAGGGTCACCGATGGGTGAATTTCTGGTGCAATTGTCATAAATGCATGTTAAATGCCGCTGTCAGTGTTTGACAGCGGCATTTAATGGTTTAACAGCCATGGGAGGATCACGATTGATAGATCAGTCATTGATAGATCCGTCATTGGTTGTTAAAGGGTTAATAGTCTCCTTTAGGGACTTAAAGCTGTGTTGTGCTATATATGGAGTTTGACAGCAGTATTTTACAGGTTAACAATGGTGGGTGGAGCTCTGCTGTGAGGCAGATCCTGGTTGTAACACACAGCTATCACCTGCCAGGAATGTGGCAGGCTCACCCCATGAGCCCGCTCCATACCCCACTTCTGACTTGTGCTGTATATTTACATTGCATGTAGTAAAGGATTAACCATGCTATTTCCTTTGTGTGCACCCACACAGAAATAGTGCTTCTAGAAAAGCATCTTTTAATGACCCAAGACAATAGAATTTCCCCCTAATGCCCCTTCACAAAGCATGATGTTGCAAAGATGCCTCCATCACACATTAATGCCTACACATTTCTCACATATGATTAAAGTAAAATGTCCCAGTGTCCCCTGCACATAATGTTCCCACAGCGCCAAATATAATGTGCCACAGTGCCACCATACCATGATCCCACAGTGTCCAGTAGGCCGGGGTCAGACATGTGAGAAACTCGCACGAGTCTAACATGTCAATACCCAGCACTGCCACCAGCACTCAGAACCGGAGCATGCGGCTGCATAGAAATACATGTAGCCTCATGCTCCTGTCTGAGTGCTGGCGGCAGTGCTGGGAATTGACATGTGAGATTCGTGCAAGTTTCTCGCATGTCTGACCCCGGCCTAACATACACAAAATCATGCTTCCAGAGCCCCACACACAGCATGATGCCGTAACTCATACCCAGGGGTATTTTTGGTTTTGCATTTTCATTTTTTGCTCCACTTCTTCTCAAAGCCATAACTTTTTTATTTTTTGGTCAAAATGGCCATGTGAGGGCTTGCTTTTTGCTGGATGAGTTGTACTTTCGAACAACACAATTGGTGTTACCATATTGTGTAACAGAAAATGGGAAAAAAATTCCAAGTGCGGTGAAATTGCAATCCCACACTGTTTTTTTGTTTGGCTTTTTTACTAGGTTCACTAAATGGTAAAACTGACCTGCCTTTATGATTCTTCAGGTCATTGCGAGTTCACAGACACCAAACATGCCTAGGTTCTTTTTTATCTAAGTGGTGAAAAAAAATTCCAAACTTTGCTAAAAAAAAAAATTGAGCCATTTTCTTAGACCCGTAGCGTCTCCATTTTTCATGATCTCGGGTTGGGTGAGGGCTTATTTTTTGTGTGCCAAGCTGTCGTTTTATTGATACCATTTTAGTGCAGATACGTTCTTTTGATCGCCCGTTATTGCATTTTATTTTAGTGTTGAAGCGACCAAAAAAACATAATTCTAGCATTTCGATTTATATTCTCGCTACGCCGTTTACCGATTTGAGTAATTCTTTTATTATATTGATAGATCAGGCGATTTTGAATGCGATGATACCAAATATGTGTATGTTTCATTTTTTTTATTTTGAATGGGGCGAAGGGGGGTGATTTGAACTTTTATATTTTTTTTATTTTTTTAATATTTTTAAAATCAATTTTTTAAAACTTTTTGCATGCTTCAATAGGCTGCATGGGGGACTTGAAGTTGCACTTGTCTGATTGCTATGAGCGCCGACCAGCAGGCGGAGCTCATAGAGATCCAGCAATGACAACCACAGGGGTCTTCTGCTGACCCTGGGTTGTCATGCCAACCCATCGGTGACCCACGGTCAAGTGACACGGGCGCAATGGGTGGAGGAAAGGGCGCGCTTCCTGCGTGTGCATGTTAAATGCCTCTGTCAGAGTTTGACAGCGGCATTAAACATGTTAACAGCCGCGGGTGAATCGTGATTTCACCAGCGGCTGTTCCGGGCATATGTCAGCTTATCATATCAGCTGTAATGTCCAAGAAAAGGTGTGGGCTCATCACCGGAGCCCGCATCAAACAGGGAGAGCTGTCCAATGACGGACTGTGTCCGTCATTGGACTTTAAGGGGTTAAGATTAGAATACTTCACAGTGTTCAAAACGTGTCCGGTTTCTTCTTAGTTTTTTCTGCACATGCCAATCCATCTGCATTTGTAACTGATTTTACATTCTACGCTATCCTTTGTTTTTTTTGTTTTTTTAAATTGGGAATAAAGGTTTTTCGATTTTAACAATGAAGCTGAATTATCTTTCCTTCCTCATGGTCTATTGAGTCTGTCATGGACTCAATGCTTTGCTTCACTGAAGGAATTCATCCAGGTTCCTCCACAAGGGTAAACTGAAATAATTTGTTCTTTTTTCTTCATGATGCCCTAAGACAATACAATGCATGATGGCTACACATAGTTTTATTTTATTTTGCCTCCACATAATATTTTTACTCTGTGCAATACCCCATACAATAGTATGCCCCTATAAGATGCCACCACACAGTATTATGGTCTTATTTGATACTCCCACACAGTATTATTCCTCTACATGATGCCACTACACAATATTATTCCTCATTATGATGCCCCCACACAGTATTATAACACCACATGATGCCCCCCACAATATTATGCCCCAAAATGATACCTTCACACACAGTATTATGCTCTGTATGATGCCTCCTCTTCCCCTTCACGGTCAAATAATAAAAAATACTTACCTGAACCTAGTCCCATGGTGAGTGGAGCTGATCTCTTGTTCTGTGCTCTGAGTACCCCATAAAGCAGAAATGGTATAGTGACATCATTGTTCCTCCTGTATTTCCTCAGCCAAGTGAATGGCAAAGCGGGTGATGACGATTCCCTGCTCTACCACTATATTTAACTGTGTTTGTGCCTTAAAGAGATAGATACAGTTAGTAGCAGGTCAGGCTGCCCACCTCTCCGGACAGTGGAACAGCCCTCAAATCTGGGTCTGCTCTGCTTTATGTGGCATGGCTGGGAGGAATGATTAAAGGGCTTGTGTGGGCATATAAAATGGATAACATCTGCTTATCAATGTTAGATTAGTGGGCGTTCACCATCCAGTACGCACTGATCAACTAGTATCTCCAGCAGTGGCCAGATGAAAACATTGAACAGCCCTCTTCCGTTCAGTATGTGGTTGCCATTCCTTGGTACTGTTGCACAGCTCCTATTTAAGAAAAGAAGCTGATCTGCAGGAAAACTTAACACTGATGACTTATGGATAGGTAGGCAATATTATATGCCCTTTACATTAGGCATATATCAAGTGACTGGGTTATTTTCTTTTAATACAAATGGCTAAATAATACAGCACTAACTGTAGATGTTTCCTATGACGCTATCTGAGAAATGTTCTGCCACCATCCACCTATTCGAAATTGCGGTTGTGGCTTTAGTTATATTGTTGGTGCTTTGATATACAGTAAGTAACATGCTAGATTTAGCTTAATGATCGCTTTTTTTACCAGCACTGTTGCGGTGCAGCACTGGGGTTATGGCATGGAATTTGACAACATGGACTTTGCTTCATGGACTTTCACCTGGGCACTCATGTCACATTAAAAATAAAATTATATACAATTTAAAGGATGAATTTTAGCTCGGAGAACACTTACAACAAACCAAAAAGAAACTGTACTCTCACCCAGGTTTGCATGAACTAACAGTTCAAGCAAATGTGAAAAAAACTTTGCAAAATATCTCATCAAAGAATTCTGATTCTTTCTCTTATGAAAGACACTTCTTCTCCTCCCCTTAATTTATGAATTTGTGATCCTGTTACATGCCTGTTCCAGGTATTCCAGGCTTTGCTCCCTTCTTCTGGGTCCTCTGCCCTCTGTTGTGCTTCACGTCAAGTTTTGTACGTTGCAGAAGCATAGGAATCTTGATAGCATAGAATAGAGTAAATAAATGCAATGTAAAATATAAAATTCAACACTGTGTTTGATCATAAGCAGACTGGCGTTGGACTTCATAGGATTGAGTATACTAAATTGGAAAGACATGCACAGCGTTGTACATAATCATGAGGGGCTAATATGGAATGTTGTGGTCCTGCTGAAAAGGAGCTCTCTGGGAATAGAAAAAAAATAAATAACTAAAGAAAATGCCATTATAACAAAAATCCTAAATACATTTAATTAGGAAATCATGCTAGTTTTATCTGCAGAAATAAAATGGCTCTACCTTGTTATACTGACAGAAAACTGTTGATAAGAGCAGCTCCTCAGCATTCAGAAATACAGTATTAACAGTATTGTTTGCAGTCTAACTCAGCACCTCTTAAATCTCTACGATTAGATAGAAAGGAATGAAGGACAGCAGTGTGAGCAGCATCTTCTTATCTTAGGACCCCTGGTAT
This sequence comes from Dendrobates tinctorius, assembly GCF_039654945.1. Taxonomy (NCBI): domain Eukaryota; kingdom Metazoa; phylum Chordata; class Amphibia; order Anura; family Dendrobatidae; genus Dendrobates; species Dendrobates tinctorius. Next base: position 17,730,933 of record NW_027361672.1, read on the forward strand.
CACCAGTGTTCGATCAGAAAGACAGGGTGGACAGCAGTATGACCAGCCTCTTCTTACCTCAGCATTCCTTGTATCTACAGTATTAGATAAGAAAGACAGGGTAGAGAGCAGTTTGGAAAGCCTCCTTTTAACTCAGCAACATTGGTGTCTCCAGTATTAGATCACATAGACATGGAGAACAGCAATGTGAGCAACCTCTATTTACCTCAGCACCCTGGTATCTCCAGTAATAGATAAGATAGACAGAGTGGACAGAAGTGTGGGAAGCCTCCTCTTAACTTTACAACACTATTGTATAGTATTAGATCAGATAGACAAGGTGGACAGCAGTGTTAACAGCCTGTTATAACCTCAGCACCCCTAGCATCTTCAGTAATAGATCAGAAAGACAAGGTAGACAGCAGCATAAGCAGCCTCTTCTTACCTCAGCTCCCTGTTATCTGCAGTATTAGATCAGATAGACAAGGTGGACAGCAGTGTGAACAGCCTGTTATTACCTCAGCACCCCCAGAATCTTCAGTATTAGATCAGAAAGACAAGGCAGACAGCAGCATAAGCAGCCTCTTCTTACCTCAACTCCCTGTTATGTGTAGTATCAGATCAGAAAGACAAGGTGGACAGAAGTGTAAGCAGCCTCTTCTTACCTCAGCTCCCTGTTATCTGCAGTATTAGATCAGAAAGATGGGGTGGAGAGCAGTGTGAGTAGCCTCTTCATTCTTCTGCACCCTGGTATCTCTAGTGTTAGATCACATAGACAGGGTGAAAAGGAGTGTTAGCAGCCTGTTATTACCTCAGCATTCCTGTTATCTGCAGTATTAGATCAGATAGGGTGGACAGCAGTGTGAGCAGCCTCTTCTTACCTCAGCACTACTGTTATCTGTAGTATGTGATCAGAAAGACAAGGTGGGTAAAAGTCTGAGCAGCTTCTTCTTATCTTAGCCACCAAGCTATCTCCAGTATTAGATCAGAGAAAAAATATAATGGAAAGAATACAATTTCCTTTTTTTTCATGAAAATATATGATAAAGTGAATGCTGTCATTGAAAACTTTAACTTGTCCTGCCAGAAGTAAGCCATATGTCTATGTTAATTATGATGGCCCGCTCCTGTAAGTGCTGATCAGTGCTGTAAATCCATGCTACTGATTCCCATAGACAATGGGACATGCAGATGAAGGAACAAGACAAACAGAGGATCAAGGTTTAAAAGCTTGTGTGCTCTTCTATTAAGGTAAATAAAGATAGATTAGGAAAATACTTCTTGTCATATAATATGCAATTTATAACTAACAACATCAATAACTTTACAGAAATACTTGACAAAATAATGCTAATTGAGCATTGCGTTATTTTTTCAACTTCCAAAAATATACTTCTCCTTTATTTGCAATGAATGTAACATTCATGTAATCATTTTATTTTCATAGACAAGTCAAAAAATCTATTTTTGCAAACAAGAATACTAGTAAAGGAAGCCAAGAACAAAATCCAGCCATACATTACAGTGAGAGGCAAAGGTAGGAAGTCATTAGATTAACCCTGCGTAACAGGGCAGCCTCAGCAAATATTCTTAAAAATAACTCCTCGACTAATTTATGACCTTATGGGAGCATAATCAATAGATGTGCGAGGAGAAGCAGCCAGACAGCTCTCTGTGCTAGCAGAAAGTTCCATGTCTTTGGGAATGTTTGCGTTCTGTCTGCTTACATGCCATGCAGCAGACTGCTAGGGATCTCATACCCTTCTACTCTCCCCAAGTTAGGAGACATACATTTTTGTTGTCAATTTCACCGTCTCGTCTGTTATACAGTACTGTATCTGATTTCCACACCAGCAGGATTTCCTTGGTTCACAGAGCTCATTCACCGTCGTTCTTGTCTCACAACTGGGAAAGTTTGACTACATGATAGAAAAATAAAGATAATACTAAAGAGGATCAATGCAAAGGTTTACACTATACTCTAACTATACTCTAAGCTTATATTAAAATTGTGTGCTATTTTTAAAGAAAATAAACAACATAAAGCCATAATAAATAAATATTAGACATGAGCAAATCTTTTGAAATTTGAATTCTCCAGCTTTGCAAATGAAAAAAAAAAACGTGCAATGAATTTTAATTGGTACAAATCATAAATACTTTAATTGCCCTAAAAAAAATTTGTATACAATTCTGTGCTCCCTTAGCAATGTATCCAACTCATTCCACACTTTATGAAAGGAATCTGTCACCTGGGTTTTGCTACCCCATCTGATAGCAAGATGATGTAGGGGCAGAGACCCTGATTCCAGCGGTGTACTACTTACTGGGCTGCTTGTTGAATTTTTGATAAAAATCACTGCTTTAACTTCTCATGTATCATCCATTTCTCTGACTGCTGAGCTCTGTATAACCCTGACCATGTCACAGATCAACAGTTCCCAGTATGTGAAATATACATTTTAAATTCTGCTTATAATAAAGCCAGTTATAAATGAGTCATTGCCTTGAAACTCTATAAGGCCAGGATGACACATGCGAGAAATTCGGACGAGTCTCGCATGTTAATACCCGGCACTCAGGAGCGGAGCGTGAGGCTGCAGGTATTGCTATGCGGCCGCACGCTCCGATCCGAGTGCCGGCAGCAGTGCCGGTTATTAACATGCAAGACTCATCCGAGTTTCTCGCATGTGTGATCCCGGCCTAAGGGTCTTCTCTCACATTGCAGATTTGTTGATGAAATTTCCATTTTCTTTGATTGCAGTTGTTTCTTTAAAATTCAAATAGATTTCAGGAAAAACCCTATTGCCATGAACTGGGATTTGCTTACATTTCAAAATCAAATCTGCTGAATGACGTACCCTGTGTAGGAGGCATTTACAGTAGTTTGTACCCAGCCCATTGTGCCATATTCACATTTTTTTTATATAAAATTGCCTAGGAGGACACACATGAGACCAGCAAAGGGAACTGTTGTAAAACTAGTAAAAGTCAGTTTATTGTAGAGTTTGAGCCTAAGTCTGAACTCATGTGCAACAATGTTAAAATCTTGGAAAACCAATTTCATAATTAAAGGAATGTCTAATGGTGCTGGCAAAATAGTGCTAGGCTGCTCATTGCTAATCTGAGTGCCATAATCAGAAAGGCAACACTGTGGCACTACTGATGTAAGCCCTCTCTTACCACTAGAGATGAGCGAATTTGTTCAGATTAGTTTCCGAATACGACCGGAATCGAATATTGCTTTTGCAATATGTGTCGAGCATAGCCGAACGTCATTAGAGTCAATGGGAGTAGAAATTACCGAATATGTTCGGAATCGATCATAACACAAACATTCAGCACGAATAGTGTTCAAATATGACTTGAATATGTCAAAATCAGATTCAGGGACAAAATCCGAACAAATTCGCTCATCTCTACTTACCGCACATAGTTCCCTAAAGTTTGTTCCTGCTCACTTTTCTCTCCTGAACCTCTGCTTGATGTGTCACTCTTCTATAGGTCATGTACTTGATTTCATGCCTCATAAATAACTTGCTGCTGCTCAAATCTTCTGCCTATTTCCCACTGTGATTCACATCTGTCTGCCCAACTATGATCTTTGGTTGCCGCCTTTGGTGTTTTAGATTCTTCTTTCTATCAACGAATCAGATGTTGCTAACAGATTTTGCAGGGGTAGCTACCTCAAACTCAATACCTTCTTTGTAGAGGTGCAGAAAGAAAAATCCTTTAGACTCCAGATTGGAATTGCTTATCTCTACATGAAAGATCAGACATTTTCATTTAGGACTATGCAACCAGTGGCATAATGTGGGGCAGCTACGAAATCAAAGGACCTGCTACTGTGTACCAACTGTCTAGAACAGCAGGGTGATATCGTGACTAGGGATGAGCGAATAGCTTTGGATAACTCCTTATCCGAATAGCTATAGCGCTTACCAAATAGCTGCAATGGGAACCTGGATACCTGGAGCGCTCCAGCGAATCAACTGTTGCGACGGTGAACAGCGGGAGTGCTCCAGGTATCCAGTTTCCCGATGCAGTTATTCGGTAATCACTAAAGCTATTTGGATAAGGAGTAGTGATGAGTGAGTATACTCGTTACTCGGGTTTCCACGAGCATGCTCGGTTCGTCTCCGAGTATTTTGGCGTGCTCGGAGATTTAGTTTTTGTAGCCTCAGCTACAAGATTTGCGGCCGCTAGACAGCCTGAATACATGAGGGGATTGCCTAACAAACAGGCAACCCCCACATGTATTAAGCCTGTCTAGCAGCTGCAGATCATGCAGCTGCGGCGACACAAGCTAAATCTCCGTGCATGGCAAAATACTTGGAGACCACCGGAGCATGCTCGTGGAAACCCGAGTAACGAGTATACTCACTCATCACTAATAAGGAGTTATCCAAAGCTATTTGCTCATCCCTAATCGTGATGACTGATTGCTGGTGTAATGGCAGCCAACTTGGTTGTTACTCTTTCTGAGAAACATATGTCTAAGGGCAGGTACAGATGACCTCATGATCTCCATCCCCGAAAAACGGTCTGATTATGCTAATCACACTCTGATCAGACTCTGATCAGCGTTTGATCAGAGTGTGATCCAATTTTCTCGGAGATCTAAGGAGAATTAAAAAAAATAAAAAGTACTTCCATATTTTCTAATCAGTCTGTCTGTGAAAATCAGGCCCCACTCAAATGTCATATGCATGCTGTGTTTTTTTTACATTGGACCACTCGGTCCAAAGAATAAAATCAACATGTGCACTGCCTCACTGAATAACATTGCTCTGAGTGCAATCCAAGGGAGCCCTTATTGTTAAAAATCTGTCAGTCAGTATGTATTGCATTTCCATTTTTTTCTTCTTAAAGATATACAGAAAGATTTACATAATTTCTCCTGTAATTAATTTTGTATCAGCCAAGAAAGCTCTTTGGGTATATTAAATATAAGCAGTCTAGGCAAGCCTGCTATAATTACTGGAGTTAACGTCTCACTTCAGGATTTTTATTAATGCATAAATCTCATATGCTATCTGTTAAATATAAATATTTATCCTGATTAATTTTATTAATTCTTAGGATTAGATTACACATTTTCCAATCCTGCTTAATACAACACAATAATGTAATTAAACGGCTAGTGACATTTTCTTCAACCTTCACCTTAGTAATTCTTTGTATGACTTTATTACACATTGTTTCATGAGAAAATAGCAAATTCCTTTCTGTGGAACCTGCTTAGAGGCATGAGAAGTAACCTTCACTTATATTTTTGTGACCTCTGGAATAAATTTAATTCATTACCACCAAAAAAAACCGCTCATAATGCTCGTGTCATGTGAAAATTATAGTCAGCTATTATGTTAAGTCACATCACATCACGAGGGCAGCAATCAAACATTCAAAGTTAATGTGGAGTAGGTTGTGCTTTGCGATGGAAAAGTGAAATAACTTTTGCATGCTTGAGGAAAGTTGATATCAGATCACCAGTAATGCAGGGTAATATTATGTTAAAAAATGAAGCAATGGTAATTGAAGCACATCAAACATTTGAATTTACTTTTCAATCAAGTGTCCAGATGTTCTAGCATTACATTACAGGTTGAAGAACAGTCGCAACATCTAACGTTTGATTTCAGAATTTACAGCTGCGGATTTGGCACTGTCATTCTGATGGTGAAGCTGGTTTGGTTACAATTACACATTCAATCACCTATCATGTACATGCTGCCCGATCTGGGGGCTTTCTGTTATAGAATAGGAGGAGGTGAGCAGGTTAATATACAGGTGTTACTCCTTTTCGTGGAAAAACGTTTAGTAGAACTTGTAATTTTTTATTTTAATTCTTACTCATTCTGGTCGTTGGCGTTCATTGAGTAGTCCTATAAATGATTGACAGATTTCCTAATATAACTGTGAATATAGAAATAGCAGTCAATCACTGAGTAGGACCAACCACTGGACTCCAAAGCCCAGAATGACCATGGAATTAACATAAAAAATATAATTTTTACTAAATATTTTCCTCATCACAAAACTAATCTCAGCTCATCCTTGTTTATAACAGGATGCTGAACAGGTCAGATTCCCTTTAAAGGGAATCTGTCACCAGAAGTTGCAGGCCTATGTAAATGGCCTGGGTCCAGTCCGATGGGCGGTGTTTCCTCTTTTTTCTCCACCCCATCCGTGGCCCCTGTCCGCGCTCTTCTCTGGTATTCTTCGTTCGCGCGTGTGCAAAGCAATCTTGCTTTGCGCACGCGCAGTATGCTTTACCCAACTGCGGGCAAAGCCGAAAATCATTACTACGCATGCGCTGGTACACTATGTCCCGGTAGTATTTCGCTGTGTTTCGGGACATAGTGTACCAGCGCATGTGCAGTAATGATTTTTAGCTTTGCCCGCAGTTGGGCAAAGCATACTATGCGTGCGCGAAGCAACATTGCTTTGCGCACGCGTGAACGATGAAGAAGAATACCGGAGAAGAGCGTGGATGGGGGCCATGGATGGGGTGGAGAAAAAAGAAGAAACACCGGCCATCGGACCGGACCCATGCCATTTACATAGGCCTGCAACTTCCAGTGACAGATTCCCTTTAAGTTTAGGGTTGACTTTTAGTGTGGAGCTATACCATTTCTATGCTCTGTTGGACACTGTGTATTGAGATATTGTGCCCTAAAAATCATGCTTATAAAATGCCTCTCTTCATACAGGAGCTCAACAGAACACACCGCATTTACTTCTGTTTGGCAAAAGATGGAGCATGTGCACAGCAAGTTGTTTTGCCATTACTTTGCATTACGTTGATTCTTTTGTAGCTGTGTTCTAGTGCTTTTTCAGGTGGGTTCTTAGCAGAATACGCCTGAAAAAGACATTCTGTGTACAAAAGGCTACAGTTGTGGCCAAAAGTATTGACACCCCTGCAATTTTGTCAGATAATACTCAGTTTCTTCCTGAAAATGATTGCAAACACAAATTCTTTGGTATTATTATCTTCATTTAATTTGTCTTAAATGAAAAAACACAAAAAGAATTGTCCTAAAGCCAAATTGGATATAATTCCACACCAAACAAAAAAAAGAAGGTGGACAAAAGTATTGGCACTGTTCGAAAAATCATGTGATGCTTCTCTAATTTGTGTAATTAACAGCACCTGTAACTTACCTGTGGCACCTAACAGGTGTTGGCAATAACTAAATCACACTTGCAGCCAGTTGACATGGATTAAAGTTGACTCAACCTCTGTCCTGTGTCCTTGTGTGCACCACATTGAGCATGGAGAAAAGAAAGAAGAATAAAAAGAACTGTCTGAGGACTTGAGAAACCAAATTGTGAGGAAGCATGAGCAATCTCAAGGCTACAAGTCCATCTCCAAAGACCTGAATGTTCCTGTGTCTACCGTGCGCAGTGTCATCAAGAAGTTTAAAGCCCATGGCACTGTGGCTAACCTCCCTAGATGTGGACGGAAAAGAAAAATTGACAAGAGATTTCAACGCAAGATTGTGCAGATGTTGTATAAAGAACCTCGACTAACATCCAAACAAGTTCAAGCTGCCCTGCAGTCCGAGGGTACAACAGTGTCAACCCGTACTATCCGTTGGTGTCTGAATGAAAAGGGACTGTATGGTAGGAGACCCAGGAAGACCCCATTTCTTACCCCGAGACATAAAAAAGCCAGGCTGGAGTTTGCCAAAACTTACCTGAAAAAGCCTAAAACGTTTTGGAAGAATGTCTCTGGTCAGATGAGGCAAAAGTAGAGCTTTTTGGGCAAAGGCATCGACATAGAGTTTACAGGAGAAAAAAAGAGACATTCATAGAAAAAAACACGGTCCCTACAGTCAAACATGGCGGAGGTTCCCTGATGTTTTGGGGTTGCTTTGCTGCCTCTGGCACTGGACTGCTTGACTGTGTGCATAGCATTATGAAGTCTGAAGACTACCAACAAATTTTGCAGGATAATGTAGGGCCCAGTTTGAGAAAGCTGGGTCTCCCTCAGAGGTCATGGGTCTTCCAGCAGGACAATGACCCAAAACACACTTCAAAAAGCACTAGAAAATGGTTTGAGAGAAAGCACTGGAGGCTTCTAAGGTGGCCAGCAATGAGTCGACACCTGAATCCCATAGAGCACCTGTGGAGAGATCTAAAAATGGCAGTTTGGAGTTCGGCACCCTTCTAATATCAGGGACCTGGAGCAGTTTGCCAAAGAAGAAGGGTCTAAAATTCCAGCAGAGCATTCTAAGAAACTCATTGATGGTTACCGGAAGCGATTGGTCGCAGTTATTTTGGCTAAAGGTTGTGCAGCCAAGTATTAGGCTGAGGGTGCCAATACATTTGTCTGTCCCATTTTTGGAGTTTTGTGTGAAATGATCAACGTTTTGCTTTTTGCTTCATCCTCTTTTGTGTTTTTTCATTTAAGACAAATTAAATGAAGATAATAATACCAAAGAATTTGTGTTTGCAATCATTTTCAGGAAGAAACTGAGTATTATTTGCCAAAATTGCAGGGGTGTCAATACTTTTGGCCACAACTGTATGTTCACATGGAGGTTTTTTGGGAAGTTTTTTGGAGTAGATCTGTTTTTAAAACCTCCTGAAAACCTGCTTAAAAACTAATTGGAAAATGTGTCCTATTCATTTGTAAATGAAATCTACTTTGTTGTTCATATGAGTTTTTTTAAAACCTTTTTGTACCCAAAGAGGTTTTGAAAAATTTATGGTAGAAAAAAGTGCAAGTCACTTCTTTTAAGCAGTTCCATACGGAATCCTATCCAAACTATGCATCGTCAAATTAACATACATGGTTACAGAAAGGCTTAAATGCATTTTAAAAGAAAAATAAAGATAATCAGGAGAGAAAAATCTGCTCTTTTAGGGAAGATTGATCCATGCATTATGGTTATCCACATACATCTTCCTTATATCCTCTCTTATCCTTTGCTTCAACTGGATGGATGTGTGTCTTTTACCAATGGTGCTAACTATGTAGCTATTAAAAAGCTTTGCAAAATGCTTCAGGAAAAAACTCTTCAAAACATCCTCAAAACTGGATCTGGAAACAACTAAAAAAAAGCATTTCCTAAATGGTATTGCACTTGAAAACTTTATTGTTTTTTAAAAAAAATATAAGTGAATGTTTCCTAAGATTGACCTTAATTAACCCTTTCCGGAACAAACAATTTTATGTTATTTTCTCCCTTTCTTCCAAAATCTATAACATTTTTATTTTTCTGTTAACATAGCCGTACTAGGACTTGTTTTTTGCAGGACAAGTTGTACTTTTGAATGACACCATTTATTTTATTATGTGATGTACTAGAAAAACAGGAACTAAATTTCAAGTGCAGCAAAATTGCTATTACACTATTGTTTTTAGCCTTTCTTTTTACAGTATTCATTATAGGGTAGAAATGACCTGGCAAAATGATTCTCCAGGTTGGCATGATTGCAACGATTGTAGTGATACCAAACATGCATAGTTTTTTTTATATAAATAGTGAAAAAAATTCAGAAATTCATTGTGTTCCTTTGTGTTGCCATTTTCCAAAACCCATAATGTTTTCAATTTTCGATCGATGCAGCTGACAGAGGGCTAGCTTTTTTTGTGCCCTATGCTGTTATTTTAATTGATACCATTATGGAATAAATAATACAATGTATTGATTGTCTGTTACTGCAATTTTTGGGGTGATGCGACGGCCAAAAACACTGGATTTTTGTAGTCTCCAAAGGGGAATTGAACCTGCAATCATGTGATCGTTTGTCCTATACAGTGCTTTACAAAAAGAATTCATACCATGTGATCTTTTCCACATTTTTTCATGTTACACCCAAAAACAAAATATGTAATTTATTAAAATTTTATGTTATATACCAACACAAAGTAAGAAGTATTTGTAAGATGTAAAGGAAAATGTGGCACCCCAGGAGTCCAGTTGCCACAGTGGCATTGCCTACCTCACTGGGGGTGATGCCATGCCTAGAAGCAAGGAGGGTTTCCTTAGCCAGGTAATACCAACATCTAACACTTTTCCTACTCCAGACCAGAAGGGGGAGCTCTATACCCAGTTTCAGGGGAGCTTTCCTATAAGTTCTGGGCTGGAAGTGGAGTTAGTTAGATGCAGTCTGTGAGAGTCTGTACAAGGGACAGGAGCTGTGAGGAGCTCGTCCCAAGAGCAGAGGGAAGAGAGAGGAAAGTGGAAGTTTAGGAAAGCCTGGGGATTGGAGCTGTGACCAAACTCACCCCAGGGAAGAGCGCCTGACATCAGACGCTGGAGTCCATGGTGGCTGCATGGGTACAACAGTCCCAGCAGCCAAATCCAGAGGGCAGGAGACTGCAGGTCTCCTGGCCCCATCACACACCTGAAGGTACAGCAGCATACCAGAGCCAGAGCCACCATGATGGAGTGACACCTGCAAAAAGCTGAAGCTGCCTGCCATACAGGAAAGGACTAAAGAACAGTTAGGAACAAAGGCATGAGCATAGCTTCAGACAGCAAAGACCTCAGAGATCAGTGCAGTAAGGTGGCCTCCAACACCATCTGGTTTAGGGATCCAGGCTGCCCGGATCTCCATTTCCACCTGTATCAGTGCTCTGGTCTGAATGTCAGAACATCCAGTAAGGGCAAAGGAAACTGTTGCCCTGCTGTGTCCTTATAGTTATATATTGTGTCACCTGCCCTGCATTACAGCCATCATCACCATCTTTTATAATATAATTGCTCTGGGACTTAGCTCTACCTGTGGAGAGCTGTACCAACTCTGCTGCATCGCCATCAGCCCCAGCGGTCTCTTCAAGCAGCGTTGGGCAACACATTATTGCCAAGTACCACAGGTAGCGTCACAAATTAACCACTTATAAACATTATTTCCCTTTTTATAATAGTTTTCTTTTGATGCCCAGGACTACAGACCGGGTCACTGCTGCCGTGACACATCCCCTTAAGAACTGGCCCGGTACTGCGTATCCCCACAGCCCTGGCGGGCGCTCCAAAATGATACATGGTCTCCATCCAATCTTACTGAACTAGAGCTAGTTTGCTAAGAAGAATGGGCAAAAATGTCAGCCTTTAGATTGACAAAGCTGGAGAAATGCCCTAAAAGACATGCAGCAGTAAAAAGGTGGCCATACAAAGTATAGACTCAGGGTGGATGAATACAAATGCACGTCAAAATTTATAGATTTATGTTTTTTAAATATTTGGAAAACCATGTATCATTTCCTTTACACCTCACAAATACTTGCCACTTTCTGTTGATATATAATAATAATATAATAATTTTATTTCTATAGCACCAACATATTCCGCAGCACTTTACATTTTAGAGGGGACTTGTACAGACAATAGACATTACAGCATAACAATAAACACATAAATCAACAGATATCAAGAAGAATTAGGACCCTGCTTGTAAGCTTACAATCTGTGAGGAAATAGAGGAGACACGAAAGGTGAATGGTAACAATTGCTTTCATGGTTCAGACCAGCCATAATGTAAGATTTGGGTGTTCATATAATGCTGCATGAACCGGTTATCAGGCATAATATGTAAAAGTACAGACACAGAGGACTATTAAATGCGCAAAGCAAGTGAGAACATGATACGAGTAATCTGGTTATGGTAAAAATTTTGAATGGGCAACACAGGGATAGTTAGATTATTGTGTTGAGGTGGAAGGCCAGTCTGAAGAAAGGTGTTTTAGGGCATGCTTAAGACTGTGGGTATTGGGGATTAATCAAATTATCCTGGGTAGTGCATTCCAAAGAATTGGCGCAGCACGTAAGAAGTCTTGGAGACAGGAGTGGGAGGTTCTGGGAGATATGTCACATAAAATCCCAATAAAGTATAGTTAAGTTTATGTGGAAAGGTTCATGGGGTATGAATACTTTTACAAGGCACTGTAAACAGCAAAATCATAGCATTGCAGTCAATATAAAAAAAATTATGGACTCCCATTAACATCAACCAGAGGCAAGTATTCATAGGAGTGCTGTCATGACAAGCATGGGGGGCCTTCAGTAGACCACCGGCTGTCAGGACAACACACAAGCACCATGCAATCACGTCATTGCATATTGGTAAAACAACGCCTCCTACAGGCCATGCGCTGTATATGCCTTTGTCAGAGATTAACTGTTGCATTTATCAGGTTAACAGCCATGGGCAGACCTCCGTTCCACTAGCGGCTATTAGATCATGCAATGACACAGCAAGCATCAAAGACAGGGAGTCAAAATATTACATACCAATTCATCGTATGTCAGTAAAGAGTTAATAGAACTGAAAAAATTGTATGCAATATTAATACTTAAAGAAGCACTCATTCAACAAAACTTGTATTCCATAAACATCTTTAAATACGTAAGTAGTGCAATGTAGTTATATTAAAACACTCATCGAGCGCCATCTAACGGTCTTGTTGGGTGTGCTTTTTTAATGTACTGTACTTCTCAAATATAGAATACATGTAATCACCCGTTCAATAGGAACTAGAAATGTTCTCATAATGTCACCAGATCTCTCTAGTAGTACATTGTGCATGTGATAGTCACACTTTCCCTTTACTTGCGGCATGTTCTGACTCAAGTCATTTCAACTGGTAATGTAACTTGGGTTCATTGAACCATGAGTAAAAATTGCTAATGTACACACAGGCGGTTATGTTGAATATTCTGGATGAAAGGAGAACAAGCGTTAAAGACTTGTTTCTGATGTAGTTTTTTATGCATTTTTTTCTGCATGAAAAATGTTGACTGTGACCACAAATTATTTGTTATTTCCTGTGTTTTTGGATAAAGTTTATGATGTGTTTTTTTGCTGCTAATGCTAGCCTAATTTAAACTCAATGGGGGGAAAACTTCAAAATAAGTGCTGAAAGAATTGACAGGCTAAAATAATTTACAGGAGCACTTCTGGTTAAAAAAGGATGGAAACATAATGTGCCATGTGAATGAGATTTTAGAAATAAGATTCATTTTGCTATTAGGGTATGTGCACATGACATCTTTTTTAGATGCATTCTGTAGTGAAATCCACCTGAAAAAATTATCAAAAAACACTAAAAAAAGGAACATGCATTTGGATTAAATAAATGGCTTGCAGTGTACATGTTTGACTTTCAAAAAGTGTTTCGCCGCTTTAGTAATAAAAAGCCACCAAACAGTTAAATTATGTGACGTCCATTCTTCTGGTGTTTTCCGCTCAGAAGATTCTCTGTACTTTCCAATGCAAGTCAATAGTAAAGGAAAACAAAAACGTCCGGAAGATGCCTAGGTATCTTTTGGACATTTTAAAATAGTTTCCACTTACAGTCATATGTAAAAGTTTGGGCACCCCTATTAATGTTAACCTTTTTTCTTTATAACAATTTTGGTTTTTGCAACAGGTATTTCAGTTTCATATATCTAATAACTGATGGACTCAGTTATATTTCTGGATTCAAATGAGGTTTATTGTACTAACAGAAAATGTGCAATCTGCATTTAAACAAAATTTGACCGGTGCAAAAGTATGGGCACCCTTATCATTTTCTTGATTTGAACACTCCTAACTACTTTTTACTGACTTCCTGAAGCACTAAATTGGTTTTGTAACCTCTTTGAGCTTTGAACTTCATAGCCAGGTGTATCAAATCATGAGAAAAGGTATTTAAAGTGGCCACTTGCAAGTAGTTCTCCTATTTGATTCTCCTATGAAGAGTGGCATCATGGGCTCCTCAAAACAACTCTCAAATGATCTGAAAACAAAGATTATTCAACATAGCTTTTCAGGGGAAGGATACAAAAAGTTGTCTCAGAGATTTAACCAGTCAGTTTCCACTGTGAGGAACATAGTAAGGAAATGGAAGAACACAGGTACAGTTCTTGTTAAGCCCAGAAGTGGCAGGCCAAGAAAAATATCAGAAAGGCAGAGAAGAAGAATGGTGAGAACAGTCAAGGACAATCCACAGACCACCTCCAAAGACCGGCAGCATCATCTTACTGCAGATGGTGTCACTGTGCATCGGTCAACAATACAGCGCACTTTGCACAAGGAGAAGCTGTATGGGAGAGTGATGCGAAAGAAGCCGTTTGTGCAAGCACGCCACAAACAGAGTCGCCTGAGGTATGCAAAAGCACATTTGGACAAGCCAGTTACATTTTGGAAGAAGGTCCTGTGGACTGATGAAACAAAGATTGAGTTGTTTGGTCATACAAAAAGGCGTTATGCATGCGCTGTATTGTTGACCGATGCACAGTGACACCATCTGCAGAAAGATGATGCTGCAGGTCTTTGGAGGTGGTCTGTGGATTGTCCTTGACTGTTCTCACCATTCTTCTTCTCTGCCTTTCTGATATTTTTCTTGGCCTGCCACTTCTGGGCTTAGCAAGAACTGTACCTGTGTTCTTCCATTTCCTTACTATGTTCCTCACAGTGGAAACTGACTGGTTAAATCTCTGAGACAACTTTTTGTATCCTTCCCCTGAAAAGCTATGTTGAATAATCTTTGTTTTCAGATCATTTGAGAGTTGTTTTGAGGAGCCCATGATGCCACTCTTCATAGGAGAATCAAATAGGAGAACTACTTGCAAGTGGCCACCTTAAATACCTTTTCTCATGATTTGCTACACCTGGCTATGAAGTTCAAAGCTCAATGAGGTTACAAAACCAATTTAGTGCTTCAGGAAGTCAGTAAAAAGTAGTTAGGAGTGTTCAAATCAAGAAAATGATAAGGGTGCCCATACTTTTGCACTGGTTAAATTTTGTTTAAATGCAGATTCCACATTTTCTGTTAGTACAATAAACCTCATTTGAATCCAGAAATATAACTGAGTCCATCAGTTATTAGATATATGAAACTGAAATACCTGTTGCAAAAACCAAAATTGTTATAAAGAAAAAAGGTTAACATTAATAGGGGTGCCCAAACTTTTACATATGACTGTATAAAAACAATTGTGGTTTATTAATGGTTAATTACAATTTTCACACTACCCAACAAGTGTGTTAACAAACCAGGGATTGAAGCTTGAGGAGGACAATTTGCATATTCCAGGTGCCTTCTGGGAAAAGCGAAGAGTCTCCCTCAGCCAGAAGATTGTTGGGTACAGCCGGGACCAGCTGCTTTGAAAGCATTGCCAAACCAGGGATTGAAGTTTGAGGAGGAAAATTTGCATATTCCAGGTGCCTTCTGGGAAAAGTGAAGAGTCTCCCTCAGCAAGAAGATTGTTGGGTACAGCCGGGACCAGGTGCTTGGAAAGCATCGTCAAACCAGGGATTGAAGCTTGAAGAGGACAATTTGCATATTCCAAATTTGCCTTTATAGCGTGGATCCAGAATGCTGGCCAACCAGTAGTCGTCATCGTTCATCATTTTGGCAATGCGGGGGTCCCTTTTTAGGATCTGCAAGGCATAATCACACATGTGGGCCAATGTTCCAGGTGTCAATGATGCACTGCGAGTGCAGACAATGGCTGACTGTCATCAAGGCTTCCCTCGTCCTCTTTCTCTTCCTCCTCGACTGCAGACGCCTGCTCCTTAATGTGTGTCAAAGTTTGCAAGAGCAGACGCATAAGTGGCATGCTCATGCTTATGAAGGTGTCGTCTGCGCTTACCAGCAGTGTGCATTCCTCAAAACACTGAAGGACTTTACAGAGGTCTTTCAGCTTCGACCACTGCACACCAGACAACTCCATGTCTGCCCTCAAACTGCCTGCCCGTGTATCCTCCCACAAATGCATTACAGTCTGCCTCTGTTCGCACAGCCTCTCAACCATGTGCAGGGTGGAGTTCCACCTTGTTGCAACGTCGATAATTAGGCAGTGCTTGGGAAGGTGGAGCAATCGCTGCAGCTTCTGCATACGACTGGAGTGTACGGGCGACCGGCGAATGTGCGAGCACAGTCTTCGAACCTTATGGAGCAGGGCTGTTAACTCCGGATAATTATTGAGGAAGCACTGCACCACCAGGTTCAAGGTGTGAGCCAGGCAAGGTATGTGTCTGAGTTTTGAAAGGGCTATGGCTGCCACAAAATTCCAGCCGTTATCACTAACTACCTTGCCTGCCTCAAGATGTAGACTGCCCAGCCATGACTCAGTTTGTCACTGCAAGTAGTCGGCCAGTACCTCCACGGTGTGTCTGTTGTCGCCCAAACACATCATCTTCAAAACAGCCTGCTGACGCTTACCACTAGCTGTTCGATAGTGGGACACCTCATGTGCAACACTGGCAGCTGCGGATGGAGTGCTCGTGCGACTGCACTCTGTGGATGAGCTTTCGCTTCTGGAGGAGGAGGAGGGTCGAACGCCTACAGCCAACTGTTTCCTATACCGTGGGCTAGGCAGCACTGTCCCACCGCCGCTGTCTCCTGTGGACCCTGCATCCACCACATTAACCCAGTGCGCAGTGATGGACACGTAACGGCCCTGGCCATACCTACTGTACCATGCATCTGTTGTGAGGTGCACCTTTCCACTCACCGATTGCTTGAGTGCACGGACAATGCGGTCTTTCACATGCAGGTGGAGGGCTGGGATGGCTTTTCGAGAAAAGAATTGCCGACTGGGTAGGTCATAGCATGGTACTGCGTAGGCCATGAGCTCGTGGAAAGCTTCACTTTCAACCAACCGGTAGGGCATCATCTCTAACGAGATTAGTTTGGCAATGTGGACGTTCAAACACAGTGTACGCAGATGAGAGGCTGAGTACTTTTTTGTCCTACTCAGAGTCTCTGGTAGGGTGAGCTGGACTTGAGAGCTGGATATGGTGGAACTAGCGGTGAACATGGCGGACTGAGAGAGGGTTGGTGATGGTGATGGTGTTGGTGGTCTTGCTGAAGGCCTAGATTCAGTCTTTTGTAGCAATAACATTGTGATTCCCTGACTGCTTTGGCCTTGCGACGACACCTCAACATTTGCTGCTGGTGGTGTGCTAACAGGTGGGCTTACAGTGGGGGAAGCGATATAGCGTTGCTGACTACCTTCATTCGGAGCAGGTGCACATGTGGTACGTGAGGTTTGGTAGTCCGTCCACGCTTACACGTGCATGGTGGTTAAATGTCTAAGCATGCAACTGGTATTCAAATTTCTCAGATTTTTCCCTCGGCTAAAGGTCTTTGCGCACTTCTTACAGATAACCTTTGCCTGATCATTAGGATTTTGCTCAAAAAAGTGCCACACTGCACTCTTCCTACTATGGAAGACATTTTGAGGCCTTGCACGCTGTGGTAATTTGACCATCTGGCCAAGCTGTCCTGCAACTCTTTTGGTTTTTGTAACCCATTTTTGGTCTGCTACGAGCCTGCCAGATAACAGCTGTTTCGATGTCGATGCCTGCTGCGGATCCTCCTCCTCCTCTTTTGAGCTATTGGCAGTGGCATCCTCTTCCCCCAATGGATGCCAATCTGGGTCAACAACTGGGTCATTCATCACCTCCTCTTCAATTTCATGTGCACCTTCCTCTGTGTCACCGTGTAAGGTGGTATAGTATGTGGGAAGGGGCACCTGAGTTTCATCAGGGTCAGATTCTGGCTCAGTACACTGCGAGGACAATGTAGTGCTCTGAGTGAATGTACCAGCAGAAAAATGTAGCAGTGGCTGTGCATCAGTGCACTCCATGTCAGATTCATCTTGGACAGGGGAATTCACAATTTGACTTGATAACTCAGGCATGATATGTGAAAAGCGCTCCATGGAGTAATCTGTAGTGTGGCCTGCTGCATCCTTCACTTTTGCTAGGGGTGAAGGGCACTTAGGAAAGGTGTTGATCCTGACCAGGAGCCTCCACTGACGACTCAGTACTTTTATTTTTTGAAACTTCAGAAGAGGAGGCGATAGAGCTGGAGGCTGTGTCAGCAATGTAAGCCAAAACTTGTTCCTGAAGCTCCGGCTTTAAAAGCGGTTTACCTACTCCCAGAAAAGGGAGCCTTCGAGACCTTGTGGAGCCAGATGATGACACAGGCTCATCACCTCCTGCCTTAGGTGCTATTGTGCTTTTGCCACTACCAGCAGATGCACCACCATCAGTACCAGCTGGCAACCCCCGCCCACGTTCACGGCCTCTTCCACCATACTTCCTCATTTTTGGGAAAATGTACCCAAAATACCATCAGCTATATGGTACTGTAAAACAAGGTACAAGGTGTATATAGTATTGGGGAGAATTTGAATCTCCCTAGAGATTTTAGGAGGCTGAACTATTATCTCAGGCCCACTATAGATTACACCTCAATTTAACAGGCTGAAATTGGCTGGTGTATGACAAAGTACAAGGTGTATATATTATTGGGGAGAATTTGAATCTCCCTAGAGATTTTAGGAGGCTGAACTATTATCTCAGGCCCACTATAGATTACACCTCAATTTAACAGGCTGAAATTGGCTGGTGTATGACAAAGTACAAGGTGTATATAGTATTGGGGAGAATTTGAATCTCCCTAGAGATTTTAGGAGGCTGAACTATTATCTCAGGCCCACTATAGATTACACCTCAATTTAACAGGCTGAAATTGGCTGGTGTATGACAAAGTACAAGGTGTATATAGTATTGGGGAGAATTTGAATCTCCCTAGAGATTTTAGGAGGCTGAACTATTATCTCAGGCCCACTATAGATTACACCTCAATTTAACAGGCTGAAATTGGCTGGTGTATGACAAAGTACAAGGTGTATATAGTATTGGGGAGAATTTCAATCTCCCTAGAGATTTTAGGAGGCTGACAATGATGCTATCAGTCCAAGTATGGCAGGAGGCAGCCTAATAAGCAGGACTGCTGCACACAAAAGTGTGGAAAAATGAACGCTTGGTAACTGCAGAAAAGAGGAAGAAAGGTATTTTTGCTTTTAAAAAAGCAGTTTGCACAGCAGTGTGCAAACAGCAATGCAGCTATCAGGGAGCCTTATAAGACAGCCTAATAACCAACAGAGCTGATGCACAAAAATATAGCCTCCCCTGTCACTGCACACAAACTGTTGGGTTGTACAGTGAAAATCGCTACCAGCAGAAGCAGTTTTTTGTTCTTCTTCCCTGCCTAATGCTCTCCCTACAGAATCAGCAGCTCTCCCTATGCTAAGATCGGCAGAAGTAAGATGGCGGTCGGCGTGCACACCCTTTTATAGCCCCTGTGATGCCACACAAAGCAAGCCAATCACTTGCATGCCCTTTTCAAAGATGGTGGTGACCGCTGCCCATGTCATCGCATTGCCCACAGTGTGCGTCCCCCATCATTGGCTGAAAAAGGGCGCTGGAAGCATCATTTGAAACAAGACTTTGGCGCTCTGGTCACCAACCTCATGGCGACCTCACGCTATGGTCGTGTTTCGCTTCATGAAACCCGACTTTAGCGAAAGTCGGCGACTAATGAATTTGACCGACCCGTTTCGCTCAACTTTAGTTAAAAGTTGACCAGCAATTTCTAATTTTTACAACACCATTTTGTTAGGGACCACATCACATTTGAAGTCACCTTGAGGGGTCTACATGATAGAAAATATCCAAAAGTGACACCATTCTAAAAACTGCACCCCTGAAGGTGCTGCTCAAAAACACATTCAAGAAGTTTAGTAACCCTTCAGGTGCTTCACAGGAATTTTTGGAATGTTTAAAAAAAAGAACATTTAACTTTTTTCACCAAAAATTTACTTCAGATCCAATTTGTTTTATTTTATCAAGGGTAACAGGAGAAATTGGACCCCAAAATTTGTTGTACAATTTGTCTGAGTACTCTGAAACCCCATATATGCAGGTAAACCACTGTTTGGGCGCATGGCAGAGTTTGGAAGGGAAGGAGCGCTGTTTGACTTTTTAATGCAAAATTGGCTGGAATTGAGATCGGACACCATGTCGCGTTTGGAGAGCCCCTGATGTGCCTAAACAGTGGAAACCCCACACAAGTGACACCATTTTGGAAAGTAGACCCCCCATGGAATGTAACTAGATGTGTGGTGAGCACTTTGAACCTCCAAGTGCTTCACAGAAGTTTAAAATGTAGAACCGTAAAAATAAAAAATCTTATTTTTTCACAAAAATGATCTTTCCATCCCCAATTTTTTATTTTCCCAAGAATAACAGGAGAAATTGGACATCGGTAAACTACTGTTTGGGCACATGGCAGAGCTAGGAATGGAAGGAGCACTGTTTGACTTTTTCAATGCAGAATTGGCTGGAATTGAGATCAGAAGCATGTAGCATTAGGAAAGCCCCTGATGAGCCTAAACAGTGGAAACCCCCCAATTCTAACTCCAACCCTAACCCCAACACACCCCTAACCCTAATCCCAACCCTAACCATAACTCTAACCACAAACCTAACCCTAACACCCCTAACCCTAATCCCAACCCTAACCCTAATCCTATCTTTAGCCCCAATCCTAACCCTAACTTTAGCCCCAACCCTAACCCCAGCTTTAGCTCCAACCCTGACCCTAACCCCAGCCCTAACCTTAACCAAATAGGAAAATGGAAATAAATAATTTTTTTTGTTTTAGAATTTTTCCCTAACTAAAGGGATGATAAAGGGGGTTTAATTTACTATTTATTTCCGGTTTTTATAGCAGGTTTTTATGTTTGGCAGCTGCTTTTTATTGCAAAAAATAGTTTTTGCATCACCACATTTTGAGAGCTATAATTTTTCCATATTTTGGCCCACAGAGTCATGTAAGGTCTTGTTTTTTGCGGGACGAGCTGACGTTTTTATTTGTACCATTTTAGGGCACAAGACTTTTTTTATCGCTTTTTATTCCGATTTTTGGGAGGGAGAATGAACAAAAACCAGCAATCCATGAATTTCTTTTGGGGGGTGTTTACACTGTTCGGCATGTGGTAAAATTGATAAAGCAGTTTTATTGTTTGGGTCAGTCCAATTACAGCGATACCTCATTTATATCATTTTTTATGTTTTTTGCGCTTTTATACAATAAAAACTATTTTATATAAAAAATAATTATTTTGCATCACTTTATTCTGAGAGCTATTTTTTTTTAGTTTTTCGCTGATGATGCTGTATGGGGGCTTATTTTTTGCGTGACAAGATGATGTTTTCAGCGATACTGCGTTTGTTTATATCCGCCATTTTGATCTCGTGTTATTCCACTTTTTGGTCGGTGGTATGATGATAAAGCATTGTCTTTTTGGCTATTTTTTATTGGTTTTCACTAAAGGGGTTAACTAGTGGGACAGTTTTATAGGTTGGGTCGTTACGGACACGGCGATACCAAATATGTGAACTTTTATTGTTTAGATTTTTTTTAATTAAAAAATGTATTCATTTTTTAATTATTTTTTTTTAAATATTTTTACAATTATTTAATTTTTTAAATTTAATTCTTACTTTTATGCTGTGTCCCACTATGGGACACTCATTTTGTTTATGCAGATCTGCATGCTATAGAAGCTGTCAGTGCTGCATGCATTTTACACTGACCTGTGAGACTTCCTGACATGCACTTCGCATGACAGGAAGTCTCTCAGGCTTGCAGACCCGGATGTCTTCATGACGACATTGGGTCTCCATGGCAGCGATCAGGACCCCGCATCACGCTGCGGGATCTCTGATCCAAAGGCAGAGGGGCTGTTAGAGCTGACAGCTCCTCTGCCTGCTACCGGAATGCTGTGATCATGTTTGATCGCAGTGTTCTGGGGGTTAAAGTGCAGGGAGCGGTCACAGACCGCTCCTGGCACTTAGTGTCAGGTGTCAGCTGTGAGAATCGGCTGATGGTCTATTACATACTATCCCGTCCATGGGAATTATGTTCCAGAGCACATGGATGGGATAGTACGTCTTCTGGCAGAAAGGGGTTAAAGAATGCTGAAAACAGCCCTAACTGTGTGTCCCATATCAGATGTGTTGTTGCTGAGAAGTCCTCTTTTATCACTTTTTATAAATGACCTCTTCCAAGCTCTGGGGCAGATGGTGCCTGAAAACTAACTCTGTCTCCAGATCTTATTTTAAATATAAGGGGGAGTTACCTGTGTGATATATAATGGTTCCCAGTGTTACTAGTGAGATGTGTAATGGTTACCAGTGTTACCAGTGGGATGTGTAATGGTTACCAGTTACAAGTGTGATGTGCAATGGTTTCCAGTGCTATGAGTGTGATGTGTAATGGCTACAGAGCTGTGTGCAATTATTTTGGCAAATCAGCAGGTTCCTCTCAGCTTCAGCTTCCAACTCACAGGCACACAGGCTTGTCATATTGTTAGAATACAGCAGAGCTGAAAGTAAAGCAAAAAATGTGTTTGCACGATGACAAATTTAATTTTCCTCTCCTATGTTGTTTACTTGTCTTACTCATAACTCACCCTTCATGTAAAGTAAGCTCTGGAGGCAGTTATCTTCCAAGCACCAATCATAGTCTGGAGGAGGTCACTTATATAAAGTGATAAAAGATGATTTCTCAGCAAATAACACATCTGATATGAGACACACAGGGATGACTGTTTTCAGCATTCTGTAGCCTGTATGCCCATATTACAGTAAGGTTAGATAGGTCAAATGTGGTGATAGATTCCCTTTAAGTATTGGCCTAAACTTTCGCATATCTGCTAATACCCTGAATCTGGAGAAAGACCTCTCCAATTCCTTTTCTCCAACTAAGTGGGCACTGTCTATCAAGTGGGTATATGCCGCCTCTATGTTTCCTCACTCCAGGAAACTCATTATAAAGTGTTTTTGAGGTGGGATTCCACCTTCTATAAACTTAATATATTCTTTCCTTCCCAATCTTATAAATGTTGGACAGAATGTGATCATGTAGAAACTATTTATCGTATGTTTTGGAATTGTCCTCACTTGACTAATTTTTGGAATGAGAACTCACCCCTTTTATTTAAGATTAATTGTTCTCCTCCTATTATGCACTTTTTAAAAGCTTTTAACACCTTTACGTCCAATGCCGGACATAGCACATCATGAGCAAGTGTCAGTTCCTGCACTATGTCGTGTTATGTCTGTCATGACTGAACTGTCACTGTGATTGGTCAGTCAGTCTGACTCACCAATCTCAGTATGATCTTGCAGGAGATGCTGAAATATCAGCACTTTCTGCCAGATCAGTGCAGGAGCTCAGCGCCGCCAGTTGCCGAGCTTCTACACTAACAACCAGGAGAGGTGCAGGCATCCCACTGGCTGTTAACTCCTTAAATGCTGCGATTGAGCATGCAATATTCAAGAGGCGGCAGCCAAAGGGACAGGTGCTTCCTCTGCCTTCATATCGGCGCCCCCGCGATTATTGCCATAGAAACCCTCGAGTCACCAAGCTACACAGCATGGTCTCAGAAGGTTTCAGTATACTGTGCATTGCAATACATTATAAATGCAATCAAAGTAAAAAAGTGAAAGTTCCATAGAGGGACTAAGTAAAAAAGTTAAAAAAAAGTAAATAAAATAAAAAAATTGCAAAATAAGAATAATATTTAAAAAAACATATTACACTGTAAAAAAAACAAAAAAGTACACATATTTTGTATAGCTGCATCTGCAAAAACCTGATCAATAAAAGCATAACACTGATTCAGTGAATTCCATAAAAAACAAAAAAAAGTAGCAAACTATGCTTTGTCATCATACCGCTGGAAATAAATGGAATAAAATGTTATCAAAAAGTCAAATATAAATAAAAGTGGCATAGCTGAAAACATAATCTTGTCCCACAAAAAACAAGCCATCAATGGAAAAATAAAAAAGTTATAGCTCTCAGAACAAAACAATGCAAAAATAATTATTTTTCTTTAAAAGTTTTTGTGTAACAGCGACAAAACACAAAAAAACTATATAAATGTAGTATCGCTGTAATCGTAATGACCCGAAGAATAATGCTGCCTTATCATTTACCACATGTTGAATGGCATTAATAAAAAGAAGCAATTCCTGATTTGTTGGTTTTTGTTCATTTTGCCGCCACAGAAATCGGAATAGAAAGTGATCAAAGAACGTCATGTAACTTAAAATATTACCAATAAATCATCAAAAAAACAAACTATTACATGATTTTGTCTGCCGAAAAAAGGAAAAATTATAGCTCTCAAAATATGGCAATGACTAGTTTTGCGATAAAAAAGGACTTTTAGTGGGTGCAGACAGCCAAACATAAAAACCTGATATAAATCTGGTATCGTTGTAATCGCACCAACCAGTAGAATAAAGTTGCCTAATTACTAGTGTTGAGCGATACCATCCGATACAGAGAAATATCGGATCGGATTGGATCGGCCCGATTCAAAAAAAGTATCAGGTATCGCCGATTCCGATACCGGAAGTCCCATTCACGTTAATGGGACAGAAATATGGGAATGAAAAAAAACCCTTTCTTTACTTGCACATCCAGTTCGGGAGGGGGAAGAGTGTGGGCAGTGCGTGGGGGGACACTGTGCATGTCTGTGTGTGCGGGCGGGGTCTGTGCGGGCCTGCCAGGGGTCTGTACGGGCCTGCTGGGGGCTTGTGCTGGCTGCCGGGGGTCTGTACAGGCCTGCCCGGGGCTTGTACCGGCTGCCAGGGGTTTGTATGGGCCTGCCGGGGGCTTGTGCCGGCTGGCGGGGGTCTGTACGGGCCTGTCAGGGGCTTGTGCCGGCTGCCGGGGGTCTGTACGGGCCTGCCGGGGGCTTGTGCCGGCTGTCGGGGGTCTGTACAGGCCTGCCGGGGGCTTGTGTCGGCTGGCAGGGGTTTGTACTGGCCTGCCGGGGGCTTGTGCCGGCTGCCGGGGGTCTGTGCGAGCCTGCTGGGGTCTTGTGTGTGTGCAGGCATCGTCCGATGGGACTACAAGCCCCATCGGGCGATGCCTGCTACAATGACAGTGATTGACACATTAGCCAATGATGGGACAGTAGTAGTCCCATCATCCGGCTAATGTGTTGAATGTAAAGCAAAAAAATATATATACATACTACATACTACATACATACTACATATAAACTACATTCATACAACATACATACATACATACATACTGCATATATACTACATTCATACAACACACATACATACATACTACATACTTACTACATACATACAACATACATGCAACATGCTACAGACAAACAACATACATGCAACATACATACTACATTCATACAACATACATATATACTACATTCATACAACATACATACATACTACATTCTACATACATACTACATACATACTACATTCATACAACATACATACATACATACTACATATATACTACATTCATACAGCATACATACATACATACTACATACTTACTACATGCATACAACATACATGCAACATGCTACAGACATACAACATACATACAACATACATACTACATTCATACTACATATATACTACATTCATACAACATACATACATGCATACTACATACTTACTACATACATACAACATACATACAACATGCTACAGACATACAACATACATACAACATACATACTACATTCATACAACATACATACTACATACATATATACTACATTCATACAACATACATACATACTACATACATACTACATATATACTACATTCATACAACATACATACATACATACTACATATACACTACATTCATACAACATACATACATACTACATACTTACTACATACATACAACATGCTACAGACATACAACATACATACAACATACATACTACATTCATACTACATATATACTACATTCATACAACATACATACATAGTACATACTACATACATACAACATGCTACAGACATACAACATACATACTACATACATACTACATACAACATACATACTGTGAGAATCATGTGGGAATAGTGGATGAGGGCAGGTATATCTCGCCCAGATACCTTTCCTATGTGGCCTAGTCTGGTCAGTATCTCACCTGGTGACTAATGAATAATGGGAGGTGGATATAAAAGGATGTCAGGTGGTTGTGTGAGGGTCTCAGCCTGGGGACACAGAGAGCCTGTCTGTGTGAGAGACACCCGTGAGTGAAAGCAGTGCCCACGGTAGCTGTGGTTTGGCTGGACGGGAGAAGCCCTCCAGTTGGTAGTTAGGTCGGATCTTGTTTAGTTAGTGCCGGACAGGCAAGGATTTGTTTTATGTTTTATTTCCTTTATTCATTGCTTTCACCTTTAATAAACCTGACCCAGTGTCAGTTATACCCGGACCCCGGCTGTGCGCCTGAGTTTCATGCTGAACGCACGTGACCTTTGACCCCAGCAAAGGCGATCCCTGAGTGTTTTATCACATTGTGGTGGAGAATGCGGGCAATCACGTTGGAAGCATGAGCATGGAGGACGTGGTGAAAGCGCTTGTATAGTCCACCACCGTCCAGCAAGAAGCTAATTGGGTGATGATGGCCCAGCTGAAGGGGTTGGTGGACATGACAGCTACCGATCATTCGCTTCTTACCTGAGGTTAACCTGGAAGCCGAGTCGAGAGTGATTCACGTGAGTCGGTACTGGCAGAAGTTGACGACCGAAGATGACGTCGAGGCATACCTGACCACGTTTGAACGGACGGCGGTGCGAGAAAAATGGCCGAAGGCACGATGGGCCAGCCTGATTGCCCCGTTTCTTTCCGGTGAGGCCCAAAAGGCTTATTATGACTTAGAACCTGAAGCCGCGCAGGACTTTGACAAACTGAAAGCCGAGATCTTGGCCCGGCTGGGAGTGACGACCGCTGTCCGTGCACAGAGAGTGCATCAATGGACTTATCAGCGGGATAAACCACCGCGGTCACAGATGTTCGACCTGATCCACGTGACGAAGAAGTGGCTACAACCCGAGGTGCTGACAGCGCCAGAGATAATCCAGAGAGTCGTCATGGACAAGTACCTGAGAGCTTTACCGCCAGCCCTGAGGAAGTGGGTAAGCCATGGAAATCCTACGACGGCAGATCAACTGGTGGATCTGGTTGAACGTTACTCCGTGGTGGAAGGACTCCGAGACAACGCTACCCCTCCTCGTTCTTCATCATCTCCACATGGAACCGGTAAGACTGTTCCAGGTAGTAGGGGAGAAGGAAAAATCCCTAAGACAGTGGGGGAGGAAACCGGGACTGCCCGCAATGCGAGGCCGAGAGTAACGAACTATGGTCTAAGCAAAGGGCCCGTTAGGTGTTTCCGCTGCCAAGAGATGGGCCACATTGCTGCGAACTGTCCGGTCACTACTGAACCCATGCAGTGCGACGTCACAGACTCTAAAAACCGCATGTCTATGGTTGCACGGGTAGTGAGTGTGAATGCCGGTCAAAAGGATGTGGAAAAATACTTGTGTGATTTAACTGTTGATGGCAAAAATGTGGTGGCATTGTTAGACTCGGGAAGTGTGGTGACTCTGGTGAAGGCCAGTCTGGCGTCAGCCCCGACTGGACCATCAGACAAATTTTCTGTAACGTGTGTGCATGGAGACACCTGTTCGTACCTCACCACGGTCATATGCATTACTACTTCCTATGGGTCTGTGCAACATAAAGTGGGACTCGTCCTTGCGTTATTGCATGATGTTATCTTGGGCCGGGATTTTCCCCACTTCTGGCAATTGTGGGAGAATCAGTTGATGCCCTCGGGTAATAGTGTACATGATTCTTCTCCCAGGGCGTGTGTGGGTCCCGAACCCCTGGAAGAGGTCTCCCCGGAAGACATGGGGGAAGAGTCTGCTGGAAATGACCTGCAGTTCCCGTTTTCAGTCATGGCGGGTGATACGGAGGAGACCAGGGAAGAGGAGGAGGCCGACAGCCGTCCACCTCCCCGTTTGCCGGATTTGGAAGTTCAGAAAGATGACTTCCAAAGCGAGCAAATAAAGGATCCTACCCTTTCTCAGGCTAGGACAAATGTAAAAGTGATAAATGGGGTACCTGTAGAACCTGGCTCTAGGCTGGCATATCCTTACATGGTCCTGGAGAATGATTTGCTATATCAGATAGAGAAAAAGGGGGAAGACACGATGCAACTGTTAGTCGTGCCAAAACCCTACCGGCGGCAAGTGCTGGACCTGGCCCATGGACATGTGATGGGAGGTCACCTGGGAGTCCAGAAAACCACCGAAAGGATATTACACTGTTTTGTTTGGCCAGGCATGCATCACGATATTCGTGTATATTGTGAGTCTTGTCCTGACTTCCAAGCCTCTGCACCTAAGCCCCGGTTCTGTGGCCCTTTGGTACCCCTACCTATTATTGAAGTCCCGTATGAGAGGATTGGGATGGATTTAGTTAGGCCCCTTCCACGGTCTGCACGTGGACACCAACATATCCTGGTCATCTTGGATTATGCCACTCGTTACCCGGAGGCCATCCCTTTGCGTAACACGGCCACCAAGACGATTGCCAAGGAACTGGTGCATGTGTTTAGTCTAGTCGGTATACCAAAACAGATACCCACCGACCAGGGGACCCCCTTTATGTCCAGGGTAATGAAGGAGCTCTGCCGATTGTTACAAATCGAACCGTTACGCACATCCGTGTATCACCCTCAAACAGACGGGTTGGTCAAATGGTTCAATAAAACTCTGAAGCAGATGCTGAGAAAGGTGATAGACAAGGATGGGAAGAACTGGGACTATTTACTTCCGTATTTGCTTTTTGCCATCAGGGAAGTACCCCAGTCTTCCACGGGATTCTCGCATTTCGAGTTATTGTACTCCCGACGTCCTCGTGGACTGTTAGACGTTGCAAAAGAAACCTGGGAGGGTCAGGTCACTCCGTTTAAAACAGTGATAGATCACGTCACACAGATGCAGGGCCGTATTGCGGCTGTTATGCCTATCGTCAAAGAACACATGATGCAGGTTCAAGGAGCCCAAAAAAGAATCTATGATAGGGGCGCCAAGATCCGTACGTTTGCATCCGGAGATAGGGTGTTGATCCTGGTCCCCACGGTGGACAGTAAGTTCCTGGCAAAGTGGCAGGGCCCCTTTGAGATTAAGGAAAGAGTTGGTGAAGTAAACTACAAAGTATACCAGGCAGGTAAACGGAAACCGGAACAGATTTATCATGTAAATCTGATAAAACCCTGGAAAGATCGGTCTGCCTTGTCAGCGGAGCTGGCCCGTCCCGTCTGCTCGCATACCATACCGGAGGTACGGGTTGCAGAGACTCTCTCGGAGCGGCAAAAGACTGAGGTCAGGCAGTTTCTACTTCACAACCAAAAGTTTTTCTCAGAAAAACCCAAGCAGACTACGCTAATGAAACATGACATCGTAACGGAACCTGGTGTCACAGTTCACGTAAAACCCTACCGAATCCCGGAAGCGCGCCGTGAAGCCGTTTCCCGAGAAGTGAAGGCAATGTTAGAGTTAGGAGTCATTGAGGAATCGCACAGTGCTTGGTCCAACCCGATTGTGCTAATTCCTAAACCGGACGGCACCATCCAGTTCTGCAATGACTTCAGGAAACTGAATGCGGTCTCAAAATTTGATGCCTACCCTATGCCCCGGGTCGACGAGTTAATAGATCGGTTAGGAAAAGCCCGGTATATTACGACCCTAGACCTAACAAAGGGGTATTGGCAGATCCCTCTGGCGGAGGCGGCCAGAGAAAAGACGGCATTTGCTACACCGGAAGGTCTATTTCAGTATGTGTATATGCCGTTTGGACTGCACGGAGCACCAGCGACCTTCCAGAGACTGATGGATCGAGTCCTGAGGCCACATAGGCAGTACGCTTCGGCCTATTTGGATGACATTGTCATTTACAGCTTGGACTGGGAGACTCATCTCCAGAAAGTACAAGCTGTGATTGACGACCTGTGGGAGGCAGGTCTAACCACGAACCCCAAGAAATGTCACATCGGGCTAGAAGAAGCCCGGTATTTGGGGTATGTAATTGGGAGGGGTGTTGTTAAACCCCAGGTTGATAAGATTCAAGCAGTTCAGGACTGGCCGCAACCTGTCAACAAGAAGCAGGTGCAAGCCTTCCTGGGGATCGCCGGCTATTATCGCCGGTTCATACCCAATTTTGCAGCCATCGCTACCCCCCTGATGGATCTTACAAAAGGGAAAGACTCCGCCATGATTAAATGGAGTTTAGCGGCTGAAGAAGCCTTCCATAGCCTAAAACAGGCACTTTGCTCTCAACCAGTACTGGTGACTCCGGACTTCCGCAGCGAGTTTGTGGTACAAACGGATGCCTCTGATACCGGTATCGGGGCTGTACTGTCACAAATGAGGGATGGAGTGGAACACCCAGTCCTCTATCTCAGCAGGAAGCTGAATAAACATGAGCAAAAGTATGCGGTAGTAGAGAAAGAGTGCCTAGCCATTAAGTGGGCTCTAGAGGCCCTCAAATATTACCTGGTGGGCTGAAAGTTCAGGCTGATCACTGACCATGCCCCTCTCAAGTGGATGCTCTTGCACAAGGAACGGAATAGCCGGGTGACCCGGTGGTTCCTTGCCCTGCAGGCCTACACTTTAACGGTGGAGCACCGCCCAGGGGTACAGATGGGGAATGCAGATGCCCTGTCCCGAGTGCACTGTTTGGTGGGTGTTATTGCTCGATCGGAGTGGTCTGAGCAGAGGGGGGGGATATGTGAGAATCATGTGGGAATAGTGGATGAGGGCAGGCATATCTTGCCCAGATACCTTTCCTATGTGGCCTAGTCTGGTCAGTATCTCACCTGTGACTAATGAATAATGGGAGGCGGATATAAAAGGATGTCAGGTGGTTGTGTGAGGGTCTCAGCCTGGGGACACAGAGAGCCTGTCTGTGTGAGAGACACCCATGAATGAAAGCAGTGCCCACGGTAGCTGTGGTTTGGCTGGACGGGAGAAGCCCGCCAGTTGGTAGTTAGGTCGGATCTTGTTTAGTTAGTGCCGGACAGGCAAGGATTTGTTTTATGTTTTATTTCCTTTATGCATTGCTTTCACCTTTAATAAACCTGACTCAGTGCCAGTTATACCCGGACCCCGGCTGTGCGCCTGAGTTTCATGCTGAACGCACGTGCCCTTTGACCCCAGCAAAGGCGATCCCGGAGTGTTTTATCACAATACATACATACATACATACTACATACATACAACATATATACAACATGCTACAGACATACAACATACATACAACATACATACAACATACATACATTCATACAATACATACATACTGCATACAATGCATTCATACAATACATACATATAGACATACAATACATATAACATAGAGTACATCCTCACCAATACTTGTCACATTGTTCCCCGAAGCCAGTGTCATCTATGAAAAAATATGAAAATAACAAACAAGCCATATACTCCCTGATCCGCAGAAATCCACGAGTGTCCCATGCTGATTTCCCATGGAGAACAGCAGCATCAGCTGATGCGACCACTCTCTACGGGGCTCCAGGAATACAATGACGGGAGGTAGGTATCCTTCCGCACTGTATTCCTCTGCCACTGTAAAAAAAATAGTCCCTAGTCTCACTTTTGGCATTGCTGTGTGAAAAAGTTCCCACGCAGCTTTTGCCATAAAGTGGGACCAGGGACTATTTTTTTACAGTGGTGGAGGAATACAGTGCGGAAGGATACCTGCCTCCCATCATTGGATTCCTGGAGCCCAGTAGAGAGCGGTCGCATCAGCTGATGCTGCTGTTCTCCACGGGAAATCGGCGTGGGACACATGGATTTCTGCGGATCAGGGAGTATATGGCTTGTTTGTTATTTTCATATTTTTTCATAGGTGACACTGGCTTCGGGGAACAATGTGACAAGTGTTGGTGAGTATGTACTCTATGTTATATGTACTGTATGTCAATATGTATGTATTGTATGAATGTATTGTATGTAGTATGTATGTAGTATGTATGTATTGTATGAATGCATGTATGTTGTATGTAGTATGTATGTTGTATGTATGTTGTATGTCTGTAGCATGTTGTATGTATGTTGTATGTATGTAGTATGTATGTATGTTGTATGAATGTAGTATATATGTATGTATGTTGTATGAATGCAGTATATATGTAGTATGTATGTAGTATGTATGCATGTATGTTGTACGAATGTAGTATATATGTAGTATGTATGTAGTATGTATGTAGTATGAATGTAGTATATATGTAGTATGTATGTAGTATGTACTGTATGTCTGTAGCATGTTGTATGTATGTAGTATGTATGTAGCATGTATGTAGTATATATGTAGTATGTATGTATATTGTTTGAATGTAGTATATATGTAGTATGTATGTAGTATGTACTGTTGTCTGTAGCATGTTGTATGTATGTAGTATGTATGTAGTATGAATGTAGTATATATGTAGTATGTATGTATGTTGTATGAATGTAGTGTATATGTAGTATGTATGTAGTATGTATGTAGTATGAATGTAGTATATATGTAGTATGTATGTATGTATGTTGTATGAATGTAGTGTACATGTAGTGTATATGTAGTATGTATGTAGTATATATGTAGTATGTATGTAGTATGAATGTAGTATATATGTAGTATGTATGTAGTATGAATGTAGTAAGTACTGTATGTCTGTAGCATGTTGTATGTATGTAGTATGTATGTAGTATGAATGTAGAAAATATGTAGTATGTATGTAGTATGTAGTATGTATGTAGTATGAATGTAGTATATATGTAGTATGTATGTAGTATGTACTGTATGTCTGTAGCATGTTATATATATGTAGTATGTATGTAGTATGAATGTAGTATATATGTAGTATGTATGTAGTATGTATGCATGTATGTTGTATGAATGTAGTATATATGTAGTATGTATGTAGTATGTATGTAGCATGTACTGTATGTCTGTAGCATGTTGTATGTATGTAGTATGTATATAGTATGTATGTAGTATGAATGTAGTATATATGTAGTATGTATGTTGTATGAATGTAGTATATATGTTGTATGTATGTAGCATGAATGTAGTATGTACTGTATGTCTATAGCATGTTGTATGTATGTAGTATGTATGTAGTATGCATATATATATTTTTTTGTTTTACATTCAACACATTAGCCGGATAATGGGACTACTACTGTCCCATCATTGGCTAATGTGTCAATCACTGTCATTGTAGCAGGCATCGCCCGATGGGACTTGTAGTCCCATTGGACGATGCCTAAACACACACAAGACCCCCGGCAGGCCTGCACAGAAACCCGGCAGCCGACACAGGCACCCAGCAGGCCCGTACAGACCCCCTGCAGCCGGCACAAGCCCCCGGCAGGCCCACACAGACCCCCGACAGCCGGCACAAGCTCCCGTCAGGCCCGTACAGACCCCCAGCAGCCGGCACAAGCCCCCGGCAGGCCCGTACAGACCCCCGGCAGCCGGCACAGGCCCCCGGCAGGCCCGTACAGACCCCCGGCAGCCGGCACAGGCTCCCGGCAGGCCCGTACAGACCCCCGACAGCCGGCACAAGCCCCCGGCAGGCCCGTACAGACCCCGACAGCCAGCACAGGCCCCCGGCAGGCCCGTACAGACCCCCCGCAGTCGGCACAGCCCCCCCGCAGTCGGCACAGACCGCGCATCATGATGCGCACACACCGCGCATCATGATGACATCATTTCAGCAGCCAATCACAGCCACAACAGTGGCTCATTGCATTATGGGGACTTCCGATTCCGGTATCCGATATTGAAAAAATATCGGTACTCGGTATCGGAATTCCGATACAGCAAATATCGGCCGATACCCGATATTTGCAGTATTGGAATGCTCAACACTACTAATTACTTATACGGCATGAAGAATGGTGTAAAAAATAAATAAAACCAATTTTTGCCTTGGGGTTGATTAGTTCATTCTGCCTTCCAAAGATCGCAGCAAGGCTTGGTTCACATTTATCCTGCGCACTATGTTGAGTGCTTACACCGGGATCCAAAATGTTATGTAAAATGTTCCCAATAAAAGCTTCAACTCAATAAACAAAAAAAGTCCCCACTCAGGTCCATCGTCTGTCAATGGAAATATAGGAGGCTTCCACGTTACTGGTAGTACAAAGGCTGTAGAAAAGTGCTATGGCTCCTTGCCCTTCAAAAGTAAACCAGTAAATTCTGTGCTCCCAAATCCAAATGACCCCCTCCCTTCTGAGCCCCAGTGTGCATAAACCACCTTTGGCATCTACATGTTTCGCAGGGGTATAATTTCCAAAATGTGGTCACTTGGGGGCTGCTCTTCTAGCACCTAGGGTCTCTGTGTATTGAGTCCACAAACTATTCTAGGAAAATTTGTGCTCCAGGATGGAAATAGCACTTTGTCCCTCCTGAGTCTCTCCAGATGGCTAAGCAGCACTTTACAGGTAAATATGGAGTATTTCTACTTTCAGCAGAAATTATGTGACAATTGGTATTATTTTTACCCATTTCCCCTTGTGAAAATCTTGGGCTAAGGAAAAACTTTTGTGGTAAAAATGTAATTATTTTTTCTTCACTGGCCATTGGTTTAAAATTCTATGGCACACGCATGGTGTCACATATGATCACTGCACCCCTAGATGAATTTATTGAAAGGTGCATTTTGTAAAATGGGGTCACTTATGAGGGGATTCTGCTGTACTGGCACCTCAGGTGATCTCCCAGTGGTTCAAGGCACCCACAAACCATAAAAGTAAAATTCTGCACAATAATATGGCGCTCTTTCACTCCTGAGCCTCAGGAGAAATTGTACAACAATGTTTGGGGTAAATTTTCTCCTGTTATCCTTGTAAAAATAAAAAAACTGGAGCTAAAAGATGCTTTTTGGGGTATCGGTGTACTCAGAAGAAACAGCACAACAAATATTGGGTCCATTTTCTCACAATACCCTTGTGAAAATAAAAAAATGTCTGTTAAGTGAATTTTTGTACAAAAAAGTTAAATATTTATTTTTTCATTTCATATTGCTTCAGTCTCTGTGAAGCACCTGAAGGATTAAAAAGTGTCTTGAATGTGGTTTTGAGCACCTTGAGGGGTGCAATTTTTAGAATGATGTCATTTTGGGGTATTTTCTGTCATATTGACCCTTCAAAGTCTCTTCAAATGTGAGGTGGTCCCTAAAAAAATGGTTTTGTAAAACTGTTGGAAAAATGAGAAATCTCTGGTCATCTTTTAACCTTCATAACTTCCTAACAAAAAATAAGAAAAATAGGTTTCACAAATTGTTCTGATCTAAAGCAGGCATGAGGGAAATGTTATTTATTAACTATTTTGTGTGAAATAAGTTTCGATATTAGGGCATAAAAATTTACCACTATCATGAAGGACAATATGTTATAAAAAAAAAAACATTATCCTACAAAGTGGATCGGTCGATAAGGGGGTAATTATGTTTTTCTGCCATATAGATTATTTATTTGGATTCAATAATAAACTATAATAACTAGAGTTGAGCGACTTTTGGTTTTTTAGGGTCGCGTTTCGTTTCGTGAAACCCGACTTTTCCAAAAGTCGGGTCGAGCAAGATCGTCCGATTATAGGGAAAAGTCGGGGTCGTCCCGAAACACGAAACCCAATGTAAGTCAATGGGGAATAAAAGTCGGCAGTGAGAGGAGGACAGGAAACACACCAACAGTGCCCATTTGAATGCCAAAAGCATCAATTCTTCTTACTTAAGCTTGTCAACCTTAATTAACTTCATAATACAAGTTACGCACTGAAAAATGGGGGTTATTTGGCTACAGACTGTGGGGGGGAGGGCTGGCTCCAGGTTTTCATGTGCCCTGGGCGAAAGAGCGCCCCTTTAACACATACCACAACTCACCATGCTCCGATACGGCAGAGAAATAGCGGTATAGTACAATGAAAAATACCTCACTTTTTACATCTCATGACGAGGCCCATCTATTTCTCCATACAGAATCACTGGTCCCATATAATGTTTGAAACAGTATATGATGAGCTCCACATAATGCTACAGTATATGTTGGTCCCCATGGATGAAGCTCTACTGTCTTATGGGCCCAAATAATGCTCCAAACATAATGGGCCCCATTTCTAATGATCTAGTGTACAATGGGCCCTGTAAATGCTGCTCCAGTGTCTGATGTCCACCTTTGGAATGTTCCAGTGTATGGTGGGCCCCATCTATCATTCTCAGACGGTGTTAGGCCCAGTATGGATTGCACGTGATTGCACAAAGGTGAGAAAGGGTACCGTATCCCCGGATAACATGTATGGATAGCGTACACATTCAAAATATATGTCTCAGGAGGCAGGCTCAGACGGTGTTAGGCCCAGTATGGATTGCACGTGATTGCACAAAGGTTAGAAAGGGTACCGTATCCCCGGATAACATGTATGGATAGCGTACACATTCAAAATATATGTCTCAGGAGGCAGGCTCAGACGGTGTTAGGCCCAGTATGGATTGCACGTGATTGCACAAAGGTTAGAAAGGGTACCGTATCCCCGGATAACATGTATGGATAGCGTACACATTCAAAATATATGTCTATACATCAGGAGGCAGGCTCAGACGGTGTTAGGCCCAGTATGGATTGCACGTGATTGCACAAAGGTTAGAAAGGGTACCATATCCCCAGATAACATGTATGGATAGCGTACACATTCAAAATATATGTCTCAGGAGGCAGGCTCAGACAGTGTTAGGCCCAGTATGGATTGCACGTGATTGCACAAAGGTTAGAAAGGGTACCGTATCCCCGGATAACATGTATGGATAGCGTTCACATTCAAAATATATGTCTCAGGAGGCAGGCTCAGACGGTGTTAGGCCCAGTATGGATTGCACGTGATTGCACAAAGGTTAGAAAGGGTACCGTATCCCCAGATAACATGTATGGATAGCGTACACATTCAAAATATATGTCTATACATCAGGAGGCAGGCTCAGACGGTGTTAGGCCCAGTATGGATTGCACGTGATTGCACAAAAGTTAGAAAGGGTACCGTTTCCCCGGATAACATGTATGGATAGCGTACACATTCAAAATATATGTCTCAGGAGGCAGGCTCAGACGGTGTTAAGCCCAGTATGGATTGCACGTAATTGCTCAAAGGTTAGAAAGGGTACCGTATCCCCGGATAACATGTATGGATAGCGTACACATTCAAAATATATGTCTATACATCAGGAGGCAGGCTCAGACGGTGTCAGGCACAGTATGGATTTGACGGCCCAGATTACACAGCGGAGGAGCAGGGAGAGGTAAAGATTGCAAATGCTGGGGCCCTGCCCAAGCAAGGGGGGCCCACTCGTGGGCGTCGGTACTGGCACTGGGCCCCTCATAGTACAGCGGTGTGTCTGACGGCGGGTGTGCACCACCACCGTCAGAGACACTTGATTGCACTATGAGGGACCCTGTGCCAGTGCCCGCGCCCAAGAGTCGGCCTACCCACCTGTCCAGGGCAACGGCACTCGCACGGTGTCGTGCGCTAGGTGGTGACCCCGGCCATGGGGGGGAGGCAGCACAGTTAGGGAGTTTTAGAAAGTGGCATATGTTGATGTTGGACATTCAGCTGATGCAAAAGGCGAAATAGGTGAAGTACCAGGAAGAGGTGGACCAAAGCAAGCCATTTTTCTGTCACCCTATGTGTCATCAGGGGAAGGTGGGACAAAATCCTTGGAAACCCATGTTTGGTTCATTTTAATGAAGGTTAGATCATCCACATTTTGGGTTGACAGACGGGTCCTTTTTTCTGTCAGGATTGATCCAGCTGCACTGAAGACTCTTTCCGATAGCACACTTGCAGCTGGGCAAGCGAGCTCCTGTAAGGCATATTGGGCCAATTCAGGCCAGGTGTCCAGTTTAGCTGCCCAATAGTCAAAGGGGAATGACCTGTGTGGGAGAACATCGATATAGGAGGAAAAGTAGTTTGTAACCATAGTTGACAACTGCTGTCTCCTGTCACTTTCCATCGATGCAGTATTACCAGTTGTGTGAGCGGTATTTGAAAAATCAGTCCACAACATTGTCATGAAACCCCTGTCTCCAACGCCACTTCTGCTGTGTGCACCACGAACACCTCTGCCAAGCTGCCCCCGGCCCGTACGGCTCGTGTGAGAACCATCACCGCTGCTGTGTGCTGGGAATGCCTCAAGCAACCGATTTACCAGAGTTGCTTGTTTATTAGCCAATATTAGGTCAAGGTTCTCCTGTGGCATGATGTTTTGTAATTTGCCTTTATAGCGTGGATCCAGGATGCTGGCCAACCAGTAGTCGTCATCGTTCATCATTTTGGCAATGCGGAGGTCCCTTTTTAGGATCCGCAAGGCATAATCTGACATGTGGGCCAATGTTCCCGGTGTCAATGATGCACTGCGAGTGCTGGGTGGAGGAGCACTTTCTGGCAAATCCACATCCCTCCAGTCACGCACAAACCCTGTACCAGACCTTGCCACGCCAACATTTTCACTTGCCCCACGAGATGCATCCTCCTCCCCTAAGTAATCATCCCCATCATCCTCCTCCTCCTCCTCCTCTTCTTCCTCCACCTCGTCCAGGAGAGGTCCCTGAGCAGACAATGGCTGAATGTCATCAAGGATTCCCTCCTCCTCTTCCTCCTCATCAACATTGGCTGCAGACGCCTGCTCCTTAAGGTGCGTCAAAGTTTGCATGAGCAGACGCATAAGTGGGATGCTCATGCTTAGGATGGCGTCGTCTGCGCTTACCAGCCGTGTGCATTCCTCAAAACACTGAAGGACTTTACAAAGGTCTTTCAGCTTCGACCACTGCCCACTTGTCAACTCCATGTCTGCTCTCAAAGTGCCTGGCCGTGTATCCTCCCACAAATGCATTATGGCCTGCCTCTGCTCGCACAGCCGCTCCACCATGTGCAGGGTGGAGTTCCACCTTGTTGCAATGTCGATAATGAGGCGGTGGTTGGGAAGGTGGAGCAATCGCTGCAGCTTCTGCATACGAACGGAGTGTACAGGCGACCGGCGGATGTGCGTGCACAGTCTTCGCACCTTCTGGAGCAGGGCTGTTAACTCCGGATAATTTTTGAGGAAGCACTGCACCACCAGGTTCAAGGTGTGAGCCAAGCAAGGTATGTGGCTGAGTTTTGAAAGGGCTATGGCTGCCACAAAATTACGGCCGTTATCACTAACTACCTTGCCTGCCTCAAGATGTACACTGCCCAGCCATGACTCAGTTTGTCGCTTCAAGTACTCGGCCAGCACCTCGGCGGTGTGTCTGTCGCCCAAACACATCATCTGCAACACAGCCTGCTGACGCTTTCCA
Organism: Dendrobates tinctorius; assembly: GCF_039654945.1. Classification (NCBI taxonomy): domain Eukaryota; kingdom Metazoa; phylum Chordata; class Amphibia; order Anura; family Dendrobatidae; genus Dendrobates; species Dendrobates tinctorius. The sequence goes on from NW_027361672.1 coordinate 17,769,978, forward strand.
CTAGCTGCTCGATAGGGGGACACATCGTGTGCAACAGTGGCAGCTGCAGATGGAGTGCTCGTACGACTGCGCTCTGTGGACGAGCTTTCGCTTCTGGAGGAGGAGGAGGAGGAGGGTCGAATGCCTACAGCCAACTGTTTCCTATACCGTGGGCTAGGCAGCACTGTCCCACCACCGCTGTCCCCTGTGGACCCTGCATCCACCACATTAACCCAGTGCGCAGTGATGGACACGTAACGGCCCTGGCCATGCCGACTGGACCATGCATCAGTTGTGAGGTGCACCTTTCCGCTCACTGACTGCTTGAGTGCATGGACAATGCGGTCTTTCACATGATGGTGGAGGGCTGGGATGGCTTTGCGAGAGAAGAAGTGGCGACTGGGTAGGTCATAGCGTGGTACTGCATAGGCCATGAGTTTGCGGAAAGCTGTGCTTTCCACCAACCGAAAGGGCATCATCTCAAACGAGATTAGTTTGGCAATGTGGGCGTTCAAACCCAGTGTACGCGGATGAGAGACTGAGTACTTTCTTGACCTACTCATAGTGTCTGGGAGGGTGAGCTGGACTTGAGAGCTGCATATGGTGGAAGTAGCGGTGGACAGGGCGGACTGAGAGAGGGTTGATGATGGTGATGGAGTTGGTGTTCTTTCTGATGGCCTAGAATCAGTCTTTCGTTGATATAACAGTGGGATTCCCTGACTGCTGTGGTCTTGCAACGACACCTCAACATTTGCTGCTGTGCTAACCGGTGGGCTTACAGTGGGGGAAACAATGTAGCATTGCTGACTACCTTCGTTGTGATCAGTTGCACATGTGGAACTTGAGGTTTGGTGTTGTGTCCACGCTTGCAAGTGCATGCTGGTTAAATATCTAAGCATGCAACTGGTATTCAAATTTTTCAGATTTTTCCCTTGACTAAAGGTCTTTGCGCACTTCTTACAGATAACCTTGGCCTGATCATGAGGATTTTGTTCAAAAAAGTGCCACACTGCACTCTTCCTACTTTGGCAGACATTTTGCGGCCTAGCACGCTGTGATCTTTTGACCCTCTGGACAAGCTGTCCAGCAACTCTTTTGATGTTTGGAACCTGTCTTTGGAGTGCTCCGGGCCTGCCAGATAACAGCTGTTGCGATGTCGATGTCTGCTGTGGATGCTCCTCATCTGAGCTATTGGAAGCAGCACCCTCTTCCCCCAATGGATGCCAATCTGGGTCAACAACTGGGTCATCCATCACCTCCTCTTCTATGTCATGTGCACCTTCCTCTGTGTCACCGTGTATGGTGGTATAGTGTGCGGGAAGGGGCACCTGAGTCTCATCAGGGTCAGAATCTGGCTCTGTACACTGCGAGGACAATGTAGTGCTCTGAGTGAATGTACCAGCAGAATCATCCATCAGCGGCTGTGCATCAGTGCACTCCATGTCAGATTCATCTTGGCCTGGGTAATTCACCATTTCACTTGATAATCCAGGCATGGTATGTGAAAACAGCTCCATGGAGTAATCAGTAGTATGGCCTGCGTCATCCTTCAATCTTGGTTGGGGTGAAGGACACAAGGAAAGGTGTGGTTCATGAACATGAGCCTCCAATGACGACTCAGTGCTTTTACTTTTTACAACTGAAGAAGAGGAGGCGATAGAGCTGGAGGCTGAGTCAGCAATGTAAGACAAAACTTTTTCCTGATGCTCTGGCTTTAAAAGCGGTTTGCCAACTCCTAGAAAACTAAGCGTTCGAGGCCTTATGTAGCCAGACGATGACGCAGGATCAGCACCTCCTGCATTCGGTCCTATTTTGCTCTTGCCACTACCATCAGATCCACCACCAACACCATCATTACCAGCTGCCAACCCCCGCCCAATTCCACGGCCTCTTCCACCAGCCTTCCTCATTTTTGGTAGAAATGTAGACAAAATCCAACAAACTATATAGTAATGTAAAACAAGGTACAAGGTGTCTATAGGACAGGGGAGATTTTGAATTTCTGCAGACACTTGTGGACACTGGACACTTTTGGATTGTGTGAGGCCCACTGATATCTGAGCGCTATGTGACAGGCTCGATGGCACAGCTGTGACCAAAGTGACTAGAGGATAAGGGAGATTTTGAATCTCTGCACACACTTTTGGACACTGGACACTTTTGGATTGTGTGAGGCCCACTGATATCTGAGCGCTATGTGACAGGCTCGATGGCACAGCTGTGACCAAAGTGACTAGAGGATAAGGGAGATTTTGAATCTCTGCACACACTTTTGGACACTGGACACTTTTGGATTGTGTGAGGCCCAATGAATATCTGAGCGCTATGTGACAGGCTCGATGGCACAGCTGTGACAAAAGTGACTAGAGGATAAGGGAGATTTTGAATCTCTGCACACACTTTTGGACACTGGATGGACACTTTTGGATTGTGTGAGGCCCACTGATATCTGAGCGCTATGTGACAGGCTCGATGGCACAGCTGTGACCAAAGTGACTAGAGGATAAGGGAGATTTTGAATCTCTGCACACACTTTTGGACACTGGACACTTTTGGATTGTGTGAGGCCCACTGATATCTGAGCGCTATGTGACAGGCTCGATGGCACAGCTGTGACCAAAGTGACTAGAGGATAAGGGAGATTTTGAATCTCTGCACACACTTTTGGACACTGGACACTTTTGAATTGTGTGAGGCCCAATGAATATCTGAGCGCTATGTGACAGGCTCAATGGCACAGCTGTGACAAAAGTGACTAGAGGATAAGGGAGATTTTGAATCTCTGCACACACTTTTGGACACTGGATGGACACTTTTGGATTGTGTGAGGCCCACTGATATCTGAGCGCTATGTGACAGGCTCGATGGCACAGCTGTGACCAAAGTGACTAGAGGATAAGGGAGATTTTGAATCTCTGCACACACTTTTGGACACTGGACACTTTTGGATTGTGTGAGGCCCACTGATATCTGAGCGCTATGTGACAGGCTCGATGGCACAGCTGTGACCAAAGTGACTAGAGGATAAGGGAGATTTTGAATCTCTGCACACACTTTTGGACACTGGACACTTTTGGATTGTGTGAGGCCCAATGAATATCTGAGCGCTATGTGACAGGCTCGATGGCACAGCTGTGACAAAAGTGACTAGAGGATAAGGGAGATTTTGAATCTCTGCACACACTTTTGGACACTGGATGGACACTTTGGATTGTGTGAGGCCCACTGATATCTGAGCGCTATGTGACAGGCTCGATGGCACAGCTGTGACCAAAGTGACTAGAGGATAAGGGAGATTTTGAATCTCTGCACACACTTTTGGACACTGGACACTTTTGGATTGTGTGAGGCCCACTGATATCTGATCGCTATGTGACAGGCTCGATGGCACAGCTGTGACCAAAGTGACTAGAGGATAAGGGAGATTTTGAATCTCTGCACACACTTTTGGACACTGGACACTTTTGAATTGTGTGAGGCCCAATGAATATCTGAGCGCTATGTGACAGGCTCAATGGCACAGCTGTGACAAAAGTGACTAGAGGATAAGGGAGATTTTGAATCTCTGCACACACTTTTGGACACTGGATGGACACTTTTGGATTGTGTGAGGCCCACTGATATCTGAGCGCTATGTGACAGGCTCGATGGCACAGCTGTGACCAAAGTGACTAGAGGATAAGGGAGATTTTGAATCTCTGCACACACTTTTGGACACTGGACACTTTTGGATTGTGTGAGGCCCACTGATATCTGAGCGATATGTGACAGGCTCGATGGCACAGCTGTGACCAAAGTGACTAGAGGATAAGGGAGATTTTGAATCTCTGCACACACTTTTGGACACTGGACACTTTTGGATTGTGTGAGGCCCAATGAATATCTGGCCCAATGAATATCTGAGCGCTATGTGACAGGCTCGATGGCACAGCTGTGACAAAAGTGACTAGAGGATAAGGGAGATTTTGAATCTCTGCACACACTTTTGGACACTGGATGGACACTTTTGGATTGTGTGAGGCCCACTGATATCTGAGCGCTATGTGACAGGCTCGATGGCACAGCTGTGACCAAAGTGACTAGAGGATAAGGGAGATTTTGAATCTCTGCACACACTTTTGGACACTGGACACTTTTGGATTGTGTGAGGCCCACTGATATCTGAGTGCTATGTGACAGGCTCGATGGCACAGCTGTGACCAAAGTGACTAGAGGATAATGGAGATTTTGAATCTCTGCACACACTTTTGGACACTGGATGGACACTTTTGGATTGTGTGAGGCCCACTGATATCTGAGTGCTATGTGACAGGCTCGATGGCACAGCTGTGACCAAAGTGACTAGAGGATAAGGGAGATTTTGAATCTCTGCACACACTTTTGGACACTGGACACTTTTGGATTGTGTGAGGCCCACTGATATCTGAGCGCTATGTGACAGGCTCGATGGCACAGCTGTGACCAAAGTGACTAGAGGATAAGGGAGATTTTGAATCTCTGCACACACTTTTGGACACTGGATGGACACTTTTGGATCGTGTGAGGCCCACTGATATCTGTGCGCTATGTGACAGGCTCGATGGCACAGCTGTGACCAAAGTGACTAGAGGATAAGGGAGATTTTGAATCTCTGCACACACTTTTGGACACTGGATGGACACTTTTGGATTGTGTGAGGCCCACTGATATCTGAGCGCTATGTGACAGGCTCGATGGCACAGCTGTGACCAAAGTGACTAGAGGATAAGGGAGATTTTGAATCTCTGCACACACTTTTGGACACTGGACACTTTTGGATTGTGTGAGGCCCAATGAATATCTGAGCGCTATGTGACAGGCTCGATGGCACAGCTGTGACAAAAGTGACTAGAGGATAAGGGAGATTGGATTGCTTTTAAAAAAGCAGTTTGCGGAGCAGTGGGTAAACAGCAATGCAGGAATGTCAGGAAGCCTTAGAAGGCAGCCCAACAACCAACACCACTGATACACCACTATATAGCCTCCCCTTGCACTGCACACACAGTGACTGGTGTGTTGTGCAGGCCAAATCGCTAGCAGCAGAAGCAGTTTTTTTGTCTTCTTCCCTGCCTAACGCTCTCCCTACAGAATCAGCAGCAACCTCTCCCTATACTAAGATCGGCAGAAGTAAGATGGCGGTCGGCGTGCACGCCCTTTTATACCCCCTGTGACGCCCACCAAAGCAAGCCAATCACTTGCATGCCCTTCTGAAAGATGGTGGTGACCCGTGCCTATGTCATCACGTTGCCCACAGTGTCCGTGGATCCTGATTGGCTGAAAAAGAGCGCAAAACAAACTTTTGAAACGCGACTTTGGCGCGTAAGTCGCCGACCTCGTGGCCGACCTCATTCTAGGGTCGGGTTTCGTTTCATGAAACCCGACTTTGCCAAAAGTCGGCGACTTTTGAAATTGTTCGACCCATTTCGGTCAACTCTAATAATAACTATTATTCAGTTTGCATGACCCATTGTATAAATCTACATTTTCTTTTTCCTGGGTTGCTGTTAGTCTTTGCAGAATGTAGTATAATGTAATACACAGACATATTTGGTTTATCGCTTTTCCAGTACCCTCTCCACAATCTTTTATTTCTCCAAAAACCACATAGCACTCAAGACAGTGATAATGCCCTGCACAATAATTGCATCCTCATTTTGTTTTGCACACACTAACAATGCCTCCTCTGTGTCTCTACACAGTAGTAATGCCTTCCCTGTTCCTCCACATAGTAATAATGTCCCTGTTGCTGTTCTTGTAGTATAAGGCCATGTGCACACATTGAGAACTTGGTGAGTTTTTTACCCCAGTATCTGCAAGCCAAATCCTGGAGTGGAACGGTCAGAGGAAAAGCATAATAGAAACATTTGCACCACTTCTGCATTTATCACCCACTCCTGGCTTTGGCTTACAAATACTGGGGTAAAAAACTCACCAAATACTGAATGTGTGCATGTGGCTTTATACTATTAACGGCATCCTTTATAATAATCCCCAATGTGCTTCATAATATAATAATAATTATACCTCATGTGCATTTTATAATATTGCCTCTTGTGCCTCCATAAATTAATGAACCCCAGTGTGCCTCCTTTTAATAATGATTCATAGTGTGTCTACTTATGATAATGACCCAGAGAGTGCTTCCTTATAATAATGACCCACTATGTACCTCCCTATAATAATTACCCACAGTGTACCTCCATTTAATAATGGAGTGTACCGACAGTGTACCTGTCACAAACCATTTTTGGATTTGTGTCAGCTCTGGTTCCACTCAGTTTAAACTTTTTTCCTTTCAGGCCAGCGGGGGTTAATGTCTTTTTCCCCGATGTCAACCTGGTGTTACTGTAGTGCTGCTGGGTCAGCTGATATAGGTGGTGACCACTCCCACCATCCTTTATAGAGTCACCTGATGCATCAGATGACTGTTGGTTATACAGGTCCTTTCTGGAGACCAGCCTAGCAGAAGCAGCTCTCTGGTGCCTGCCACGTTTGGTGTTAAGAGTCCTGTTGCTGTTGATATCTGTAGTGTGTAGCTTAGCAGCGGCGCATATAAGCTAAGTATGGTGTTTTTTCTCCCAGTCCTTTCTGGTGTTTGTCACTTTCCCCTGTGTGTGCTATCTGCATTGGCAAAGGCTAGGGCTCCTTGCTGGCCAGTGCATTAGTCAGGGCAGAGACAGGTGACACTAGGGATTAGGTTCCTGACAGCGGCAGGGGGATGGACCTGCATAGGGTGTTAGGGGAGTGCAGGGACAGGCTCAGGCTGAGTTTAGGTGGTGACCATCCCTCATTCCCTATTGCTAGGGCCTTCCTTTCACCTTTTCCATCTTGTGTGTGAGTTGTGCCATCCGTTGACCGACCACCCATTGGGGTCGAGTCACACCATGACAGTAGCTTCTTATAATAATGACCCACAGTTTGTCTCCTTATAATTATGACCCATAGTGTGCATCTTATTACAATGACCCCCGAATGTGTTGATGGATCTCTGCTTTGGTGCAGGTTATAAAAGACCTGGAGTTCTGAGGACACCATTACTGTTGATGTGGCCAACTGTCAGACTGTCCCATTTGCCAGAATTTCCAGATGGCCAGTCGAACGCTGCTTGTTACTTAGAGTCAGAAATCAAGAGCGCAGGAAGTATTAATATGGTGCCCTCCTGGTAAGACTTGGTTCAACTTTCCCTTAGCTTCAAATAAATAGAGATCCGGGCACTGCTCAAGGTAGATGATCTGTTTATTAACACGTGCATTTCAGCTCTGTAGAGCCCTTCTCATTCATCCTTGAGAATAGTCCCTTGGAACTAAAACATTTGGTCTAATAAACAGATCATCTACTTGTGTGTACATAAGGAGAGACCTGTCAATCACTTGAATCAGGGCTGGGAGAATCCGGCGGGGGCTGCACCCGACTAGTCTCATTTTTGGCTACAGTCTGAACTTAAAACGGCATTTTCTCTTAAATGCGGGAACATTTGAGAAAAGAAATTAGCTGTCTGCAATCATGCAGGCAGGCTTTTATTCATTTTTCCTGCATGAATTAGCTGTCAGGTTCCCATTAATAATTGGTAGCTTTACCACCATTTTTCCTCAGATGCTAGAAATGAAACTATACTACATTAAGGCTACTTTCACACTAGCATCGGCCGACGTACGTCGCAATGCGTCGTTTTGGCGAAAAAACGCATCCTGCAAAGTTGCCCGCAGGATGCGTTTTTTCTCCATAGACTTGCATTAGCAACGCATTGCGACGCATTGCCACACGTCGCATCCGTCGTGCGACGGATGCATTGTATTTTGGCGGCCGCGACGCACACAAAAACTTTACATGTAACTTTTTTTGTGCCTCGTGTCCGCCATTTTCGACCGCGCATGCGCGGCCGAAACTCTGCCCCCTCCTCCCTGGACATCAGAATGAGGCAGCGGATGCATTAAAAAACTGCATCCGCTGCCCCCGTTGTGTAAAACTTTCACAACGTGCGACGGTACGTCGGCACGACGCAGTGCGACGTCCGTCGCACTACGCTAGTGTGAAAGTAGCCTTAAGCTAAGGGCTACTGGCTCCCTCTGGACATGGGCACACCTCTAATTTCCAAATGGTCCATGCAGTACTACATCAGACTCTCCTGCGCGGAGCACAGATACCGCACTTACAGACTTATGTGACTACATTTCTTCACTTGTATTATTCACATAAAAAAGAATGAGTACACAAATGGTTGGATGCATGCGGTGACAGAGACAAGCTGAACTAATAGATATTGTTATCCATTCATTTTTAGATCCATATAAATTACATGTCTCTGTTTTCCAGTGGAAATTTAACAAAGTGTTTAGTGTTGGGCAATTGTATTTGAAGTGTTACCAGAAGATGAGTGCAGCTATTGTGAAAAACATCTTATTCATCTTGTCATCTTTCTGCTGCATGCCAGCACTTAATAGCACAGATAGACCAACCCTGCTGTGCTTCAGGCAATTCCTTTTAGAGAAGCTTATTTGACAGCTAGGTTCAACCATTAAATAACTTGACATGTCTTATGATTATGAATGTCCTAAAGTTGTGCTCACTCAGAAATGAAGGCATTTTCTTATCATATTAAGACAGTATTTAGGATGCATTATCATTAACATGTCCTTCTTCTATCCTGAGATAACATTAGGATATAGATTGTGGATTATTATAAATTGTATCTGACTCACATGTTCTTTACTATATAAAACCAATAGTCCACCTATATAATTATTTTATAAAAACTTTAAAGATGACCTAGCACCAGGTTGAATGTAGCTAATTTTTGCTCCTATTTTATTCCCCCAGAGTATTATTTTTCCATTTTTTTTTTTAAATAAGCGAAATATGATTCCAGAGGTGTAGGCCTTTTTATTTGGCGCAAATTTTTATAGTCTTTACAAGGGGGTGTTACTCACACAATAACAATGCATAACAGACCTAAGATATGAACAAAATTGAATCCTGTGACCAAAGCCTCTTTACTAAAGATCATAAAATAATAAAGCTGACCTTGTTTGGTCTGGTGACTTGCCCTCTTTAACTCATTTCCTACCCTAAGGCTAAGTGCCCACGTTGCAGAAATGCTGCGGAATTGTCTGCAGCATTTCCACAACTCCCTGCCGCGGGTAAAATGGATGTGGAATTCGCATGCGTTTTCCCGCAAAACACAAGCGTTTTTAGCTAGCGCTTTTCCAAGCGATTTGAAGCATCACTTGGAAAAGTGATTGACAGGTTGGTCACACTTGTCAAGCATAGTGCTTGATAAGTGTGACCAACTTTTTACCAACTTTTTACTATTGATGCTGCCTATGCAGCATCAATAGTAAAAGAATTTTAAAAATAATAAAAAAATAGCTTCCCCTATTAATTGGGCGCCCAGGGCCACAGACCGGGTCACCGCTGCTGTGACACATCCCGCCGACACTGGCCCGGTACCGAGTACCCCACTGCCCTGGGAGGGCGACCCATACACATCTAAAGTAATTTATCAGAACTGATCAGCCAATCACAGCGACTGAAGATTCGGGGAAGGTATAGCCCCCCAGGGCCGTGTGCATTGATGGCCTCAACCATCCTGACTCGGTCACTGCGTGATGCAGAGTGAAGAACGGAAATAGCACCGTATATGTTCTCATTATGCATATGGTACGCATCAAACAGCCAATCAGTGGTGTGGGTGGGGTTATACAGAGCTCAGTATTCAGAGTACTTGTTGATCAGCAGATAAAACAGCTTTTCCACAAAACTGCAGCAAGCAACACAGTAAAGTTAGTGATACATCAGTGGAATCATGGTCTGGTGACAGATTCTCTTTAAGTTGGACATTCACTGTAAACTATTTACTATGAACTATCTTAACATTATGAATATGCAAATAGTGAAACTTTTTTAAACCCTTTCTGGCAAATGTTATTATAGCAGTAGTAGATAAAAGGTTACCCAATTTATGAAACATTGTCATAGTTTAATATGTTTGCAAAAAATACCTGATGACTCATTTACAGACGGAACAAAGCAAGTTAAAAGCCGCTTTGAAGATTTTATGAGCATTTTATGATAGAATGAATATTATTGCTTGACCTGTTCTAACAGCTTCTTCATTTACTTTTATGTTATATTGAAGCATAGTGTGCACATAGCATATAATTCTTTCTATAGGAGAGTAGGATTTTGTTTTTAACAGGCATGCGTGATTCTTGGCGATCCTGAGGAGAGGGTCAACTCAACAAAAGTGAAGCAGTTGTATATATGTTATAAATATAAGAGAAGACAGAAATTGGTCACATGCAATCATTTGGGGTGAATTTCAAAGTTTTATTATTATGGCTTACACAGTATAAAAGTGTTACACTATAGAGACAGATCTGCAATTGGTTACTTACCAAGATGACTACCTTAATATAACTTCTATGATGAAGGCTCATGTTCCTGCTTTTAAACTGACACAAGGCAATAGTCTTATTCATATTGATATACACCAAAGACAGTGCTCCACACCAGCTCACTGTAAGCTTTCATTTATCCAATAGGATGTTTTACTGTATGTGTGTAAAGTAGTGGAAGAGCTGTCAGCACTAGTACTAAAAAACATTTACGTATATGAATGTCATAAATTGACTTGTTTTATGTGTTTTATATAATCTGCGATGCAACAGTTAGCTAGCCGGTGGATAGGATTTACTATTAGGGTCCAGCCCACAGTGGGAGAAGTTAAAGGAGCGCTTAGGAACTTGTTTTCCTGTTATCCAAAAAGATTGAGGAAGCATATGGCAATACAATTACATAGTTTTATTACAATCAATACCAAAAGACATAGACAATGTGTAAAAAGAGATACATATCCAATTTGATACTACAAAGTGCATGCGTTGTACAATTTATCCAAATAATAGTATGCTTAGTGCTGCAATATTATGAAAAAAAGGGGCATTACCACAAATCAAAAAAATATATATGCTTAATGCTGCAGTATAAGAGACACTACCACAAACCTTGCACTATGGTGTGCAGAAGCAGTCATGTTGGACACCAGTGACAAACCTGTGCCATAATTCCACTATTCCAATAGGGTACAGGTGTATATATTGTTAATTAAATTACACATATGTAAAATCAATACCTATAAGAGAGCACATGGGTCCTATAGTATAATAGCAAATGCCAACCCTGGGCTAATAAATAGTGGCAAAAGGAATAAAGATAATTGCTGGTCTGTAAGACATAATGCCACTATTGTACTAGACAGGTAGAGTCTGCAATGTGGTAATAGCTGAACATACACACCATGGAGTGGTCAACATACTCTAAACTGGCGTAAGTGCCTGTATAAATAGTCCATAGAACCCGTACAATGTACCGCTACCGCTCCCCATGCATATGTAAACAGCCGCAAATGTAAACATGAAGGAAACATACGACCTTGCAGTATCCCTGAGATAAAGCTATCGCGAAATGCGCGTCGGGGACCGGGATACTGCAAGGTCGTATGTTTCCTTCATGTTTGCATTACATGTTTATTGGGAAGTGCCATTAATTTAGGCCCAGTATTTTGGATTTATTCTGTTGTTTTCCTGCTAGTTAGAGCAGTTGGAGAGGAGTTGCTGAAGAAGGAAGGTTTTTTGTTTAGGAGAAGGCCACAAGTTGGAAAGTGTGTTTGATTACTTAAAGATACCAGGTTCTAGAACAAGTTCTAGCAACAGCTGATTTCTATACAGCCGGAGTGCAGAGACTAAATGGTAATAAGAAGGTTCCGTTCCACCTACAGTGACTACAGCCATAGGCAATCTGGATTGTGGGAGGCGTAATTCCCTAATGCAAAGAGGAGTGAGCTACAAAGAGCATGAGGTACAAAAAGAAAATGAAGCCAGCTCACAACATTGCAGGTGCATGGGAACTCCGTCCTGATGAGACGATATTCAACAGAAAAAGACAAATCTTTGTTCCAGCTCCTTGCATAAAAATCTTAAAAATATATTCCAGATAAAAGAAACCACAAAAGCGTGCCCATAGGGCCTAACCAGTGCAGATATAATGAATAGAAATTAAATTGTGCAAGGTACTCACCCTCAATAGTTGTGTAAAGCCACAACTACTGTATGCGCTTAGTCACATGCAATGAAGCTGCAGCAGGATGGTGTAGACAGAAGTGGAAGGATTCATATATATTTGTAACTTTTGATATTGCAGCACTTTATTCAAATATTCAGCAAGATTTAGCCCTATCATGTCTATTATTTTATTTGGAATCCGATGATCGGCTTTCATCCCCCCAGAGGACTTTTATATACAATGGAATTTCACTAATCATGAAAAATAATTTTTTTACTTTTTTAGGTGCCTTTTATCACCAATTAACGGGTGTGGCTATGGGATCTAAAGTAGCACCAACCATTGCTAATCTCGTTATGGGACATTTTGAGAACATTTTTATAGAGAATTCTGTTTTTAAAAACGAGATCTTTTTTATAAGCGTTTTATTGATGATCTCATTTTAGTCTGGGACAACCGGCACAAAAACCTTTGTTCTTTCATTGATCATCTGAATTCCAATGAATGGGGTTTTAATTTTACTCCCCATTTTAGTGATAGCGCCATTGATTTTCTGGATTTAAATTTATTTATTGAAAACTGCAGTATTCACACTAAGTCGTTTTTTAAGAAGGTAGATTCAGGCTGTGTGCCCACGTAGCGATTTTTAAGCGTTTTTGCCGCGATTTTTGGCGCGAAAACGTTTAAAAATCGTGTACAGAACGCCCCCATGCATTCCTATGGCATTCCGCACATGCTGTGCTAATGCTGCACTTTTTTCCGCGGCGGAATCGCATCGCGGAAAAAATCTCAGCATGCTCATTCTTTTGTGCGGAATCACAAAGAATTGCCGCTATTCTGCACCCATAGGAATGCATGAGAATCGCTTACTTCCCGCATGTGGCTATGCCCACCATGCGGGAAGTTAGGCGTCTCATGTGCGGTTGGTACCCACGGTGTGGAGGAGAGGAGACTGTCCTCCAGGCCCTTGGTACCATACCAGTAAAAAAAAGGATAAAAAATAAAAAAATCGGGGTATATTTACCTTCCGGCGTCCCGCGCTGCATTCCCGGCCTAAGCGTTCCCAGTAATGCCTTGCGGCAAGGCCCTGTGATGACGTAGTCTCGCGTGACTCTAGCGGTCTCGCAAGATCGCTATAGCAACGCGAGACTACGTCATCACAGGTCTCGCAAGGCATTACTGGGAACACTGAGGCCCGGGATGGCAGTGCGGGACGCCGGAAGGTAAATATACCCCAATTTTTTTATTTTTTTTAGCATTTTAACATTTTATCTTTTACTATTGATGCCGCATAGGCGGCCTCAATAGTAAAAACCTGGTCACACTTGTCAAACACTATGTTTGACGAGTGTGACCAACCTGTCAATCACTTTCCAAGCGATCCTTCAAATTGCTTGGAAAGTGCTTGAATATCGCACGTGAAAATCGCGGCAAAATCGGAATCATAATCGCGGTAAAATCGCGGTGAAATCGCGTGGAAAAAAACGCGCGATTTCTGGGAAGGAGTCCGGTTTTTAGTGTCCGGAATAAAACGCTACGTGGGCACATAGCCTCAAACAGTTTTTTACATTTTGCAAGTGGGCATTATTTTAAGTGGGTCGTCAATATGCCGGCAAATCAGTTTAAGAGGATTAGGAGGAATTGTACTGAGGAGAAAGATTTTTTAGAGCAGGCTGAGATTTAAAAAAAAAGGTTTTATGCACAAAATTACCCGAAAAAACTTGTTGAAAAATCTCTCAGACATGTACAGACTGAGTGTGATCAGGAAACGCTACTTATAAAGAAAAGGAACCGAGAGGATGGGGATTTCTTGGTTAATTTTCTAACTACGTTTAGTAAGTGCCACAAACAGATGAAAGGCATATTAATGAAGAATTGGCACATTCTCCGCAGTGATCCTATCTTGGGGAATTCCTTGCCTGAGAACCCCAGGATTACCTATAGGAGGGCTCCCACAATCAAAAATATATTAGCCCCCAGTCGTTTGAAGGAGAAGACCTCTAATCCTTTTTTGAATATTAAAAAAGCCAGCAATATTGGAGTGTTTCGATGTGGGAAACTGAAATGCCATTGTAGCAAAGGCATTACTCATAATGTGTCCTCTTTCAGCTCTACCTCTACTAATGAATCCTTCCCCATACGTGAGCGATTGTCCTGCGAGTCGGACTTTGTCATTTATTTGATACAGTGTAGCTGCAATAAACAGTATATAGGGCGGACAACACAGATGTTAAGAAAGAGAATCAATGCACATCGCCACAATACTAAAAAAGGCATCATGAAGCATGGCCTGTCCAGACACTGCGCTATTACACATGGACGGGATTTCTCGGGGTTTCTACCTGTTGACCGGATTACTCCTAAGGCCGGGGTCACACTAACCGACGCAAAATACAGTCCGTAGATTACAGGCGTAATACGGATGAATGGCCCCTAAATAGTGCTCCGTATGTCATCCGTAATCAAGGTGTGGTCGCGTATTTTGCGCATGTTAGCATCCGTATGCAATCCGTATGGCATCCGTATGGCGAGATTTTCTCGCAGCCTTGCAAAATGGACATATAATGGAGCCCTATGACAGAGTTTAAACCAAATAATAGATATAGACACATAGAATGCATATATATATATATATATGTATTCTATGTGTCTATATCTATTCTTTCGTTTCTTTATTAAAACTGTCAGTGTGAGTTTACTGTATAGCGCACTGAATTGCCGGCTTTGCTAAAAGACACCTGGTGCGTATTTCTCGCAGGTCACATGTGTGGTCCATGTGTAATGCGTATTTTTTGCGCACCCATAGACTTGCATTGGTGTATTACGGGCGTAGTAAGCTGACAATCGCAGCATGCTGCGATTGGCACGGACCGTAGAATACGGATGAGAAATATACGGCTTGTGCGAGGGACCCCATAGAGAATCATTGGTCCATGTCTAATGCGTGCTTTTAGCGCCTCTCACTCGGCCGTATTCCTCGCCAGTGTGACCCCGGCCTAATACTCCTAACAGATTCCAGGCTCTGTGTAGGAGAGAAATTTATTGGATTTATAGGATGAATACTATAAATCCGAATGGCCTCAATGAGGTGTGTGATATCTTCGAGTAAAACTTCCTCTCATATGTATTCATCCGGCATTTTTTTTTTCTCACCTGGGATCCTCTGATACTTTTTAATGATCCTATTAGCTAAGATATCTGGTGTTGAAGGGTTCGGCTGACATCTCTCCGCTTCTTTGGAAATGTCTCCCTAGCCTCTGACATCAGTACTGACCGTGGGAACTGGAAAACCCTTTGGGTTACTCACAGTCATGGTCTCTGGTGCTCCCTGTGTATAATATTTACTTTCCATTTTAACATACGTCTCTCTTATCAGTCAAATATAGCAGAATGCATATAGCACTACTAGTTAAAGTGGATGACCTTGGTTCACATACATACACTCAGTCCCACAACCTTATTGGTTTGATCCTGGTGTGGGGAGTCTTTTATGTTTCATTTTTAAATACTCATATTTTTTATTTCTTTTTTAATAAGTCCAACTTGTGATCTATGGGATGTAAGTTATTGTGTCTTTTAACACTTGGTCGTTTTTTTGTGAAATTTCTATGTACTTGCATTTTGGTTACTGCCCCCTCCCCCTCCATTTTTTTTCTTTGTGAACAGCGGGGGGCCTAACCTCAATATGATATAAACCGCCAACTTCTGATTTATCTTCATTCCTGTACATTTGACCTGAAGAAGAGGTCACTGAATGGACTTCGAAACACATTGTCTCTGTATGTATCATAAATAAAGTACTGATATTGGAACCAATTTCAACAATCTACTGGATTTCCTCTATTTGATGGTTGAAATATAGCAGCGCGGGAATCTGGTGTTTTTTTTTCCCTCTTGGGATCTTCTCTTTGAGAAAAATGTATTCCAATGATTAAAACATGACAATGGACTTGCTGCAAGACTGCACTATATGTGCACAGAGGGACAGCAGTCGACGCGTTTCACCCGCAACAGCGATCTTTGTCAAAGCTTTGATAAAGATCGCTGTTGCGGTCAAAACACGTCGCCTGCTGTCCCTCTGTGCACATATGGTGCTGTCTTGGAGCTTGTCTATTGTCATGTTTTAATCATTGCAATAAAATTTTTAAGATTTTTACGCAAGAAGTTGGAACAAAGATTTGTTTTTTTCAGCTACAAAGACCACCTTGTTAGTCAGTCATGGAAGATTAGGCATTTGTATTCTGAACAGGAGGGGACACAAAGGTACTGGAGGATTAAGAAAGTGAAGGTCTGAGTTAGGAAGCTTGGAAAATACTATCTCCTGTACAAAATATGAAACTGTGCCATCAAAATGTGTTGTCTGTTACATGTGAACCTCTGAATGATTCAGAATTGTACAAAAAGTATATTGACTGCTATTGATTGCTACAGATATTATTAAGGAATTCCAGTAAATATGTTTTTATCTTTTTACATCGGACACTGGTCTCCCTGATTTGTCACATATTTTCAGGGTCCCATACCACCAAACCACTTGTGGTCTCAATAGAGATTGTCAGCAAACCTCTAGATCACTCACACACATTCAAGGATACCATAACATCTCAATACATTTTTTGTAGCACTTGACTCTTGAGTTATAATGGGATAAATGTGAGTGAAATGGTGTACATCTGGTTGTCTCTGTTAGGTTTAGGGATTATCATGGTCACTGCTTGATGATACAGTATAAGGACAGTGGATGTGTCCTCTCGGTCAATGACTAAAGGTCTCCATACACTTTAGATAGTTCAGTCGAGCTTCCATGCACATGTTTGACTGATCACTCCACAGAGCTCCAGAGAGCTGCTGCCAGATGCCTTTGGCGGCAGTTTATCTCTAGGAGGCAAAAAGATCAGCAGTCCGAAATTGGACATGCTGGATCTCTAACGTTAGTCTGTAGGCCAAATCTGCTGATATTGGAGGGTTTAACTGACTTTAGTCTAATGTTTATGAAGGCCTTAATGCAACCTTAAATATATGAATGAAACTAGACTGAAAATGGTAAGACTATTCCTACTTTACGATCACTGTATTACTATATATTATTGTGCCATTCAGTTGATATTTTCTCCTCAATAAAATTAATCTTATATGATCATCTTCTGTATTTAATATGATTAAAAGTCATGTTTTATCCATGCTTACCCATGCTGTGATAGGAATAAGGTTGTCAGTCATGAGTGAGCTAAGATATAAATTAAAAATCAAGGGCAAAAATTCTACTCTACATTTGATAATGATATGATATCTGCTCCGGGGTGGGACTGAAGGCAGGTCTTATCTTCCTGTTCTAAGCCAGAGAAACAAAGGAACGACATGCCCACAGGCCATCCTGAAGCACAAACTTGTTTCTCATAGCGACAGTGAGAGAGACAGACTGTTTATGCTTCATGGCAACTTGTGAGCAGGCCTTTCTTTGGTTTCTATGGCTTAGAGCAGGAAGGTAAGACTCTGCCTACAGTCCCGACCGGGAGCACGAACATCTCATTAACTGAAAACTTTTAACACTGATTATACAAGAATCACAAGATGGATTTCTTCACCCCAGGTACCATTTCATCAGTTTAACAATGCCAACATGACAATGCCTTTAGGTTACTCAGCAAAATCCTGCTGACAGGTTAATTTTAATAGCTGCTTGGTTGATCATGTAACCTCACATACCTCATGTGCTATACTACTTTTCAATTGACTAATGAGAAACCTCATGTCACAGTTTCAGCACTCACTGTTTCGTTGTGCTGAGCTGTCAATATTGTGAGTACAGCTCAGCCGTCCAATTTAGGGCAGGGATATGCTGGGCTGCCAGTATTGTGAACAACAGCTCAGCCATGCAGTCTGAGGCAGGAGCATGCTAAGCTGTCAGTATTGTGAGTGACAGTCTAGCTGCCAATCAGGGCAGGGGCCTACTGAGTTTCTTACAGATGTCTCCCACTCTGGGTGATTACCTGGCTATCTTCTTGGTTGTCAGTGTTATTGCCAGTCATAGATGTTATGATTGGGTCACCGAGGAGGATAGCAGGACCAGGCTAAGCCACCAGAAAATCAGAGAGGTTGGTAACTAAGCAGATTGCAGACCCCTGATCCTATCCACACAACTAGCAGTAGCCGTGGAGCGTGCCTACAATGCCCTAGACTCCTCGGCACAGCCGGAGAGCTAACTCAGCCTAAAGCAAGAAAGGTGAAATCTAAACTGCCCCGGAGCAGACCCCAAAGGAATAGATAACCCCCAAACATATATTGTCGGTGAGACAAGATGAAAATACAAACGCAGGCAGAGAAATAGATTGAGTAAATGATGGGGCTCAAACTGACTAGACAGGACAGGAAAGGAAATACACTGTCTGCAATCACGCAAAAAACCCTGAAAAATCCAACACGTCTGATGCACCAAAAAAAACTGAAGTCACACGACTTCGCCCCCACTATATTAGCACTCTGGCATATACTGAAAGCAAAGCAAAAAGAGACCAATATAACAGGGGACAAAACAAACTGACACAAACAGTAACATATGGGCGGTGATCCAGCAGAGCCCCAGCAGGTGCAAGCTGACCTGCACAAAGCAGAGATAGACAAAACCAGATCCAATGCAAAAAGATTAGCAAATGAACCACTTAGCTGAACAATGCAGGAACAGAGCAAGAGACATCAGACCTCAGGAGGCACAGAAAGAAAATCACCAGCAGGGATTGAAGGAAGTCAGGTGTCTTAAATAATCCAGTCAGAAACCCCAGATCTCCAATCATCATCATCATCATTATCAGGTGGAAAGCCTCTGTCAATCTGACCAGCTTCACTACCTCCAGTAACCACCAGAGGGAGGCCAGAAAGAGAACTTGCAACACCTCTGTCAATCTGACCAGCTCCACTACCTTCAGTAACCACCAGAGGGAGCCCAGAAAGGGAATTCACAACAGTACCCCCATCTTGAGAAGGGGTCACTGAACCCTCATCCACGCCACCAGGCCGGTCAGGATGGGCCCGGTGAAAAGCACGAACCAATCTCTCGGCATGAATGTGAGAAGCAGAGACCCAAGAATTATCCTCCTGGCCATAACCCTTCCACTTGACCAAGTACTGGAGTCTCCGTCTAGCCAAATGAGAATCCAATATCTTTTCTACATCATACTCCAAATTTCCTTTAACCAATACAGTGTCAGGAGGCGCCGCCATGGGAACTACTGACTCCACAAACCTCTTCAACAAAGATTTATGAAACACGTTATGAATCTTAAACATAACTGGAAGAGCCAAATGGAAAGAAACAGGATTAAGCATTTCGAAAATCTTATAAGGTTCAATGAATCTTGACTTGAGTTTTGGAGATGCAACTTTCATAGGAATATTTTTTGAAGACAACCAAACCATATCACCCACTTTAAACCGGGGACCAATGGTCCTATGCTGGTTGGAAAACCGTTGGGCCTTTTCCTGAGAGTGGGACAACTTATCCACTACTTGGTCCCAAATTTGCTGCATTCTCTCTACCACAGAATCCACACTTGGGCAGGCCGAAGATTCCACATGCCCTGAAGAAAATCAAGGATGAAACCCAAAGTTACAAAAAAGGCGACATCAAAGTGGCAGAACTAGCCCTATTGTTTAGCGCGAATTCGGCCAAGGGCAAAAATGAGACCCAGTCATCCTGATCAGCAGATATGAAACATCTCAAATAGGATTCCAAAGTCTGGTTTGTTCTCTCAGTCTGCCCATTGGTCTGAGGATGAAACGCAGAGGAGAAAGATAACTGAATTCCCAGTTTGGAACAAAAAGCTCTCCAAAATCTGGAAACAAACTGGACTCCTCAGTCAGACACAATGTTCTCAGAAATCCCATGCAAACGAACCACTTGTTGTAAAAACAAGGGCACCAACTCAGAAGAAAATGGCAACTTTGGGAGTGGTACAAGATGGACCATCTTAGAAAATCTATCACAGATCACCCAAATAACATTCATTCTCTGAGAGACAGGAAGATCAGAAATATAATCCATTGAGATATGGGTCCATGGCCTCCTGGGCACCGGCAGGGGCATCAACAACCCACTAGAATGAAAACAGGGCTTGGACCAAGAACAAGTCCCACAGGACTGCACAAAATTCCTGACATTACGAGATAAGGCAGGCCACCAAAAAGACCGACTCACCAAATCTCTGTTACCAAAAATACCTGGATGACCAGCCAACGCGGAGCAATGAATTTCAGACATTACTCTTTTCCTCCACTGGTCACGGACATACAATTTTCCCATAGGGCAACGTTCAGGTTTGTCGTCCTGAAATTCCTCCAGTGCACGTCTCAAATCAGGCGAGATGGCAGAAAGAACTACACCCTCATTTAGAATGGTAGTAGACTCGGTCACATCAAGAGAATACGCAAAGAAACTCCTAGAAAGGGCGTCCGCCTTAACATTCTTAGTGTCTGGAAGAAAAGAGACCACAAAATTAAAACACGTGAAAAACGAGGCCCACCTAGCCTGTCTAGGATTCAAGCGTTTGGCTGCTTCAAGATAAATCAAATTCTTGTGTTCGGTGAGGACCACAACTTAATGTCTAGCTCCCTCCAACCAATGTCTCCACTCTTCAAATGCCCATTTCATGGCCAACAATTCCCGATTCCCCAAGTTATAGTTACGTTCAGATGGGGAAAACTTACGATAAAAGAAGGCACAGGGATTCATCTTAGAAGTCCCCGGATCCCTTTGGGACAAAACGGCTCCTGAACCAATCTCAGAAGCATCTACCTCCACCTGAAATGGGAGTGAGATATCAGGTTGCCGTAGAACCAGAGCAGAAATGAATCTCCGCTTAAGCTCCTGAAATGCCGAGACAGCCTCTGGAGACCAATTCACCACATCAGTGCCCTTTTTGGTAAAATCAGTCAGTGGTTTAACAATAACAGAAAAATTACTTATAAATTTACTGTAGAAATTAGCAAAGCCCAAAAACTTCTGGAGAGCCTTCAAAGAAGTGGGCTGAACCCAATCAAAAATGGCCTGTACCTTGGCTGGGTCCATTTTGATAGCAGACAGGGACAAAATGAATCCCAAAAATGAAATCCTCTGTACAACAAAGAGACACTTCGATCCCTTAACATACAGAGAATTTTCCCTCAAAATCCAGAACACAGTCCGGACATGTTCCACATGAGAATCCCAATCAATGGAAAAGATCAAAATATTATCCAGATAAATGATCAAAAACTTATCCACAAAGTCCCGGAAAATATCATTCATAAAAGATTGGAAGACAGAAGGGGCATTAGTGAGCCCAAAAGGCATCACCAGGTACTCAAAATGTCCCTTTGGGGTATTAAACGCCGTCTTCCATTCATCCCCATGCTTGATGCAAATAAGATTATACACCCCCCTGAGGTCAAGTTTGGTAAACCAACAGGCACTTTAAACTCTGGAAAATAAATCAGAAATCAGGGGTAACGGGTACTGATATTTTAGCAGTGATTTTGTTAAGGGAACGATAGTTAATACATGGCCATAATGAGCCATCTTTCTTGGCCACAAAAAAAAGCCCAGCACCTAATGGTTAAGAGGATGGTCTAATATGACCCTTCTCCAACAACTCCTTGATATAAGATCGCATAGCATCATGTTCAGGTACCGACAAGTTGAAAAGCCGACCCTTGGGAAATTTACACCCGGGCATTAACTCTATTGCACAGTCATAACTCCTATGAGGAGGCAAAGACGCAGACTTACTCTCACTAAATACATCAGAAAAATCAGCCAAATAGTCAGGAATATCATGAGACTGGGGAGAGGTGGAGAAAACAGGAGTGTCACTAAGAACACATTGACAACCCCAACTCACCACAGACACAGATTTCCAGTCCAAAACAGGATTATGAGTTTGCAACCAAGGAAAACCCAGAACAATTCTCTTGGTGGTCCGGGGCAACCCACATTTCCACCTGGGTCCAAAACTGGGGTTTATTCTCCGTCAAAGGAGTAGCATCAATACCCCTCAAAGGGATAGGAGTCCGCAGGGGTATCATGGGAAAACCACAACGTTTGGCAAAGTCAAAATCCATCAGATTCAAAGCTGCTCCTGAATCAACAAAAGCATTAGAGGAAAATGTAGATAAGGAGCAGATCAAGGTAATCACCAAAAGGAACTTAGGCTGTACACTGCCCACCGCAAATGCTTGAGCAAATAGCTTTTCTCGTTTAGGGCAGACAGAAATAGTATGAGAGGCATCCCCACAGAAAAAAAACAACTTATTACGCCTTCTAAACTCCTGACGTTGTGTCCTAGACAAAACCCTATCACATTGCATGGGTTCAGAAGTTCGTTCAAAAGGCAGCAATGCCTCTCATGTAGTTTTACATTCACGTAAACGCCGATCAATTTGAATGGACAATGACATAGAGTCATCAAGACCAGAGGGGACACAAAATCCCACCATAACATCTTTTACGGTTTCTGCCAAACCCTTCCGAAAAAGAGCTGCTAGGGCATCGTCATTCCATTTAGTAAGGACCGCCCACTTTCGGAATGTTTGACAATATAACTCTGCAGAATCCTGACCCTGGTTCAATGCCAATAAGGTTTTCTCAGCTTGATCAATAGCATTAGGTTCATCATACAACAACCCCAGGGCTTGAAAAAACATGTCCACATTAGCCAGAATAGGATCTCCGGGTGTCAAAGAAAAGGCCCAATCCTGGGGATCGCTGCGCAGCAGGGAGATGACAATTTTAACCTGCTGCACAGAGCTCCCAGATGAGATAGGTTTCAAAGCAAAAAATAGTTTACAATTATTCTTAAAATTCAAAAATTTAGACCGATCCCCAGAAAACACATCAGGAGTAGGGATTTTTGGTTCAACAGCAGATGATTGAGCGAGATATGCATAAATTCCCTGCACTTCAGCAGCGAGCTGCTCAACACGATCAGACAATTGCTTAGTCTCTATTTAGACAAAAAATATCCTCCTACGGCCCCAGAAAAAAAAAGAGGAAAAAATATACAAAAAAAATTCTGACACTTTTTTTTAAATTCTTTCCTTCTTTAGAGTACCCTAGAGTCTACAGTAAGGCTGGTGATTCTGTTATGATTGGGTCACCGAGGAGGATAGCAGGACCAGGCTAAGCCACCAGAAAATCAGAGAGGTTGGTAACTAAGCAAATTGCAAACCCCTGATCCTATCCACACAACTAGCAGTAGCCATGTAGCGTACCTATGATGCCCTAGACGGCACAGCCGGAGAGCTAACTCAGCCTAAAGCAAGAAAGGTGAAACCTAAACTACCCCAGAGCAGACCCCAAAGGAATAGATAGCCCCCAAACATATATTGTCGGTGAGACAAGATGAAAATACAAACGCAGGCAGAGAAGTAGACTGAGTAAATGATGGGGCCCAAACTGACTAGACAGGACAGGAAAGGAAAGACACTGTCTGCAATCACGCAAAAACCCCTGAAAACTCCAACAAGTCTGATGCACCAAAAAAAACTGAAGTTACACGACTTCGCCCCCACTATATCAGCACTCTGGTACATACTGAAAGAAAAGCAAAAAGAGACCAATATAACAGGGGGCAAAACAAACTGACACAAACAGTAACATATGGGTGGTGATCCAGCACAGCCCCAGCAGGAGCAAGCTGACCCACACAAAGCAGAGATAGACAAAACCAGATCCAATGCAAAAAGATAAGCAAATGAACCACTTAGCTGAACCATGCAGGAACAGAGCAGGAGACATCAGACCTCAGGAGGCACAGGAAGAAAATCACCATCAGGTATTGAAGGAAGTCAGGTGTCTTAAATAATCCAGTCAGAAACCCCAGATCTCCAATCATCATCATCATCATTATCAGGTGGCATGCCTCTGTCAATCTGACCAGCTCCACTACCTCTAGTAACCACCAGAGGGAGCCCAGAAAGGGAATTCACAACACATAGGCTTAGCTCAGTGATGTGTGTGTGCCTTGTTTTCCAGTGCTTTGTTTCTGATCTTTTGATGCCCGACCATGCCATTTACCATCTGTTTGCCTAGCCCCTTTGTCTCAATCTGATACAAAGTATAGAGAAAATATTCTGTTTGAAGCACAACCCATTTAAGGATTTGCACTCATTCCGACACAAGCTGATCCTTTAGATTCATTCATGCACAAAGACACATTCAAAAAATAAAAATATATAATTATCCCAAATACTTCAAAAGGCTATATATCATAAAGTAATTTTGACTATGCCTTAAAAATTTGTAACATACATACATTTTCAGGAAGATAAACTGAAGATTTTCCCCCAGATTCTTCAACACATTTACACTAGGAAACTGGCAGGAAAGACTTTGAAAATTAGCAATTGTTTGCTCAATAGTGTTGAGCGATACCTTCCGATATCGGGAAATATTGGATAGGATTGGATCTGACCAGTACCCCAAAAATATCGGATATCGCCGATTCCGATACCGGAAACCAATGCAAGTCAATGGGACACAAATATCGGAATGAAAATAAACCCTTACTTTCCTTGTAGGTTAATTCTACATGAAGGAAAACAACAAAGAATAATGTAGAATGTATTGGGGGAGGTGGAGGAGACATTAAAGGCATAGAGGTTTAGCCCAATCAAATAGAATAGCAGGAATTAATTTTTTTTTTAAGACGTTCGGAGTTACAAAGATATTGACTATGTTAAGCTTTTTTATATTTTGTCAGATATTTATGTTTCACTACTTCCATGCTCTTCACCTTCTTTTTTACTTCTCACACACTTTCTCCTTCATCATCCTCTTCAGGGTCATCTTCTTGGTCTTCTTCGGGGTGGTCTTCAGGGTGGTCGTTTTCGGGGTCGTCGTCTTCTTCGGGGTGGTCTTCAGGGTCGTCTTCTCCAGGGTCGTCGCTTTCGGGGTCGTCGTCTTCTTCGGGGTGGTCTTCATGGTCGTCGTCCTTAGGGTCATCGTCAGGAAGATCCAGAGTGATTACCAATAACCATTTCAAAAAGCTTGAACTTGGAAATGTAGCAGAAGGTACAAAAAGGCTGAGGAACTGCTGAGAACCAGTTGACGGTACTGGAACCTGGATGGGTAGCCGAAGGTACAAGAGCCAATGGAACTACCGAGGACCAGCTGATGGTACTGGAACCCAGTTACTAAGCAGGAGGTACCTGTGCAAGAAAGTACTACCAAGGACCAGCAGACGTTGGTGGAACTCGGATACCGAGAAGGAGGCACCTATGCCAAAGGCTCTGCCTGGAACCAGCTGAAGTTACTGGAACCCAGGAGGACATATTCAAGATTGACTTCCAAAGAACCAGCTAATGGTACTGGAACTCAGATAGGCAGCAGAAGGTACACATGAAAAAAAGTTGCAAGGCCGCGAGCCGGCCGGAGTTACCGAAACCCACAGTCCTACAGGGGGAGCTTGCCCTATTGGCACTACGGAACCAGCCTTCATTGCCAGATCCCGCAGCCCACATAGGAAGCACCTAAACTGCAGGCACCGTAGAGTCGGCTAACCCGACCGCAACACGACAGTACAACGCATTGGAGGCAAAGTGACATTGACACTACCCGGAAACAGCTGGCGTGCTGGAACCAGGCTGGGCAGGAGGGAGTACCCTTGCCAAAGACACTTCTGAGCAGCAACTGAAGGTGTTGGAGCACAGGGATTACAGTAGAAACAGAGTGTAGCCAGAGGCCTAATTGGAGCAAGTTTAATATCTGCAGTAGTGTGAATGTGGACAGAGCAGGAGAAATTGCCAGACACACAGCAGGGGATCAGCTGACGTTACTGAACCCCAATAACACTGGAGCATGTGTTGACTGTGCAGATGGCACTTATGAGCAGCAACTGGTGGTGTTGGAGCCCAGGGATTACAGTTCAGGTGGTAGAAACATGAACACAACAGGAGACCTGGATACTGTTGCCAACCAATTATTTAATCTGGAAGAGGACTGGCAAATTCCTGCAAGATCCAGGCCTTGTTCATTTTCAGAAAAGTAAGCCGGTCAAGGTTATCGGAGGATAGTCGCATGCGACGGTCTGTTAGTACACCACCTGCGGCACTAAAGACGCGTTCCGATAATACACTAGCAGCAGGGCAAGCCAGCACCTCCAATGCATACTGGCTAAGCTCTGGCCATGTATCCAGCTTAGAGACCCAAAACTTGAACGGAGAAGAGCCGTGTGGAAGAACACTGAGAGGGCAAGACATGCAGTCTGTCACCATCTGACGGAAACGTTGCCTCCTGCTGACTGGAGCCGTCTGTGATGGTGTAGACATTTGTGGCGGGAACATAAAACTTTGCCACATTTGGGCCACACTGGTCTTGCCTTGTGCTGAGGCGCTGCTTCTGCTCCCTCTTTGTGCAGAGCTTCCTCCACTGCTTCGACGCACTGAGCTGCTTTGTAAAGCACTAGCAGCACTGCTCTCGGGTGGAATGGAGACCATGATGGAATGCACCAGTGTGTCTTGGTACTCCCGCATTTTACGCTCCCGGTTCAACGGTGTTATGAGGCTTTGTAAGTTGTCCCAGTAGCGAGGATCTAGGAGGGTGTACACCCAATAATCAGCCGTGTTGACAATGTGGGTGATGCGGCAGTCATTTCTCAGGCACTGCAGCATGAAATCAACCATGTGCTGCAGACTGACAACTGGCCAAGAAACGCTGTCCCCTGCTTGAGGCGTCATCTCTGCCTGCTCTGCATCACCCCACCCTCGCTCTACATCATGACTATATCTCCCTCCTCTGGACAGATGTCTTCCTCCTTCTCCATTGACCCCTCCTCATCCTCCTCACAAAGTGTCCCCTGCCTAGGCCTTGGTGAGGAACCACGTTGCACAGACTGTCTAGAAGCAGATGGCATTTGTGACTCCTCATCCTCCACCTCTTCCAAAACCTCCTCCCTTAGTGCTTGCAGTGTTTTTTGAAGCAGGCAGATAAGGGGGACAGTCATGCTGACTAGTGCATCATCTGCACTCGCCATCCGCGTGGAATCATCGAAGGCACGCAAAACGTGGCAGATGTCCTTCATAGAGGCCCACTCAGTGGTGGTGAAGTGTGAATGGCGCACAGTGCGACTTGTTTGCGCCTGATGCAGCTGGTACTCCATTACTGCTGCCTGCTGCTCACACAACCTCTCCAACATATGTAACGTTGAATTCCATCTGGTAGGTAGGTCACATATGATGCGATGTTCCGGAAGGCGGAATCAGCACTGCAGAGCTGCAATGCGCGATCTTGCCATGCTGGAATGCCGCAAGTGAGCGCACTCTATGCGGACCTTGTGCAGCAGTGCATCAAGATCCGGATAGTCCCTCAAAAAACCCTGCACGACCAAGTTGAGCACATGTGCCATACATGGGATGTGAGTGAGGTTGCCTAGGCCCAGAGCTGCCACCAGATTTCGGCCACTGTCACACACTACCATGCCTGGCTGGAGATTCGCTGGCACAAACCAGACGTCGCTCTCCTGCTTGATGTCATTCCAGAGCTCCTGCGCTGTGTGGCTTCGATTCCCCAAAGAAATTAATTTCAATACGGCCTGTTGATGTTTGGCCATGGCTGTGCTCATATCGGTCGTAACAGGTAAGCGTTCACGGGTCCATGTGGAGGTAGACTGTGACGGCTCCTGCAGCGCTGATTCGGAGGAACTGGAGTATGAGGAGGAGTCAATGTGTACAGACTGGATTCCTGCAATCCTTGGAGTTGGCAGAACACGTACAGCGCTACTCTCAAGATCTTTACCCGGCTCCACAACATTTACCCAATGGGCAGTGAGGGAACGATATCGTCCCTGTCCATGGTTACTGGTCCACGCATCGGTGGTCAGGTGGACCTTGCTACTGACGGCGTTTAGTAGCGCATGTTTTATTTTTCCCTCCACATGCTTTTGCAGGGCAGGGATGGCTTGCCTGCTGAAATAAAAGCGGCTGGGCACGTTGTATTGTGGTACTGCCTATGCCATGAAGTCACGGAAGGTGTCAGTCTCCACCAACCTGAATGAGAGCATTTCAAGGGACAGTAGTTTTGCAATGCCAGCATTCAGAGCCTGTGCTTGGGGGTGGTTTGCCGAGTATGGGCGCCTTTTCTCCCATGCCTGTGCTACCGATGGCTGTAGACTGGCCTGGGAGTGTGAGGATGACAGGGAACGCGGTGCTGTGGGTGGAATGACACTGTGTCTCTGTACAACAGTGCCAGACGTTCTTCCATGGTGATCCAGTGAGGAAGCCGAACCAGCTGTGTGTGAGCTGGAGGAAGAGGCTACAACACGAGCTGAAGAAGTGGCAGGTGGTGCTGTAGGTTGGCTTAGGTCTTCAGTTTGTCTTTGTAACTCCACCACGTGCTTGGTCCGCACATGTTTCCACATATTTGTGGTATTGAGGCTGCTGACACTTTTCACTCTTTTCACTTTCTGATTACACAGCTTGCATTTGACAAAGCAAATGTCATCTGCAACTGTGTCAAAAAAGGACCAGGCACTGCAAGTCTCGGGAGCACCTGTTTTGGGTTTTGGAAGTGGAATGCTGCTAATGGGTGCCGAAGTGGAGACTACAGGCAACCGAGTCTGCCACCTCCCTCTCCCTCCTTTTTTGGCCATTTGGGGAATCTCTTCCTCAGAGCTGCTCCCACAACCTTCCTGTACCTCACGCCATGATGAGTCAAGGACCTCATCATCTACACTACCCTCTTCAAACGACTGCTTCTCCTGGGTAGTCTTGACAGCACAGTACGCACCAGAAATTGGCACCTGAGTCTCATCATCAGATGCGTACTGAGGTGTGCTGACCATAGGCACTGCCCCACCCGCTTCTTCAGATTCAGAGAGACAAAGCTGTTGTGCATCACTGCATTCTACCTCTTCTTCAAATTCTCGAATGCTGCTTGGCTGGCCCCCTCTTTCCAAGCCAACAGATTCAGAAAACAGAAGTAGAGATGGCTCCTGTCCAGGGCTCTCTGACTGCCTGGGCAATTTGGCATGTGGTGAAGAGACAGATGGGTCCTCTTCAGTGCTCTGGACCTGAGAGGATCTGGAACTAATTGAGGTCGATGCGTTAGCTGCCATCCATCCAACAGCGGCTTAAATTTGTTCATCCCGCAGCAGTGGGGTACGGCGAGCTCCTACAAAGCTGCACATAAAGGACTGTTCCCTAGTAAAACTGGGGGATGCTGAGTCACTGGTGCCCGCAGCAGGCACAGAATCCCCACGTCCTCTTCCTGCAGAAACTCCACACCCACGACCACATACCTTACTCCCTGCCTTCTTCATCTTGTTAGACTGATAAAGATAGGCAGAAAACTACTAAGGGCTTAGTGTGCTTATTCCTGAACAGCTGTTAACAGGTATAAGAAACACTAATTTTATAAAGTGTGGACTAGACTTTAATATGAGCTAATGTGGCCTACACAACTGTAAAGTGGAGTGTTTGGTGAACTTTATTAACTTTTTTTTTTTTTTCACAAAAAGACACTGGATGTGCCCAAAGATGTAAAACCGATAGTATCACAAACTTTTTGTAGTTATTACAATGCAGGAAGTTAACCTACAATGCAATAGATCAGGCTCCAAAAAATAGGCTAAAACTAATCTGCTGGGGCTGCAGGGCACAAGCCAGCAGAAAGACTCCTCTATCTACTCCTATATACAGTGTTTGCAAATATTCTAGCTGGATATGGATGGAACCACACTAATAGGAGAAATCTGGAAAAATGAGCAACACTAATGCAAAAAAGGACAATGTATGAGGCAGTGATGCATGCTGAGTGGACTACAACCAGAGGTGGCTGGCTGCAGAACACACTACACCGTGAGCTGCACTCACACACAGAGACCTCGCAGACAGCCGTGAACGGCGCTGCAAGGCAAAAGAAAGCTACAGCGGTTGATAAAGTAGCCTGGGTAAAGCACTATATAGCAAATTGTTAGGTCACACTCCCTCAAAACAGTAGCGTCCTATCCCTAACTGAATTCACAGCCGAGTGAGCCCAAAATGCGTGCATCATGACATCATTTCAGCAGCCAATCACAGCCATGCCATTAGTTAACATGCCTGTCATGCATAACAGGATGTGCCCACACTTCTTAGGATCCTCATTGGCTGAATAAAATCAAACTGGCTCATTGCATTATGGGAACTTCCGATTCCGGTATTCGATATACTAAAAGTATCGGAACTCAGTATCGGAATTCCGATACCGCGAATATCGGCCGATACCCGATATTGCAGTATCAGAATGCTCAACACTATTGCTCAATGCAAGATTGTGCAAAAAAATTGCTAGCTTTACCACTATTGATGCTCAGCTCTAACAAAATAAGCAGAGCTGAGGTGGATGTGGCAGCTCATGGTGACCTTGCCTCTAAAAACTCATGAGTGGTGATGTATTTTACACTGCAAATCTTACTCCAATCTCTGGAGTAAGATTTGTTTGCAAGGCATATGAAGACAGACACGACTTGCCTAATTCATTAGGAGGCACAGGCACCTGCCTCTTAATCCATCGGGTGCCTTACACTCCGCCCGACCACCTCATCAAGAATAATGTGAAAAATGCTGCTCTTGGTAGATTGAAGATTTAGTTTGGTTTGCATTTAGTCAATCAGCTTAGACAATTAACCTAAATATTACTTATGTAATGATTCATGAAAATAACTCTAATTAAACAAACTGTCCCACAGGGCAACAGAGGAACTTCCTTTGCGTCCCTGTGCAGGACTTGGCCCCCACTCCCGATAAACAGCTCTAGCAAAAATTAAGAGACCACTGCAAAATTTTCAGTTTGTCTGATTTTTCTCTTTGTAGGTATCTTTTTAAGTAAAATGTAAATTGCTGTTTTATTTTATAAACTACTGACATGACTTCGAAATTCCAATCATTACATTTTGTATTTATTTTCAGAAAATGGTAAATGGTCGAAATAAAAAAATGCAGTGCTTGCAGACCTCAAATATAATGCTAAGAAAACAAGTTCATAATCATTTAGAAACAACCATACTAATGTTATAACTCAAGAAGAGTTCAGAAATCAATATTTTGTGGAATAACCATGATTTTTAATAACAGCTTTCATGCGTCTTGGCATGCTTTCCACCAGTCTTTCACACTGCTTTTGGGTGACCTAATGCCACTCCTGGTACAAAAATTTAAGCAGTTATTCTTTGTTTGATGGCTTGTGACTATCCATTTTCCTATTGATTACATTCCAGAGGTTTTCAATGGGGTTAAGGTCTGGAGATTGGGCTGGCCATGACAGACATTTGATGTGGTGGTCCTTCATCCACACATTGATTGACCTAGCTGTGTGGCATGGCGCATTGTCCTGCTGGAAAAAACAGTCCTTAGAGTTGGGGAACATTGCCCGAGCAGAAGGAATCAATTGTTTTTCCAGGATAACCTTGTATGCGGCTTGATTCATACTTCCTTCACAAAGATTAACCTACCTAATTCCAGCCCTGCTGAAGCATCCCCAGATCATCACCGATCCTCCACCAAATTTTACAGTGGGTGCAAAACACTGTGGCTTGTATGCCTCTTCAGGTCTCCGTCTAACCAGGTGTTGGGCAAACCTGAAAATTAGACTCATCAGAGAAGATTACCTTACTCCAGCCCTCTATGGTCCAATCCTTATGGTCTATGGCAAACTGCATCCTGGCTTTCCTTTGCTTCTCATTGATGAAAGGCTTTTTTCTAGCTTTACATAACTTGAGCCCTGCCTCTAAGAGCCTGTTATGAACTGTTCTTGCTGCGCACTTACCCCAGCTGCCATTTGACATTCCTTTTGTAGGTCACTTTGATGTCATCCTGCGGTTGCTGAGTGACAATCGAATAAGATGATGGTCATCCCAGTCAGTGTAGAGTCATTTTCGCCCTATGCCAGTCTGTAGCTTTGTTGTCCCCAATGTCTGCTGCTTTACCTTGTAATGGACTGCCGTCTTAGAAATTTTAAGGATGAGGCAACATGAAGCTCACTGTATCCCTCTGCTAGTAAAGCCAGAATTGATCCCTTTTTTTCCTCAGTCAAGACTCTTCTTTTCAACTCCTTTGGCATGGTTAAAAGTCATTTTTTCATTCCTATTACTTTTGGGATATTACTAGCACTTGTTTTGCCATCCAGCTTGTCCTATTGCAAGAGGATTGTGAACACCACAGCAGGGTTTTTTATACTTTCCTTTGTTAAATAAGATTTGGTTCAGGTGATCACCTAATCAGAAGCACATTAAGTAGAATGAGGTGTACTCTAGTTGGAATTCAACTGACACTGGAATGGAATGGCTGTCAGACATGTAGGGTAGCTGATTTTTATAAAACTGTTCAGTGGTCTCTTAATTTTTGCCAGAGCTGTATAAGCAGTGGTTGGCTTTATATACTTGATTCTCTATGTGCAAACACAGACAGAAGGGGCCCCTTTGCAAAAACAATCTATGGGCCCTCTGTTCTCTAATCGCTCATAATAATGCACAATTCCAGCTTCTTTGAAAGTGGTAGTAGGCCCTCTTACCTCTCAGCCCCTGCACAAGAACAATTTGTGGGTTCTTCACAGTCCAATAGCTCCTCACAATGCACAATCCCAGCTACTTTGAAAGTGGTAGTGATCCCCCTTACAGGTCAGGACCCTATGTGGCTGCAGTGGCTGCTCCTGTGCAGACCAGATCAGTATCTTATTCATTTATCAAACTACCTTGTTCATTATTCTATGGAAGAAAGATACATTTGTGAATAATGGCAATGTAATATTTTCATGTAGCTGACCAGTGGTCCTCACTGTTACGGATCTGCAACACAGGACTAGGGTAGAAGGGGGAAAACTGACCCTGCACTATAACTAGGCTGATACCCTACGATGGAATGGGAATAGACCCACTGATGATCCTAGGTTAATCTCAAGTGAAGACCTATAGATAGGGGGAGGGGGGTCCCTGAAAGATCTAAGGACTGGGCACAAAACGGGTCACCTCCTAATAGAAAACACAGAGAAGGCTGCAGAAACCAACGTAATACAGAAACAAAAACTAGCAGAACCAGAGGTCCCAGCACTGCACAAATTACATACACAGAAGGCAAAGCAAAGCACCAAGCCAGAACTCAAGCGGATTAACACTGTTGTCCGCAAGGACTGGGAGGCAGGTGCTGGGTGATAAAGAGTGATACCCTCACCTGACCCAAGACAAACCCAGCACCAGAGGAAAAATACCAGCAGCCAGAACACCACAAGAAAATGGTGGATAGTCACAAACTAAACAGATTCTAACACTCACAGTGCATGTTACTGATGGGTCTTTCACCCCAGTCCAACACAGACTATAAAATTGCATTTTTTTGATACACTTATAAATTCATCAATCACTGACTATAATGGAAAAAGCTTGCAGTTACAATATTATTTGTCTGACATATAAATGTATATTGCTCTCCCTCTCTAACAGTGTAGTGAATTTATACCCAGCTACTGATGGATTGCATAACTGCTACAAAAATGACACCGGTTATGTAGTAGTGAAACTGAGCCACTTGTCTTCTTCAGCAATAGGAGCAAAATTGTATGAGCCCAAAAATGTTCTCTTCCATCGCCTGAATAGAAAAAGACAGAAGAATTCTGCATTTATTCTTCTAGGCAGGGGAAATAGTGTTTCCTCAATGATGTTGGGCGTCGTGGCCAAAGCAGATAGCGACAGAAGGGACAAAATAGTTTAATAACAAGTGGTTTAAAAAAAAAGTGAATAGGTTTTGTGTTTAATCACCCTTTAACAATAATGAGATGATCTATTATCTAGATATAATGCAATATCTGCTCGGCATAAGCAGTAATCTTTTCAGTTAAATCATTACTCTGTCAAGTACATTACCTTATTCAACAAGATACAGAGACCAATATAAATGTAAATGTGTATGTCAACATTCCAATGGTAAATAAAATTGTACTCAGGTAGAATTAATGAAGCGGTGCATTGCAAGCCATGTGCTTTTTGACAACAGGCGCGGAGCACCTGTTTGACTACATGTTAAATCTCTTTCTGCGGTGAACATCAAGCCATGGCTTAGGTTACTCACAAAAGAAAACAGAAATGGACAGCTGCACTGGGAGGGCAAGCAAATGCAATGACATGTATAAAAAAACTATTATTTCATCAGTTAAATGTATGGAGATTTATGGTTTTACATTAATTTCTGTTACACGCTGAGAATTTTTTCATTCTTGTGACAAATTTGATTTTGGGAGCAATTTGCAATCATTACATATGTTGCTTCTGAAATAACACCATTATCATATTATTACACACAATTTTTCCATTTAAGATCTTAACCACAGCAAAACCACTAACTATGATACAAAATCTGGGCTTTCCTGCAGAATATTATGTTTAGTCATGTTTCTGCTATATTAAATTTTTTTGATTATTTGCTTTTTGTTGTTGTTTTATTTAGGTTTTTTTTTATACACAGACATCATATGTATATTTTCCATGCTCACCTTTTTATTTGTATTTTTATTATTTTTTATTATTTAATATTCATTATTTATATATTTTTTTCTTCCTCATGGGGCAGTTTAGTTTGGTCTAATGTTTGTGTATATAGGCACTCAGTGGTTTATTCAAATTTTATTATATTTATTTGTGTAATTTTGTGTCTATTAGATACTGACATGGCTAAAAATCTTTTTTCAGACTGCTTTTCTACACGCCGCAATTCATCACACTTAAAATACTTATATTATTTTTTTTGCTTATTATTTTCACTTTAATTCTTCTCAATTCTATTTCACAACTAATTTTTCACTTTTTTTCCACTTACGCTATAAATTTCATGCTCTCATATTACTTTTGCTTTCATGCCCACACTACATAGCACTTCCAATTGAGCATCTCTGGAGAGACCTGAAAATGGCTGTCCACCAACGTTCACCATCCAACCTGACGGCACTTGAGAGGATCTGCAAGGAAGAATGGCAGACGATCCCCAAATCCAGGTGTGAAAAACTTGTTGCATCATTCCCAAGAAGACTCATGGCTGTACTAGCTCAAAAGGGAGCTTCTACTCAATACTGAGTAAAGGGTCTGAATACTTATGACCATGTGATATTTCAGTTTTTCTTTTTTAATAACTTTCTACATTTGTTTTTTTTTCAGCCAAGATCGGGTGCAGAGTGTACATTAATGAGGAAAAAATGAACTTTTTTTTAATTCACCAAATGGCTGCAATGAAACAAAGAGAGAAAAATTTAAAGGGGTCTGAATACTTTCCATATGCACTGTATGTAATACTAGTCACAGCATGACTTATATACGGCATCAATTAGTCCCAGTAATAGTGTATTAGTGGATTTAAAAGGAATAATGCAGCTATAACATTACCAGATGTAATAGACATATAAAAATACTCTCAAAATTAGTGTACATGTAATAGTAACAGATTTATACATATAATTACATTTACAGTTTTTTTGTCTCTCTATTCTGTGAAGAGCTATAGGCTCAAAGTTTAGCGTTGCTGTCTCATATCTCTGTGGTCCTGAAAACATTTCTGACCAAGTACTTTGTGTTATACAACATTTACTCACAAGAAGAAAGGGAGCGAAATTGTACAGCTCACCTCATCTAAACTTATGACTCCAAAATGTGCATGGACATAGAATCCTGGTTGGAAATCACAAAGGTTATACATATAGAAAAGCAATGATATTAGTTCCGCACTCAATCACTAAATACACAAATATTAATTTTATCAGTTTATTAACAGAATAATATGTAAAAAAACACAAGTTAAAAACATCCTGAGAAAAAATCTTATGTGTTTTGATCTTGAATAGAACCAGCTAAATTTTTAGGTTTGAAACACGTGGGATTTTTTTTTTCTCAGCTTGTGTGTAACTTGTGTAATGTTTTACTTATTATTCTTTTAGCAGACAGACAAAAGTAATAATTTTCATTCGGACATTGAGTTCTGAACTATGGGCTATACAACATCTGCCTTTAGTTTGTATAGTCTCCAATTATTTGCATGGGTTTCCTCTTAAACTTCTAAAAACAAACTGATAGATTAATTGGCTGGCATTAAATTATGCCTAGTATGTGTATAAGACAGAGAAATTAGATTTTTAGCCCTATAAAGACAGAGACTGCTGTAAAGGGTGACACTCTTTGTACAACGTTGCAGGGTATATTTGATATTAAAATATCATATTTAAGATTCTATTCACCTATTCTCACTTTTATGATAATCAAATTCCATTTATTACAGCTATCAAAAAGCACACATACACCATCCAGGATGTACTTGGAGGTGTGTACTTTATGAAAAATTATTAAACACCTAGAAATAGAGTTGAGCCGATTTGGCAAAACTCAAATTCGCCCATTCATGCTGATTATCACGACTGAAAAGGATAAGACCAGAGGACGACACAACTTATACCTACAACGGGATAGAATGAGATGAGGAAGGCCCTAACCGTAGGAAATGAGGTACGAGGCACCTCTTTAACTCCAACCTGAGCCTGTCCCTACACTTCCCTAACACCCTGAGCGGGTCCTTCCCCCGCCATCACGAGCCTGGACGCTGATTGTCACATCATTAATTATTGGCTAGTGCACTGGCCAGAAAGGAAGCTAGCCTCACCTCTGCAAATGATAAGCAGCAAAGAGAGAGTCACAAACACAAGACAGAAAGAGAGGAACTTAAAAACTGTCTCTGCTGCAAAGCACCACACAGCAGAGAGTAAGGCACCAGGACCACGAACTCCATAAAAACAGCGGATTCACTACTGCAACCAAAGAGCTCCTTACTCCAGTCTTGGTCAACATATATAACTCTATTACTGACAATCAGCTGATGCGTCAGGTGACTATTTAAAGAATGGTGGGAGTGGTTACCACCAACATCAGCTGACCTGCACCACAGCAGCTGCCAGCAAGGAAACTGACATTTAACCCTTATATCAGAAAAAGTGACAAAAAAAGCAGCACTGACCTGATCTTTCTTTCAAGATGTGGTTTTAATCCATAAAATTGGTTATGTTGATTTTCGCGGAAGTGCAGGTGTCAGGAGTTATTTCATGAACAGTGAGACCTGCCAGACTACAGCCTTTTCACGCCTTGCTGGCACTTCGTGTCCAGTGGTCATCACCCACATCAGCTGTTCTGGATCACAGCAGCTGCCAGCAAGGAAACTGACATTTAACTCTTGCTGGCTTGAAAGGAAAAAAACGATATTTAAATTATAGCGGAACCAGAGCTGCCACGAATTCAAAAATGAATTGTGACACTGATTTTCCAGAGAAATTTTATTCACAGACTAGTTATTCTCTCCAAGCTCCAGAACATAATAGACGTAAGATGTAAAATATAGAAAAAGTACTCCTAATTGTCACTCATCCCATCATCGTCACATCTTCTGATCACCACCACAAGCTCCATGGGCGTCCTTCTAATAGGCTAGGACTTCCGTGTCTGATGTGGCTTGGGATGGCTCTGCTCAAGCCCACATATGGTCACAATGTCATGACATGCAGGATTCAGCCATCTGTGAATGGACATATGGTGAGGTAAGTATAAGGATTTTTTTACTTTGTAATCTGTTTCACAGTCCTTTACAGTAATGGCGGTTAGCAGACCTTATTTTGCTGAATCTACATGGAAGTGAAGTCCACTTGAATATATTTGCCCATCTCTACCTATAATCTAAAAAAAAAAATAGACACATTTCTTATCTAGGTCTTCAACTAATTATTGGAGCCAAAATAAGATACAAGACCTTTATAGCAGAATTTCACAGTACAAATGCAGACATTAATACAGAGATATCTAGTACATGATGAGGCTGGTGTACTAACTTAGAAAATTCATATCAGAATGGCTCCATGACCTTTTTAAAAGTTTTCCCACCTGATATTAAAATGGACATATTGTGAGCCAGGTAATATTCATCTAAATATCAGGCCTATCCTGATGTGGACTTTGTAGGTAAATGCACTAATCTCATCAGATCTTCATAATAATGTACACAATTTTTGCTATAAAATCTAGTGACAAGTCCACATAAGTTTTCATTTTGGGTGGCCAATGGTCATGCGAGAATATATTACTAAAAGTTACAGGAGCTTGGAAAAATGCTGCTGCTCATTTGGCAGACGGTACCTATTACCCATACAGCCCGCCCAGACTCTGTATTGCAGTCATATGACCTTCCTATTAAAGATGCACATTTTTTAACATAAATTTATCATAAAAGTAATTTAATAGGGCTGTCTCACCTTATTTTTATAGGCATTGACTATAACAAAATGAGAATAGAAGATAGACTACGTAGTCAGAATGTTATAAGATTTCTGAAGTCTAGAATTATGGTAACTGTAGCAAACAGATAACTGAACTAGGGAAACATCTATTGACATGCTATTCTAGTCACCTGACCCCTCCAGCTAGTCACAGTTTACAATGACCCTGTGTAGGGATGAGCGGACCCGTGGAAGTTCAGGTTTGTCGTGTTAGGCCAAATTTTAGTCCAAAGCTCAGTTCGGGTACCAGAACTTGACCATAACTTGACCCCGAACCACATATAAGTCAATAGGGACCTGAATTTTGGTGCTGTAAAATGGTCATAGTAAGGGTGGGCGGGGGCTGCAAAGGAAACAAAATGGGGATAAGAGCTGGACAATTGCCCTGCAAACAGATGTGGATAGGGAAATTACTTAAAATCAGACATCCCCATTACTAACCCCATGTTTAAAAACAAAAAGACACACAGGATAAAAAAAAGTTTATTTGAATAAAGACTCACTCATTCCCCCGGTTTACCCATTTATTATTAAAAAATAATCCCAGCATTTCCGATGGAATCCATTGTTCCCTCAACGTCCATCGATTCTCTCCTGCAAGCTATGGAGAATGATTCTGAGAATGATGATCCACAGGTTACTCGCAGTCTTGTCACTAGTTGTCTTGTACGAACACCGAACTTTACAAACTTTACAGTCTGGGTTCGCTTATCCCTAATCTTGTGACATCCAGACTGCACATAACTTCCAGATGCCACAAAATCCCAGTAAACACTTTATCAAGTTTCTGTGTAAGCTTTTAGTTTGGAAAATACATGTCAATTTCTTTCTATATGCGCCCTGAGAAATCTCAATCGCATAGCAACTTATAACTCATATTGATAAACCTTATTAGTAGCTAAAATAATTTTCTTATGTAGAACAAGACCCAAACTTTTAACCTTATACAATATTTATTTCTATACTAAGAAGACCTAGTAATTGAACCAAATGTTCCTTAATATAAAGCTTTTAATGGCAACATTTTCATTTTACGATAATTACCTTTTATT
Organism: Dendrobates tinctorius; assembly: GCF_039654945.1. Taxonomy (NCBI): domain Eukaryota; kingdom Metazoa; phylum Chordata; class Amphibia; order Anura; family Dendrobatidae; genus Dendrobates; species Dendrobates tinctorius. The sequence goes on from NW_027361672.1 coordinate 17,809,377, forward strand.
GTAGGTCACTTTCAGGATCACAAGGCAAAAGTAAATTCTTCTTTGAATTGTATTGTCCACAAGGAAAAAAAAAAGGTGGAAATATAAACTAAATAAATATGTTTTATCAAAGATTCTATTTGGTCAAATTCATCACATTAAAAATAATAAAACTTTTATACCCGTACAAAGAGAACTGATGTGAATAAGGACATTTGTGCACAAAGGGAGTTGAGTTTGCAATAAAAAGTAGATTTGTAAACAGGAAAACTGTGCACTTATTCATTGTGGCAGAGATGAGTGACTCACTGAGCCGATTCAACTCATCACAGAGATTGTATAAAGATATAGTTGTGAAGAATGATGGAACTAAAGTTTCAATGAAAGCCTAACCTCTCTGTTCTTTCTATAAAGTCTGTCAGTAACATAAATCAGTATCAATTACACACACTAAAACAAAAGAAGCCTGATCTGGGAACATGATGCCCAACTTCTACAACTTGGCTACATGCAGAAACTACACTGACATGTTTACATTTTGCCATGTTACAATAGAGGGAGGTGCCAAAAAGTTTATTATTACTCTTTAAAGGCTTATGATGTATGTCATAAAATTAACTTTTTCGCCTGTATTTCTATTCTTTTTGTTTCATTAATATGTGAAAAAAACATTTTCTGAGGTTAGTAAAAATGTAAAATATTTCATTCATTAAGGTGGGTGCAGGTAATTATGTGCAAGTAAGTGTGAACAGCTTTTAAAGGGAACCTGTCTTGTAAAAACAGTATTAACCTGTAGACATGGGGTTGATCTGAAGGTTAATAGCGTTCTAAAGCCGTGAGACTGCTGCACTGTATACTAAGCAGTGACTGAAGCCTTGCCGGCCGTACCTCCAAGACTGAAAGGCCGGGCTCAGACTTGCGCGAAACTCGGATCAGTCTCGCACGTCAGTACCCGGCACTGCCACCGGCATTCAGATCGGAGGGATCTGCCGCATAGAATTACATGCAGCTGAATGCTCCGATCCGAGTGCCGGCGGCAGTGCTGGGTATTGATGTGCGAGACTCGTCCGAGTTTCTCGCAAGTCTGACCCCAGCCAAAGCCAGAGGCTCCCAGGAGGAATATAATTAATTTTCTCCCTGCAGCCGAGTCTTTAGTGCAATAGCCGCATGGCTTTAGAACACTATTAACCTGCAAATTAACCCCATATCTACAGTCTATTAGCATTTTGTGACAGGTTACCTTTAATGGGGCTTAATTTTAAGTATGATGAAGAACCTTCGCAATCTCCATAGAGGTTCTCATTAAAAAGGTGTAACATATCTTGTTACTTAAAGAGAACCTGTCATCGTGATTTTTTAACTCAAACTAAAGGCATTTACTGCATGTAAAGGCACCGTGATGCTGAGTAAATCCTTAATAATCTTTTACAAATCTGTATTGCTATTTTAGAGAGCCCAATAGCTATTGTCAAAACTATAGTTCAAATTGTATGTACATGAGCTTCAAGTGCAGTGGGGTAGGTAGTGTATTTACAGCTCTCCTGCCTCTCTCTCTATTCCCTGCCAGCTGCATGACACTTATGTCTGACCGACACGTCACTTATGTTTTAGTGACCTGTCTGCCAGAGAGAGTAGGAAGGCTGCGGGTCAGGAATAGAGAGAGTGCATGAGAGCTGTAAGTGCAGTGCCCACCCATTGCTCTTGCAATTCATCAGCCTACAAATACAACTATGGATTTCTCTAAAATATCAATATGGATTTCTGCAAGAAAGGAATGGATTTATTCATCATTAAAGTGCCCTTATATACCATATACATGTGATTAGTTTGTGCTTTAAAATCCTAGTGACAGGTTCTTGTAAGTTTACAACAAAAGTATAGCAGCACTTACAGGTGTGTCTCACAAAATTAGAATGTCATCAAAAAGTTAATTTCTTTTAGTTCTTCAATACAAAAAATGAAACTCATATAGAGTTATTACCATCAGAGTGATCTATTTCAATTGTTTATATCTGTTAATGTTGATGATTATGACTTACAGCCAATGAAAACCCAAAAGTCTTTATCTCAGTAAGTTAGAATAATTAACAAAAAACAACTGCAAAGGCTTCCTAAGCATTTAAAAAGGTCCCTTAGTCTGTTTCAGTAGGCTCCACAATCAAGGGGAAGACTTCTGACTTGACAGATGTCCAGAAGGCAGTCATTGACACCCTCCACAAGGAGGGTAAGCCACAAAAGATCATTGCTAAAGAAGCTGGCTGTTCACAGAGTGCTGTATCCAAGCATATTAATGGAAAGTTGAGTGGAAGGAAAACGTGTGTTAGAAAAAGGTGCACAAGCAACCGGGATACCCGCAGCCATGAAAGGAAGAGAAGGTCATTCAAAAATTTGTGGGAGATTCACAAGGAGGGGACTGCTGCTGGAGTCATTGTTTCAAGAGCCACCGCACACAGACATATCCAGGACCATGCGCTGCAATTGTCGCATTCCTTGTGTCAAGCCACTCATGACCAATAGACAACGCCAGAAGCGTCTTACCTGGGCCAAGGAGAAAAAGAACTGGACTGTTGTTCAGTAGTCCAAAATGTTGTTTTCAGATGAAAGTAAATTTTGCATTTCATTTGGAAAATAAAGGTCCCAGAGTCTGGAAGAATAAAGGAGAGTACAACAGGCCTCAACCCCTTATGACAACCAATCTCTCACAATACATTGGTCCACTAGTCATTCTGTTGGCTTTGTATGAACAGGCATGCCACAGTCCGTCTCTTTCTCTATACTGCCTCTTCAATTCTGGGCTTATATACTTGGGCCTATATATGCAGCTCCAATCAGCACACTGTTCACTCACTATGGCCAAATGACAGTCTCACTATGGCTCCCCTGAAACATGCTACTCCACTACAATACAGGCTTCCATCCACTGATTCTCCAACTACAGCCCACAGACACATGCTCCACTGAAATCACACATCTCACGGTAGACTTTCCAGTACTGGCACCAAGACCTCTTTTATGCTTTGGCTCCCATTATTTCAGACTATTCTTGACTATGCTTCAGATGCTCTTCAGCGATTACTTGGCTCCTTGCAAACTCATTTCCTATATCAGTCCCTTTTGACCCTTCAAGCAGCACCCTTACGCCCTTCTTTATGTTGTCATTTCATGTAGTAATACCAACTTCTGAATGATGAATCTCCTTGCATATGGCTTCAAGTCTATTCTCCTCTCAGATCAGTTGCAGGTGTAAGGAGGTGGCAGGTCCAATCAGCTGTGCCCTCTCTTCCTTCCGTGTGACCCCCGTGCACTTTATGTGTTGTAATGTAAATATGTTATATTATGGTTGGATGACACTGTTTTAAGTCTGTCCTACTGCATTTGTAACATGTTTTATGCTTCACACTGTAAATGTGCTGTGTCTGCCCTGATTAATTGCTGTGCTGTAGTTGAAATGCACATATTAGAGGCAGGGACAGAAATAGTTAAGATGGGGTCTGGGCCAGCAGCAGACAGGAATGAGGAAGCTGCTGTCCCCAGTCAGAAGCTTGGGTACACTAGCCCTGAGCAAATGTGCTGAATAGTTGGGGCACTGCCAGACTCCCAAAGGGAAGAGATCTGTTGCCCCAGACTGAGGACTAAAAAGGGCCACAAGGACTAAAAAGGCCCTAAGAACTAAAGTAGGATAAAGGACTGCAACACTGGCCCCAGGACTCTGGAAGGACCCCCGCTGGAGGGGTTTTTAAGAGCCCAGATTCCAGCACGTGGACTACTGCAGATCTTTGGCTGCTGCAGCTGTTGTGGGTACGGCTATGGAAAGTGCATGGAGAGATCAGGAAATCCAGTGTTGTACTCTTTTCATTCTATCCCAGTCATGTTCATTAAACGTTATTCCCTGTTGGAAAACAGTTGCCTTTTTTTACTCTATTTTGCCTGGAATACCGTGGCCAGAGAGAGAACAAGGTAAACTGTGGGAAAAGCTGTGTCGGTCTGGTCTATTCATGTGCAAGGGGGCAGGGGTGCTCGCTGACCATTTGCTCAGTTGATTCTGTCTGTGAACTATGCCTTTAAATATCTCGGCCACAATTACCCCCCATCCCACCTTGTTACACTTGGCGCAGTGTGACAGGGCAGACCTGAACAGCTTTGCAACCCGAGTTCTGTTGGATGGAATATGCGAGACTTGTGATTTTGTAATGCTGTCTATCATGAGAGAATTAAAGATGGCCACCGACCGTAATTTTGAAGTGTCCCGCATAGAAGAAATAGAGATGGTGGCTGACCGTGATTGTGAGTCTGAAGTTTGTGATGTGCTGCCCAAACTGGAAGAAATGGAGCTGTCGGCTGACAGCAATCCTAAGATTTGTGACTGTGAATTTGGGACTTGTGTTTTGTTGCCCGCCATTACAGACAGGCGCCTGACAGAGACTTTGGGCAGTGGACTGTTGTAAAAGAAGTAAAGATGGCGGATGTTGTTGATTTGCAAATGGCACCAACCGTTACCGAAAATATGGCTGCCGCTGGCGTGAAAAGTAAGGATGAGGCTGTTTGTCGTGGGCATCAATTAAGCAGTTTGGCACCAAAAAGAAGAAATCCATGTCCCTTGGTGAATGGTGCCCACCCTAAATGGGTACGGGCATAGAAGGAGCAGCCACCCTTGCAACCTGTGCAGGAGAAACGGGTGGAGCAGCAAGGAATGACCCCACACACTTGTGAATTATCCACTCTTGCTTAACTACAAAGCCTGGTAATACACCTTCCTTTACATATAATTGCTACCGATAATCTGCACTTGTCTATCTGAATACATTGTGTGTCATACACTCTCTTAACTGTGTATTATTAAAGGTGCACTCATGTGGCACCCCAGAGTCCGGTTGCCATAATGACATTGCCTCCCTCTAAGGGGTGCTGTCATGACTGGAGGCAGGAGGGGGGTCCCCATGCCAGGTAACACAGTGTACATGACAATTCCTGCTGCAGGCCAGAAAAGGGAGCTCCCTTATGAATTCTGGCCAGCAGGTGGGGTTAGTGAGTCAGTAAGAAGACAGCTGAGAGAGTAAACAAGAGAGTTGTCATGGAAACGGGAGCAGTTGGAGTTCATGACAAGACATTTGGAATTGGTCTGTGGAGAGGGAAGGGACAGAAGCAGAGACAAGGGGCTCTGGGGAACTAAAATTGTGTATAGCTGACCCCAGAGCGAAGCACTAATAAAAAAGGGATGCCAGAGTCCTTGGCTGGGCAGGAGCTGTACGCCCTGACAGCCGAATCTGGAGGGCAGGGGTCTGCAAGCTCACTGCCCACACTGAACACCTGAAGGCACAGCAGCAGACCAAGAGCCCGGGTCTGACAGTGAAAATGACAGTGCCCGTGATATAGGCTCACGCTGTCAGCCATACAGGTTAGCAATCATCATGCAGGAGAGGGCCGCAGCTTTGCTACAAGCAGCAGGGACCCAAAAACAGAGTGCAGAAGGAAGGTCCCCAACCCCACCTCGCAGGGTGGATCCCCTGAATGCCTCCAGGCGAGCCAGACTCCATCTGTCATCTGTAATGTGTTACACCAGATAGCATTAATGTTCAAGTAAAAGGAAAAGAAAACTGCACCTCTCAGTGTCCTTCACCTATTCTCTGCACTCTGCACCCCAACATTCACCACCATCTGAACAATCAAATATATTTACCCTGGGGCCCCGCTCTACCCGTGGGGAGCTGAACCATCTTTGCTGCAGCCCCATTGGACCAAAACCTCAGTGTTGGCCACCCATTGCCGAACACCACGGGTGGCATCACAATTAAATACCATATAACTTTCCTCTATTATTTTTACTGGACGCCCAGGGCCGCGGACCGGGTCACTGCCACAATGACATCCCCTTTAAATAACCTGACCGGCCCGGTAAAGAGTAACCTAAAACCCTGCAGGGCGCTCCACTCACACTCCCAATATTTTATCATGTAGCACTCAATTCAGTGTTATACTATGGGGCAGTTCAGATCTGCAAGTATTTTCTCATGTCGATGCGGCATGAGAAGACAATCACAGCATGCTGTGAGTAGCTGCGAGACTTGGTTCACAAGCACTCATCCAAGTTTATGGGTGTGTTTGAAACATCGAACTGCACTCAGATGTCATCTGGGTGCAGTCTGGTGTATGCTCACAAAGACAATAGAGAAAAGGTAGAAATTAAGTTCTCCAGTTTCTCCGAACTTCTGCAAGAAAATTGAATCACACTCAGATGACACTCTTCCAAGAGAGAATCAATGCCAGTATGGGCGAACCCTTAATCTTACATTTTAAAGCAATATCCCGTCCTTTTGTATAGTTTTTATTTTGCAGAACCTGACAAAGAAATTAGCGCTTTAAGCTGATTTGAAGCTTTGAAAAACTATTTCTGCGCTGTCGTGGGTCTGTTCTACTTAATTGCAACATGACAACTACATGATAAGTAGGAAAACAAAAATCAACAGGTTAGTGTATTTTGCTATTGAGACTTGTTTAGCAGAGATGATGCAAACAACGAAAGTCACTGTCGCCCAGGCCTCCGCGCTGACAATGACCGAAATAACAGCGATAAACTAATCATTTTCTTATTCCCAGTAAGTCCCCAGGGCTTTCAAATTCGTGGTCTAAGCTTTCCAGATTTTATGATGCCAGTTCAGGTAGCGTGAACGTTGTTCATGATAGACATGAATAGACACACCATCCGCGGACAATATATTTAGAAAATATTAGCCTCTGTATCAGATATTGATTCTTTCGCTCCAGTCTTGATTAGCAATTCACTGAGAGAAACATGATTCATCAATAGCAAACTTCTCAAATATGGTTTCTCTTGGCAAGTTCACTACTACCACCCTGGTGGGAAGACATATTGGTATAATATAAAGTTCCTTCTCTCTTAACAATTAAGACAGCTCAGCATGGCTATTTGTAGTATAAGATAATTGATTGGCACAGTTGTTGTCCATCAGGGTTTACAACATGCGTAGTCTTTCAAATATTACATAGCAAATTACTATACTAAAACTGCTAAACTGCCCGAGTTTCGATCAGTTCTCCAGCACAGTCTAATTAACATACTAGAAAGTTTTGCACACCCATATAGGAAAATGTGACCAGATGTTCCCTTTTTATTAGATCTGCTGATGTCCCCATGTGTTCTGCTGGGACACTGAATTGTCCCAGATTTTCCTGCTGCGTTCACTAACTGCACAGACGTTGCATGGAAGGTAAAGGCCTCTTAGCCATAAGGGATTTACAAAAGAGGGATTAAGGAAGTCACACCCTCTGAGTTCTGAAGATTCCTACAATATGGTTGAGATTAATAAATTAATATTTGGGGTTTAATTCTTTCCTACTCTTTTTTTTTTTACAGGGAATTGCAGTTACTCTCTAGTGAGCAAGCTCCCGAAACCCATCAAAAATCTGTTATTGTTTTTCTATGGCACTCAGAGGAATTAGAGCTATGCCTCTTGTCTGCTTTAATGAACATATGTAAGAGAAAAAAAAAAGCTGAGACAGAAAATTGACGAACTGTCGATCCACAACAAAAAAAATAAAAAATATCAAATAAATTAAAAAGGATGTACAGGAAACCTTAAATAAGTATAAATACCATTTAATATATTCAGAGTTTTTCTCCTACAGAGAGATGATAATGCCATTATTTTATGATCAGTGGGCTTCCTACCTATAGAACCCCACAAATCCTGAGAATGACTTTGTTCTGCACACTGTTGCTCTAGTCCATCTGCCTGTGTGAGGGGATGCAGTTCCATGTACATCGGCACCTTACTCTGCCAGCTGTGTAGGGAACTACACCTCTTTACGCAGGCAGGTGGCGAAAAGCAATGCTGAGTAGAAAAAACTTAGATTGGACACAACACTAAATTAGTGGCAAGATCCATTTCTTTAACAGGATTTGTAAAGGTTTAGAGAAAGGAAGTGATGAGGACGCAGCACTAATTCCAAACTGTGTCCCTTTTATTTATAGGATCAGTGGAGTCTCAAACGTTAGATCTCCACTGATCACAAAGTTTTAGCATATCCTAGCTACATGCCAACACTCTACAAAGCTGGAATAACCATCTAATTATAGCTGTCCATTGGTCCTTTGCTTTACCTGCCCTGTACACAAATCCAAAATACAGCTCTGGCAAAAATTAAGAGACCACTGCACAGTTTTATAAAAATCAGCTGCTTTACATGTCTGATAGCCATTCCATTCCAGTGTCAGTTGAATTCCAACCAGAGTACCACTCATTCTACTTAATTTGCTTCTGATTAGGTGATCACCTGAACCAAATCTTATTTAATGAAGGAAAGTATAAAAAACCCTGCTGTGGTGTTCACAACCCTCTTGCAATAGGACAAACTGGATGGCAAAACAAGTGCTAGTAATATCCCAAAAGTAATAGCAATGAAAAAATAACTTAAGCATGCCAAAGGAGTTGAAAAGAAGAGTCTTGAGTGAGGAAAAGAAGGGGTCAATTCTGGCTTTACTAGCAGAGGATACAGTGAGTGTCATGTTGCCTCCAACGTTAAAATTTCTAAGACGGCAGTCCATTACAACAAGGTCAAGCAGCAGACACTGGGGACAAAAAAGTTACAGACTGGCAGAGAGCAAAGATGACTCCACTGACCGGGTTGACCGTCATCTTTTTCGAATGTCACTCAGCAACCGCAGGATGACATCAAGTGACTTAAAAAAGGAATGGCAAATGGCAGCTGGGGTGAAGTGCACAGCAAGAACAGTTCATAACAGGCTCCTAGAGGCAGGGCTCAAGTCATGTAAAGCTAGAAAAAGCCTTTCATCAATGAAAAGCAAAGGCAATCCAGACTGAAGTTTGCCAAAGACCATAAGGATTGGACCATAGAGGACTGGAGTAAGGTAATCTTCTCATGAGTCTAATTTTCAGCTTTGTCCAACACCTGGTCATCTAATGGTTAGACGGACACCTGGAGACACGTACAAGCCACAGTGTCTTGCACCCACTGTGACATTTTTTTTTTTTAGTTAGTTTATTAAGCACCAGGATACAAAGAATGTACAACGGCCACAATGACTTTTGATAAAAGGCATTATACAAAGCACACGTCTCCATCCACAATAAAATGTAATACAAAGAAATTGCACATTCTTATAGATAAACAAGGTAACATGTATATTTCCTTCCTAGCATATGTAAAGGACAATTGCTTATGTATTTCCCCACACGTGTATCAATCCAGTTTCACAAACCTTGTCATATCATGCAACTGTAGGAACTAACTAAAACTCCTATACTACAACTACTGCTACATCATCTAATATCTACTATTTCCGCAGCCTGGTTTCCTATATTGTATTATGTCACATGTGATGTCTCAGTCTTGCAAAGTGAGGTGAGAGGAATTCCACCTCTCCCAGATTTTTTCAAATTTACCCGGGCATCCCCTGTTTTGGTATAACGTGCGCTCATATGGGACAATTGAGTTCACCAGCTTGATCCAAAACCCAAGGGAAGGACATGAGCCGCCCATCCACCGCAGTGCCAACACCTTTCATGCCATAAACAGCGTCTCGCGCAGGAAGACCCCAGTACAGCGATCCAAAATCTCCTCCTCCCACACCCCAAACAAGCAGACCAATGGCTCTAGAGGGACAGGGGCTTGCACTAGGGATGTCAGTAGTGTAGTCACCTCTTTCCAGTAATGTAGGATAGTGGGACATTGCCACACCATATGAATAAAATCAGCATCTGGCGAGTGACATTGCATACACTCTGACGACTGAAGCCGACCCATCCTAAAAAGTCGCAACGGAGTTAAATATGATTGATTAATTATATACAGTTGTATCATTCTGTTGTTAACAGATGGTGATACTCCAATCGGAGACTCCAGAATCTCCTCCAACTCCTCTCCTTGCATATTAGGGATGAGTCATTCCCACTTCGTCTTAATAGAGCTTATGACTGATTCTGCCCCTACTGACAGCATATATGTGTACAAGGAGGATATGAGACCCTGGGGACCCTGCAAATTAAGAATTCCTATTAGAGGTAATGATGAAATAGTACGGTCCACACCCCCATCCCTCTTGTGTGACTGAAGAGCCAATCTCAGCTGCAGATAGCGAAAAAATTGAGATCTCGGAATATCATGTGTGGTCTGCAATTGTTCAAAAGACTTTAAGGTCCCCTGGTCACACAAGTCTCCCACTGAAGAGACGCCACACTGGGTCCAAAAAACAGCGGATGGGTGATTCAGTAGCTCGGGAAAATAGTTATTACTCCACAGGGGCATTTCAGCTGTAACATCTTTAAACCCTATTACATTCTTGATTTGTCTCCATATCAATCGAGCCAGCCGGAGCAGGGGTAATAGACGTGGGGCATTAGTCCTTTCCATCTCAAGGAAACCTAATGGGCAATCCGCTTGTGCAGCGTGAAGCAGGTGGCTTTCAGAATTAGGGAGGCAATTACCCAGCATCCAGTTATTTATAGCTTTAGCCTGCCCAGCTAAGTAGTATAGGAAGAAATCTGGTAACGCCGCCCCACCTCCCCTCTTTGGTCTTTGTAAAGTTGACAGTTTAAGTTTGGGCCTAGTTTTCCCCCAAATAAAGGACGTGACTAGAGAATTAAGATTAACAAAAAAGGACTTGGGCACCGCTACCACACTGTGCTGAAGCAAATAGCTAAATTTAGGGAGTAATATCATTTTAATCAGATTAATGCGTCCAGCCACAGATAATGGGAGCCTACTCCAAGACGCAAACTTAGCTTTAACTAGTTCAAACAACGGGTGGACATTAAGTTGTAGATCAAGCGTACTATTGTTAGAAATATGGATGCCCAAATATTTAAAACTAGACACAATAGGCAGCGAGGAGAGAGCATCCAACTGGAGCATCGGGGTATGGGAAAGGGGTAACAGGGCAGACTTTTCCCAATTTATGTATAAACCTGAATATTCACTAAATCTATCTATAAGGGATATCACCTGTGGCAAAGTTTCTTCCACGTCACTCAAGAATATCACCATGTCATCAGCATATAGGCCTATGGTATCCACCCGACCTGCTATATCTATACCTCGGATATTAGGGAAGGACCTTATACGTATTGCTAGTGCCTCTATCGCAAGGGCGAAGAGAGCCGGGGAAAGAGGGCAACCCTGACGGGTTCCTCTATGCAGTGCGAAAGACTCAGTTATAGAATTATTTATTATAATACGGGCCTTAGGTTTCTTATATAATTTTTTGATCCATTTTATAAATTTAGTACCAAAACCATATCTTTGCAAACATGCGGAGAGGAAAGGCTATTCAAGGGAGTCAAAAGCCTTGGCAGCATCTAACGATGCCAATGCCCATTTATTATCTGGCACCAAGGAGCTATATTGGACTATTGACTGGACTCTTCTGATGTTAATGGAAGTACTTTTACCAGGCATAAAGCCCGTTTGATCAGGATGCATGAGATTCAATATAATGGAATTCAACCTGGTAGCTAGAATCTTGTTAAAAATTTTATAGTCCACATTCAATAGTGAAATGGAACGGTAGGATCCACATTCTAAAGGGTCCTTCCCCTCCTTCCAAAGCACTATGATATTAGCCCCATAAAAGGACTCAGGCATAGAATTCCCTTCCCATATTCCCCGAAATACCTTCACCAAGAGTGGGGTCAATATATCCCGATACTTCCTATATAGTTTAATAGGGAACCCATCAGACCCAGGTGCCTTCCCAGAGGCCATGTCTGTTATGGCCTTATCTATCTCCTCTGCGGTGAACTCAGCGTCCTTAAGGGCTCGCTGTTCCAAATCCAATGTGGGGAATGATATATCTGACAGATAGTCTAAACACTCCAAAGCGTCAAAGTCACTTTTAGATTCGTACAGCGACCTGTAGTAATCCTGAAAACAGCCAAGAATATCCTCTGTCGAAGACACCAGTATACCATCCGCCCTACGAATCTGCAATATCGTATTTGAGGTGCTGTGCTGGCACACCAGATAGGTCAGGAATTTGCCAGTCTGGTTCCCCAATTTGAAATAGGATTGACGGGTGAAGAATAGTTTGCGTTTAGATTTAGTATCCACATGTTGAGTGTATAACCTTTGGGCCACCAGCCACTCAATCCTGTTCCCGCTAGTTTGGTCGGATATATATGTTGCCTCTGCATCTTTCAGTCGTTGCTCCACCTCGTCATCCTTCCCTGCAGTTACCCGCTTAATATAAGAGATCGTGGAGGACAAACAGCCCCTCGGGTATGCCTTAAGGGTGTCCCAGAATAGATTAATATCTTGGGGTTCCGGGTGGGACGCGATGAAGCAATTCAACTGATCAATCGTTCTGTCGGGAGACCCTATCAGTTTTAACCAGAAAAGATTTAACTTTCAAGCTATTCCACTGTTTATTTGCCCATATTTGAGTTTAAGGATGACCGGACTATGGTCTGAGATTCCCCTACTTCCATGCTCTATATCAGCCACCCACAATGCCAGACCGCCAGAACCAAATATATAATCTATGCGCGATAGAGAGCACTTAGTGGATGAATGACAAGTGTATTCTCTTAACTCAGGGTGACGCACCCTCCACAAATCCAACCACCCACCACTCCCCATAAATAATGACAACGGGGTTCATCATCCAGCCTCAATTTATCCAGGCGATTGGTCATGACCATATTAAAGTCGCCCATACAAATAACATCTGAGTCTGGGTAGTTAAGGGCAAAACTCATTGCCTTCTGCAGGAGGGATATTTGAGCCGGAAGGGGGTTATAAATACATAAGACCACATACTTCCTGGTGTTTATCAATGCGTGGACAAAAATAAAACGACCCTCAGGATCCCTCCGAGTCTCCCTCGCTTCCCATCTGACGTCTTTATATACCAACAGCGAGACCCCCCTTGAGTAGTTGGTATGAAATGTATGGGCAGACCATTGTACCCAGGGTTTCTGCACACACCACGCCGTATCCCTAGTCTGGTGTGTCTCCACCAAGGCCACAACATGAGGGCGATAATGTCTGACCTGTGAAAAGACCTTGATCTTTTTCCATGGAGTTTTTATTCCTCTTACATTCCATGTCATACATATTAACTCCGACCCTATATTTCACTCCGCTGGACATGGTACATAGGATTAGCCGGGCAAAGTTTAGAGACATCACCTAGACACTGAAATTGCTGCCAACTGCGACTATAGTCCAAAAAATACCAAAAACCACTACGGAAAGAAAACAAAGTGAAAAACCAACAAACAACATAGGAGCAGAGTCCTGTACTCCCATCACAAAACAAACATGGGGATACCATCACTGATCTCAGTGTCTGGTAATGTTGGTGACCTGGACATCCTCGAGTAGAGCTCCAATCAGCCAATTAAGAGAAAATACCAACAAGAGATACAATAGGATTCTTTTTCAGCAGACCCTCCATGGGATCGTAGCCACTCCGTCACCTCCGTCGGGTCTGTAAAAAACAAAGTAGAGCCTCCGTGGACCACCCGGAGCCGGGCCGGGTAAATCATTGAGTATACAATATTCCTCTCCCGTAGATGTCTTTTGACCTCCGTAAACTGCGCCCGTTGTTTCTGGAGTTCTGCAGAGAAATCCGGGAAAATCGAGATCGTGGCATTATTGATCTTGATAGGACTCTTTTGCTGTGCCAGTCGTAGAGCCACGTCTCTATCCCTGCAGTTGAGGATGCGTGCTAGAAATGGTCTAGGTGGGGCTCCCGGAGGAAGAGGCCTGGTGGGGACCCTGTGAGCCCTCTCCACTGCAAAGATTGAGGAGAACTCATCGCCCAAAGTAGTTTTAAGCCAGTCTTCTAGGAACTGCTCCGGATGTTGTCCTTCCGATCGTTCTTGCAGGCCGATAATTCGGATGTTGTTCCAACGCATTCTATTCTCAAGGTCATCTGCTTTTTGCTTCCACACATTCATGGAGCCTGCCACTTTCGTTAGTTTAGCTTCCATGGGTGTGATGGTGTTTTCTACCTGGGATACCCGCATCTCCACCTCCGTAATGCAACCCTTCATGGCCAGCACGTCTTGTCGGAGGCGTCCCACCTCCATGTATACATCCTCTATCTTCCCAGACAGACGTCCTGCTTAAGGAGATGGCCTGCATGAGCTGTTCAGACGCCTGCTTAAGGGTTAATTCCTCCTGCTCATTCTCCTCCCCACCCTCAAATGGCCGGTCATTATGCTGAGCTTTTGAGGGATTATTTTTATTGGCTCTTGAGCCCTCAGCGTGGTCCAGTCTGGCGTATTACTTCAGCCTTTCAGCTGCTGTTCCAGACCCCTTAGAACGACTCATTTCAGCACAATAGGGCACAACTGGGAAGCAGAAACAGTGCCCTCAGAGCCCACTGAGTCAAGGCTACAGATGGGTATATTGGTCAAATGGTGGCTGCAGGGTCTCAGGAGCAGTGCAGACCCGCAGCTTTACTCAGGGAGGCAGTGTCCAGATCCAGGCGGCAGATAAGGGCCACTATAGCTCAGGGAGAAACCCCCAGGACCCCACAGGGACACCGGCCAGAAAGGGATCCAGGTCCCTGCAATGATGATGCCGGCAGAGCAGGCTATATAGCAGAGGGGGGAGCGCGGGACCCAATTTTCCAGGGCACACACCGCCTGCTCCCCTCGATCAGTCAGAATGTGCTCTCACCTTCCTGCTGCTCCTCCAGCGCTGCAGCAGGGGAGCCTGGCGCCGCGTCTCACACAGACTGAGCGTGCGCCTCCAATATGGCCACCACCCTATGCACCCCCCGCCGGCCGGCCGGATCCTCACAGCCGTGGGCTCTTAAAAATCCAGCCCTGCACTCCCACGGGGGGTCCAGGAGTGTCCCCAAGTCACGAGGGGCCAGAGGGCAGACAGATATCAGCAGCGGTAAGGGTCTGCTGACCGGGTACTTTTCAGGATGGCAGGAGCTCTTAGAAGCACGTCCTCTTTGCAGCGCTACATAGCCATGCCCCCCACCCACTGTGAAATTTGGTGGAGGACCGGTGATGATCTGGGGATGTTTCAGCAAGGCTAGAATTGGGCAGGTTAATCTTTGCGAAGGACGTATGAATCAAGCCGCAAAAAAGGTTATCCTGGAAAAAACAGTTGATTGCTTCTGCTCAGGCAATGTTCCCCAACTTTGAGGACTGTTTTTTTCCAGCAGGACAGTGCGCCATGCTACACAGCTAGGTCAATCAATGTGTCGATGAAGGACTACCACATCTAATTTCTGTCAAGGCCAGCCCAATCTCAAGACCTGAACACCATTGAAAACATCTGGAATGTAATCAAGGGGAAGATGAATAATCACAAGCCATCAAAGAAGAACTGCTTAAATTTTTGTACCAGGAGTGACATAAGGTCACCCAAAAGCAGTGTGAAAGGCTGGTGGAAAGCATGCCAAGACGCATGAAAGCTGTGATTAAAAATCATGGTTATTCCACAAAATATCGATTTCTGAACTCCTCCTGAGTTAAAACATTAGTATTGTTGTTTTTAAATTATTATGAACTTGTTTTCTTAGCATTATTTGAGGCCTGCAAGCACTGCATTTTTTTGCTATTTCGACCATTTCTCATTTTCTGAAAATAAATACAAAATTTAGTGCTTGGAAATTCGGAGACATGTTGTCAGTAGTTTCAGTAGACGAACTGAAAATTTTGCAGTGGTCTCTTAATTTTTGCCAGAGCTGGATAGTATTCCTGGAGAAACCTTTATTCAGAGAGATAACAATAAGCGCTATATGTTGTCAAAGCGTCGTACTGGCAGGCAGCAAAGAAACCGGCTAGGACTTAGTACGCTGTGTGATTAATGAGGGCTTTACAATGTTTGTTGATCAGCACTAGAAAGCTTTGGCTTTTTATTGAGAGTTGAATGTAATATTTTTTTTTTATTTTTACACAATGTACAAATCCCTATATACAAAGCAAATGAGACATAGAAGGGGCCATTATAAAAAGGATCATAAGTTGCAATTTCAGTTTTCAGCAGAATCATTAGCATTTTGACATACTAGGAGGAAAAACACTTTAATTTAGACATATAACAACCATTTACTTCATCATAGAAGTCAGCATTACAAAATTCTAGGAATCAAAACAGCTCCACTTGCTGTCTGCTTAACCTCATAACGACCAGGGGTATTTTTTGTTTTGCAATTTAATTTTTCACTCCCCTTCTTCCCCAGAGCCATCACTTTTATTTTATGGTCAAAATGGTCACATGAGGGCTTGATTTTTGCAGGACAAGTTGTACTTTTGAACGACACCATTGGTTTTACCATATCACGTAACAGAAAACGGGAAAAAAATTCCAAGTGCGGTGAAATTGCAAAAAAAGTGCAATCCCACACTTGTTTTTTGTTTGGCTCTTTTACTAGGTTCACTAAATGCTAAAACTTACCTGCCGTTATGATTCTCCAGGTGATTATGAGTTCATAGGCACCAAACACGTCTAAGTTCTTTTTTATCTAAGTGGTGAAAAAAAATTCCAAAGTTGCCATTTTCCGAGACCCGTAGCATCTCCATTTTTCGTAATCTCGGGTTGGGTGAAGTCTTATTTTTTGCGTGCTGAACCGATTGGATTAATTCTTTTTATATATTGATAGATCGGGCGATTCTGAATGCGGCAATGCCAAATATGTGTATATTAGATTTTTTTTACTGTTTTATTTTGAATGGGGCGAAAGGGGGGTGATTGGAACTTTCATTTTTTAAATTTTTTTAATATTTTTAAAAACTTTTTTTTAAACTTTTTACGTGCTTCAGTAATCACCATGGGAGACTTGAAGCTGCAGTTGAAAGAAATATAGGCTGGATCATAGCACCTCAGAAAACATGTGGATATATAGGTTCATCATACCCATCCAGGAGCGCACGTCCTATCCAAGGAGTCCTTCTTGGAAAATTAAAGTCCATAATAATCAAAAAACAGAGCTCCACTCATTGGTGAAAAGAAACTTCACATTTAATCCGCCTTCTGTGGCAATATTTCGATCGCAATGATCTTTATCAAGCTTGATGTGTGGAGCGCTGTTTTTTGATTAATATTAAAGCTGTAGTTGTCCGACCACCTCTGCTACATAGAACAGAGCTGCAACCCTGCTCTATCTAGCAGATATGCTCACTTGCTATGAGCGCCGACCACCAGGCGGCGCTCATAGCGGTCCAGCAATGACAACCACAGGGGTCTTCTGCTGACCCCGGGTTGTCATGCCAACCCATCGGTTGACAGCGGCATTGAACATGTTAACAGCCGTGGTTGAATCACGATTTCACCTGCGGCTGTTCCGGGTACATGTCAGCTGTACAGGTCAGCTGTCATGTGCCAGAAAAGGTGCGGGCTCATCGTTGGAGCCCACACCAAACAGGGGGAGGCGTCCAATGATGGAATCTGTCTGTCATTTGACGTTAAGATGTTAAAGGGAATCTGTCATCAGGTTTTTGCTACCTCATCCAAGAGCACCAGATTGTAGGAAAAGAGAAACTGATTCTAACGGTTTATCACTTAGTTTACTGGGTGCAGCAGTTGTGACACAATAAGAGTTTCTAGATTCAGCAATGCTTCAGAGCTGAGAAAGCTAATCCCGCCCCACCAGGCTCTCTATGTACATTTCTGTTGACAGTGAGCTGCTTATCACAGGTGGGGGCATGGTTGGACTAGGTTTCAAACTGCTGTAGCTGCTGTAGTCTGCGCAGTGATAAGATCCTGGTAATGAAACATTCACAGCACACAGTTTGATAAGTGACACATCACTGAAGTCAGTATTTTAACCCCTACATTATGCTGTTTTCAGTTTACATAGTAAAAAATCTGTTGACAGATTCCCTTTAAGCATAAGTTTTATACTCCAACACCAAAGATATCAAATAACTAACTGCTACAATTTCATGTCAGCCACAGACATGTATACAATATTAGAGCACATTGAGATATGTGTCTGTTTTGTTTGTTACTCATTTGATACCCAGGTTATTTATTTACCGTATTTACCTACCGGAGGAGTTAGGTTATTACTTAATTGTAAACAAAACACACATAGAGAAAGTGGGGGGATATAGATATCACTCCGCTGTCACCAATCTGGATGGAGCTTGCACAGTCACAGCTCTCTAGCACCTCACTTACCCTCAGGTCAGTCAGGGAACTGCACCTAGGCTAAGTAGTCGCCGGAGAGGCTGCCCTGTCACTTTGCAGTGAGGTCAGTATGTATACAGTATATCCCCAGTCCCAGGCTGGGAATATATATATCAACCTACTGCCAGGATCCCCCAAAATACCAAAACAGTATGCTGCCACCAGTTCCTCATTAGATATAGACCCGATCTGTTATCAAGCTTATATCGGGTCAGAAACCAACCACAGGTAGCATATAAGTAATAGCCGGACTCACGGACATGGGAAATCAGGTTTCGAGATAAAAAAGCAGCCCATAATTAATTGATATTTTAATTGCCGAAAAGGCTCATTAGATACTACAAATACTGTATATTTAGAGTAATATACAGATATTACAGCCAGAAGTACAGATAATGTTAGGGTGCAAGTATGGGATTGCAGTTAGCGATATGTGTCACATTACCGTTTCTTATAGCATGTGGATCCAGGGAAGCTCTTGAATCCACAGGTACTTTTTTAGTTTCTGGTCCGTCTTCATGCGTGTCGTGGCTTCCATAGCAGAACAATAACAATGGCTAAATTTGTGTAGCTAGCTTTTAACCCCTAGATCATCCCCTCCCATATTTGCCACCGCCCCTCTGGGTTGGACTGAATTCTCCTCCCTTGACCTCCTAGCTGAAATAATTTCCAATATCTTGGATTGGTCTTAACTTCCTAGTGGGAGGTCCAAACTTGGGACAGGTAAGTGGTTCTGAAGATCCAGTCTCGATAGCTCAGTATCCAGGACTGATAGAGAAAGATGAGACACAGGGGTGCATGCGAAGGGCTACCAGGGTTCTGGTGGTATATTGGACTTACCCCTGAGATTCACGGTACTCTCTTAATTCACCACTAGGTGTCGATGCACAAGTGTCTATGTTTTCATGGTACTCTCATAATTCATCTCTAGGTGTCGGTGAAGCTCAGTCTAGAGCTTCCATTAATGTTGGTTGCCTTGCACAAAAAACAGCAAGGGGTCCCAGCTCTGCTCCTCCTCACCTTCATTAACATGTGGCCTCTAATTCCCTGGTCAAATGGCAAAGTTCTGGTCTTTTGGGAATTGTATACTTATCTCAAGGGTGGGAGCCTCAACTATGCTGTGGAATCGAGATATCTGGATAATGTATGGGCCTAAGTTAATAAATCCAAAATGGAGTCTCCCTCGTCCCTCACACCTCCCCGCTTTAGAGGGCACTAGGGGGTATCACATTCCTGTGATCCCCACGTGCCCTTCCGCAACTTTCCCTTGCCGGGATAATCCGTCAGCATTCCTGTGGCCATGTCCCTTTTGTGGCTTATGGTGAAGTGGTATTGCTGGAGCACGAGGCTCCAGTGTAGCAACCTCCCATTCATCCCAGAGACTGTGCGTAACCAGCTGAAGGGGTTGTGGTCCATCTCCACGGTGAAGTGGCGCCCATATAAGAAGGGCTGCAGATGCTTCAGGGCACATACAATTGCCAGGCATTCCTTTTCCATCGTGGAGGTTGTCTCCGCCTTTGCCTGGGTGAGCAAATCCGGGAGATTTTCTGCCTCTCCTTCCTCGGGAAGGTTGCACATGGGGAGGGCGCAGGCCTCCCACTCATGATGGGCCTTCATCATGTTCATGTGGAAGGTCTTCCTCCTTCCATGTGCGTGGTCCAGGGTGACCAGGTACGTGATGGCGCTGAGCGTCTGGTGCATGAGGTATGGGCCCTCCCAGACCACCTGTTCCCAATTTTTCTATCTGTGATGTCTTAATACTAGTTTGTGTGTGGTATTTTGCCTCTCCTTTTACAATTTGAATAAAATGATCTTCATTTATTAATTTTTGGCTTCCATTTTCTATTATTAGGGTTGCTCATAATGGTGCATATAAGCCTTATCACAAGGATTGTCGCTGTATGTATTCATCTGGAGGCTCGGACTGTTTCCATCGATTGTCCTCAGAAACTATTACATTCATAGGGATTTGACAAAAAATTGTATTTGCTCACATTAGGGCAAAAGGTCTACTTATATAAGGTACATCCCACTGAATATAACACTGTCTCTATCCCGTCCAGTATCTATTGATGAGTTTTATTGTGGATTGTTGTTACGTTATTGAAACAAGTCTGTAAACAAACTATTTCTAACGTGCTTGGTGGAGGATTATGGATAAAATCTCCAGTACAAAAGTGTAAAAATGAAAAATAATCTATAATATATTAAAGAGACTAAATGGTAAAGTATAAACTACTATCATAATCGTGAAGGTCTCCATGGTCATTTCTGCTGCAAAGTTAACAAATGCAGAACAGTTCTGTTTACACAGCCCATTGTAGTAAAATCTTTACTACTTAATATGTAATGCAATGTGACATCATTATTGGGACAGTAATAAGGGCGAAACTCTGCGTCCGTCATACCTGTGGCCACCTGGCGTATCGGTCTGCTATAATGTTTTCCTCAGTGAAATTATTTAGGAACCACCTGTCTTACCGCTGGCATTTCTCTCACAACAAAGCACTTAAGGCTCAAGTACTAGAGCTCATTGTTCTGCTCCACAGCATGGAAAAGAAGATGAATCAAGAAGTGCAGGGTCCAACAGAAATTATTATTGATTTAATCACATAATCAGCAGCAAACACTTCAGGCTAAGATAGTAAATCCATAACAGCCTGCCCACATAATAACCACCCTTACAAATATACCAGCAAACCACTGTGCGCATTTAACAAACAAGAGGAGCAAGGGTCACCTTCACTTGGCGGCAAAATATTGACATTCCTGAAGCTTAAATATGTTTTGAGTTAAGTGTTATCAATCAGCGATAAGAGTTGAATGTCTGTTAAACATAACTGCATTGGCAGGAGGATTATAAAATGCTTTCTTGTCATAATCTTGAAGCATCTATCAGACAAAACTCTGCTTGAAATCAATTGCGTGAAAGCAAGTGCCTGCTGTGACCATTCAGTGTCATACAAATGAAGAGAGACTATCCCTGTGATCTTTAACCAGAACTGGTTATCTAATGAGACCAGAGCTTTCATTTCTTTTCACATCAAACATGGAATCAATGTGCAGGAGTTAACAGTGTATGTTAAAGGGACGTGTCATGCCGCTATTCTTACGGTCCTGAATAAGATAATTAGAGCTAGATAGGTTTTAAATAAGATAAGTAAATTAATTAATATGCAAAGAAAGGTAACCCTTTAAAGTACCAGATTTTTATTTCACCACCAGATAGATATCAGTAATCGGAGATGAGTAGATCGATTTGCGGGAGTTCGTCCAGCGTCCAGGTCAAATGTACCTAGCCCCTAGATGGGAGACCTGGAAATCGCTTACCTTCTGGCATTCACGGCACAGGTTTTGATTAGCCAGGGCTGGCATAACATCATCTATGCATCACCTTATACACATGACATGATATCAGCCTGACAAATCAAATGTCACACCGGTGACACCAGAAGGTAAGAGATTCGAGAGCCTTCTATCTAGCAGCCAGGTACCACTGACCTGGACACTAAACGGAAGTCCCATGAATCGATCTGCTCATCTCTAGAACCAATATACCTCACCTGTCTGTAGTAAAATACTTACCAATGGCTGTTTTTTTACTGTTTTCGGCTGTGCTCCGATCTCTCTCAGCCATCTTGTTACCACATTTCCGACTGGCCGAAAGTCATATTTAAAGATTACTATCTCTCTTGCTATGAATCAATGAGTGCCTGGTTATGAGTCTCAAAGACTTACATTGAGAGGTTGTAGTGGAATGGACTGATACGTGGACCTGTCTGATGAAAAAGGCAAATGTAAAAAGTGCAGTGTACAATGTTTTACTGTAACTGGTATATGTGTGGGGAAGACAGCTATAATTAGCTAGTGATGGTGTACTACTGAGTTTTGGCCACGAGAGGGAGACATAGGACAGTGAGCAAAGGACTTAACAGCAGCTGAAGCTAGGAAACGCAAAGTCATGGTGGGCGATGTTACGGGGACTGAGAAGGGGAATTCCAAGGAAAGGGAATAAAAGGAGGGAGAGTCCCAGGGTTAGTGAGACAGTCGGGGTGGTGGCCCTGACAGGACAGCTGCAGACAGAGAACACCTGGGGTACCGGACGGCTGGACGCAGAAGAGGTAGTAAGTGTCGCAGCGGATGGACAGGCTCGACCAGGGAAAGTGCTGTGGTTGGTGACTTAGACAGGCACAGTGAAAGAACCTAGAGGGCTGTCGCATCAGGAAAGGAGGAGGAGGAGACAGATAGAAGAGGACCCGAATGGCGTCATGAAAAGCATAAGATGGTGACTAGTAAGTATTTTACTACACAGAGAGAACATACATTAGGGATAGCACTATGGTGGTTAAATTAAAAAAACAATATGGAGTGGTATTTAAAGCTGGGGCTAGATGACAAGTTTGGTTGCAACACAGGTTGTGCTGTCAAAAGAATGCTTTGTGCAGCTGAATCATGTCAACATAATGAAGGTGAATGGTGTAGCATTTAGAGATGAGCGATCTTGTTCGGAAAGCATTTGGCAATTTCAAATGCGGCATGAACGTAGCTTATTCGGATTCGTGTTCGGATTCCTGAGCATTTTATTTCAATGTTCACAAAATTTGTGCACAGTTCGGTAAATGATTGTGTTTCCCCTAATGCTTTTCCTTGGACTTTGGCTAGTATAGTGTTGTTGTATGATGAGCAGAAGGATGTGTTTTATGAGGGGAGAGGATGGGCAGGGGTCAGAGGAGCGGCGGACAGTGATTTTTTTAATTTATTTTGTAATTAAATTAATGTGGGTAGATTTCAACAGCCAATCAGGACACAGAAACCATCCACAACATTCAGACACAAGGGTTTCTATTGTTGGCTACCAAAGTCACATGTCCCTCTCTATATAAAAAGTGGACATGTTTTTTTTGCTAGCATCATTTTGTCAGTGTAACAGCGTAGAGAGAGGCTGCTCCTGCCTCTGCTGCAAGTTGTCATATAGTTAGATAGATTCCTGTGTGAAATCGACCTTACAGCATCTAACTAGTTTGTACTAATAGTGTTCAGCAGGCAGGAGTGACATTTCCTAATCAAAATCATTTGGGCTAATACTGTATTGCAGTCAGGAGGTCACGTTTCCTGATCAAAATCGTTTGGGCTAATATTGTTGTGCATGCAGGAATCCACATTTCCTAATCAAAATTATCTGGGCTAATATTGTGGTGCAGGCACAAGGCCACATTTTCTAATCAAAATCCTTTGGGCTAATATTGTGCAGGCCCCGGGCCACATTTCCCAGTCAAAATTGTTTTGGTTAATATTGGGATGAAGGCACCAGGCCTCATTTAGTAATCAAAGTAGTTTGGGCTAATATTAATGTGTAGGCACCAGGTCACATTTCCTAATCAAAATCAATTAGACTAATATTGTTGTGCAGGCACCAGGCCACCTTTCCTAAGCAAAATTGTTTGGGATTATATATTGATGTGCAGGCACCAGGCCACATTTCTTAATCAAAATCATTTGGGCTAATATTGGTGTGCAAGCACCAGGCTTCATTTCCTAATCAAAATTGTTTGGGCTAATATTGTTTTGCAGGCAGCAGGCAACATTTCCTAATCAAAATAGTTTTGGCTAATATTGGGGTGCAGGCACCAGACCACATTTCCTAATTTAAATCTTTTTGTCCTAATACTGTTGTGCAGGCACCAGGCCCCATTTCCTAATCAGAATTATTTGGGTTAATATAGTTGTGCAGGCACCAGGCCACATTTCCTAATCAAAATCATTTTGGCTAATACCATGTTGCAGTCAGGAGGTCACATTTCCTAATCAAAATTGTTTGGGCTAATATTGTTGTGCAGGCACCAGTCCACATTTCCTGGTCAAAATTATTTTTGCTAGCATTGTTGTGCAGACACCAGGCCACATTTCCTAATGTAAATCTTTTTGGGATAATATTGTTGTGCAGGCACCATGGCACATTTCCTAATCAAAATCATTTGGGCTAATATTGAGGTGCAGGCACCAGGCCCCATTTCCAAATCAAAATCATTTGGGCTAATATTGTTTTACAGGCATCAGGCCATATTTCCTAATATAATTGTTTTGACTAATATTGGGTTGCAGGCACATGGCCACATTTCCTAATCAAAATCGTTTTGGGTTAATATTATTGTGCAGGCACCAGGCCACATTTCCTAATAAAAATCATTTGGGCTAATATTGGGTCGAGGCAAGAGTTTACATCACCTAATCAAAATCGTTTGGGTTAAAATTGTGCAGGCACCAGGGCACATTTCCTAATCAAAATCATTTGGGCTAATATTGGGGTGCAGGCAGAAGTTTACACTCCATAATCTAAATCGTCTGGGCTAATATTGTTGTGCAGGCACCAGGTCACATTTCCTAATCAAAATCATTTGGGCTAATATTGGGGTGCAGGCACCCAGACACATTTCCTAATGTAAATCTTTTTGGGCTAATAGTGTTGCACAGGCACCAGGTCATATTTCCTAATCCAAATTGTTTGGGCTAATATCAGGGAGCAGGCAGAAGTCCACATTTCATAATCAAAATTGTTTGGGTTAAAATTGTTGTTCAGGCACCAAGGGACATATCCTAATCAAAATCATTTGGGCTAATATTGGGGTGAAGGCAGAAGTCAACATTTCCAAATCAAAATAATTTGGTCTAATATTCAGGTGCAAGCAGGAATCCACATTTCCTCATCAAAATCGTTTTGGCTAATATTGTTGTGCAGGCAGGAGGCCACATTTCCTAATCAAAATCATTTGGGCTAACATTCTTGTGCAGACACTATCTCAGAAAATAAATACTGATTGTTAATTTAGTGACAGGTGACTAACAGGTCTGGGTCTAGGGTTGTGAAACAGCTGAATATAAAAGTGCAAGGGTACATCTGACATGAGTGGGGAAAAAGCGAGGTTGTGGTGGAAGGGGGAATCTGCTTGGTGTTCGATGTGTAGGTGGGTTAGGTCGTAATGTTACTGAAATCTCTACTGAACATACACCATCTCATCCTATCGAAAGACAACTGACTGTTACTGGACGGACTACTTGACTCACTTTTTCTGGCAGCCACACAGCAATACGCCTTGAGGATGAAGCCCAGAAAGAGCATGTGCTCCAGTGGACAGCAAGCGCTGCATCACGTGGCCTCGTCTCCTCTTCCTCCACCTTAAAACCACACACAGTACAATTCTCAGAGGTGGCACCCCAATTACCCTTGTTTCTCCTCGCTTCATAACTCTCCAACTGACCAAACTACTGTGGGGAACCACAGATGGGTGAGTCTGCAGAGTTGTTCACTCATTCTATTCCATGGGCATCAGAGGTCTGCTCCAAAGATTCACAAAATCCAGAGGAGGAAAGCATCTGTACGGATGCCCAAAATGCTTTCATATTGGATCTGGGGCCAGAAAAAGTAGGGTCCGAGCAGAATCCAAACCCTCGTCACTAGACATTAACCCCCGGCGCTGCAGGTAATCTTGATGAGACTCAGATACCTGAGGTACACACAGACTGTACTGTGCTGTCAGGGCAGGAAAAGGAAGAGAGTGAGTCTCAAGGTGAGGAGTGGGAGAACAGTGAGGATGATGATGAGGTTGTAGATCCCACTTGGTGTGAACCCAGAGGCACGCAACTGAGTAACTCAGCAGAGGAGGTGGAGGATGAGGAAAATGAGGAGGTTACGGTGTGGATTGCCACACAGACACGGAGTGATGCAACAATGACAAGCACTGCATCCTCAGACACAACTCTTACTGTGGCCAGCAGTGACCTAGAGTCTGCACTTTGCAGGGACATCAAGGGTTATATAGCCTGCGCCTTTTTTGAGACCACAAAGGATGACCCAACTCACTTTATCTGCAAACTTTGCAAAAAATGACTCAGTAGAGGCAGAAATTGCAATAATTTGACTACTACATGCATGAACCGGCAAATGCGCAATCATGGGAATCTCACTGTGCTAAAATGCGGACTAGCGGGCCTCGCCTACCACCAGTCATCCCATCAACCACATCTGATGCTTCTTCCTCCTCCGTCACCTTGGCAAGTGATCTCACAGAGTTCTCTGGCCACAGCACCCCTACTTGTTTGCCCCTTACAGCCGAGGTGAGTGAGAGCCCGTCAGCTGTTATGGAAGTGGAGATGCCAGCTGTTTTTGTTTCACTGAGCACACCACATCTTTCTCAATCCAACATAACATCTTCGCCTGCATCACACTTACAGTCTAGCAGTTTGTCATATTCATAGCCATCGGTCATGTTAAAGTATGTTTCCTCCTACACATGACAAATCAACTTGAGCTCCACCATCTCCAATCTGTTGGCCACAGAAGTACTGCCTTTCTGTCTGGTGAATACAGACGTTTCCGAAAACTGATGGCAGTCACAGTAATAATAATAATTTTATTATTAATAATAATAATAATAATAATAATAATAAATAAATTTATGTCTATAGCACCAACATATTCCGCAGTACTATACATTTTAGAGGGGACTTGTAAAGACAATAAAAGACATAACAGCATAACAATAATCACATAAAGCAAGATATCAAGAGGAATGAGGGCCCTGCTCGCAAGCTTACAAACTATGAGGAAAGAAGGGAGACATGAAAGATGGATGGTAACAATTGCTTTCATTATTCTGACCAGCCATAATGTGATAAATTGGGTGTTTATGTAATGCTGCATGAACCAGTAACCAACCAGCGTGTGTACAGTACAAACACAGAGGGCTATTAAATACATAAAGCGTGTGAGAACATGAAGCAAGGGTCCTCGTTATGAAAACATTTTTGAATGGGCAATACAGTGATAGATAGATAAATGTGTTGAATGTTTAATGTGTACCCCAGTACCAGTTGTCCAGTCACCATTACTTCTCTAAGAAAGCCTACCTGCGCTACACCAACGTATCGCAGTTAGCAGACAACTTGACCCATTGCCTGAAAAAATCTATGGCTGCCAGGGTGCATTTCACCACTGACACCTGGAGGAACAAAGATGGCCAGGGGTGTTACATCTCACTATCTGGGCACTGGGTGACTGGTGATTGTGGGGGTAGGCGGCCAAGGGGCTGATCCACAAGTCTTGGAATCCCCAAGTTTTGAAGGTAAAAACTTTGTATCTAACAGTTCCTCCACTGCTTCTGCCTCCTCCATCTCCTCTAGGGCCTCCACCTCTGCCTCAACCTCTCCCTTAATGAGACACGCATTCCAACAGTGCAAAAAGAATCCCTCGCCTCTGTACTGCACAGTCGGGGCTCACTGCAATCAGGCAGTGTTTAAGTTAATATGTATAAGAGATCCCAATCACACAGCTCAAGAGTTGTGGACAGCTATCTATTTTGAAGGCGATAACGGTGCTAACCTGGTAGTGGCCCTATGCTGGGGTAACCTAACACAAGTGCCTTGCATGGCTCTCTTATTCTGAAACTGGCGGTACAGCAATTTCTCCACCACTATCACGGCCTGGCTGTGCTAATGCAGAAAGCATGGTTGTCGTGTGCTCACTTCCACTGTTCGCACCTCACAGGTCATCGACTTGCATTGCTACAGAGGTCTTTCCGCCTTTTGGTTAACCATTTGATTTGCAATGTGCCAACATAGTGGAATTCTAGTCTCCACATTTTGCAGCAACTGTGGCAGCATCACCGAGCCCTTGTGCAGTATGTCCTTTTGCATAGCCTGGGCC
Source organism: Dendrobates tinctorius (assembly GCF_039654945.1). Classification (NCBI taxonomy): domain Eukaryota; kingdom Metazoa; phylum Chordata; class Amphibia; order Anura; family Dendrobatidae; genus Dendrobates; species Dendrobates tinctorius. Next base: position 17,837,191 of record NW_027361672.1, read on the forward strand.
AATGTAGTACGGTCATGTTGCAAATTATGCTTGGTGAGTGGCCACAGGTAAAGAAGCTCTGCACCCTTTTGCACAGTTTCAAAATGGCTACTAAGATGGTTAGCCCTAAAGATGCCATAATCATCATCAGTCTTTTGGTCATCTACTTGCAGGAGTACAATTTGAATATTCTGTGTGAGGAAGTGGTGGTCACAGAGGAAGAGGTGGAAGCAGAGGAGGATGCATCAGGGATAACAATATCTCAAAATTCCAGACTGCTATTACACGGGTGGGTGCCATGGGAGGGTGTATTATAGTAATCATGTGGGACTCATGGTACCAGACAAAGTGTTAGTGAAGGTACAGGAGCTCAGGAACAAATGGAGTAGAATGAGGCGGAAGAGATGATGGGTGTGCAACCGTTAGGAGATGTAGAGGATAATAATCCACTCTCTGTTATTCTAGGTTCATGGAAGAGATTCTTAAGAGTGGTTTCCCCAAGACAGCAGTGGGGCAACCTGTGTGCATCACATTAATATACTTCCAACCTCTTCAACATTGAGTAGTTAAACCAAAAACATTAGTAGAAGCAGTGGAAATGGCATAAGCAATTTTTGTTAGTCTTTCCACGCATTTTTTAGACCAGCCCATGCACCAGCAGAACAGAGTACAAGTCTGACATGTCGTGAACAACTAAACCCTTTTATATTTTGGTCTTAAAAAATGGAAGAGTGGCCTGAGCTTCATGTCAAGCCTTGGAGGTTCTGTCATGCCTGGCAGCCAGCGTTTTCTCAGAACGTGTCTTCAGTACTGCTTGTGTCCTGGCTGATAAGCACTTCCAGATGTCCCCTAAAATGTAGACCATCTAACTTTCATCAAAATGAACAAGTCATAGATCAGTAATGACTTTTGCATCCCTGCAGACTGGGCAGACTCAGCCTTGAAGTAGTTTTTAGTGTGATGCATTGATCTCGCGTTTATGCAGTCTGTGACACCTTTGTTGTGCCTTCTGTGTCTGCTACTGCAGCTGATTTTACAAACAATTTTTTGAAATGTGGAGACTCCAATTTGGGTCTCCATCTGGTGGGTTGCCTGTAGTGGAAGGGGTGTCAGAGGCCCATTATACTATTTATGCTATGGTGGAAATTGATACCACTTTAGTGGTGTGAAAATAATTTTTTGAAATGTTTGGACTCCAAGTTGGGTCTCCTTCATGTGCTTTGCATGTAGCAGTAGGGCTCCTAGACAGGCAGGACTGCACTTACTTTCAGTCAACTACCTGTGTTACTATCCTTAAATGTTTGTAATTATAATAGTCTACAAAGCTAATATCTGTGCCACCTGAGTGTTGCTGAGCAGAAAAGCAGTGTAATCTGTTGCATGAGGTATCAGGGCTCCCAGCACAACAGGCTTACACCGGTCCATCACCCACCTCATCTTAATTTATACTTAAATTCAAAGCTCTAAATGGTGACCTAGACCCTGATACCTCATGCATGGCCTATTGCTGACTGCTGCTGTGCCATTGTCAAATTTCTACTGTGGGTGAATTGATCATCAGTCAACTACCTGTGTTACCATCCTTAATTTTTTCTACAAATAGTAGTCTATGAAACTGATATTTGTGGCACCTGAGTATGACTGAGAAAAAAAGCAGTTTGAGCTGTTGCATGAGGCATCAGCTCTCCCAGCAAAACAGGCTTACACTGGTCCCTTAACACCTGCTGCTGTGCCATTATAAAGTTTCTACTATGGGTGAATTGATCAGTCAACTAACTTTGCTACTATCCTACATTTTTCAAACATTTGTGGTCTATCAAGTTGATATTTGTGCCACCTGAGTGTGGGTGAACAAAAAAGCAGTTTGCGCTGTTGCATGAGGCGTATGGGCTCCCACTAAAGTAGGCTTACACTGGTCCCTCACCCACCTCATTCACATTTAAATATTAACTAAAAGCTCTAAATACTGGCCCAGAACCTGAAACCTCATGCATGTCCCATGGCTGACTGCTGCTGAGCCATTATCAAATTTCTACTGTGTGTAAATTGATCATCAGTCAACTACCTTTGTTACTAGCCTTACATTTTTCTTACATTCGTGGTCTAACAAGCTTTTTGTGCCACTTTAGGGTGACTGAGCAAAAAAAGCAGTTTGAGCTGTTGCATGAGGTATCATGGCTCCCAGCAACTCAGGCTTACACTGGTCCTTAACCCACCTCTTCTTAATTTAAACTTAAATTATAATCTGTAAGTGCTGGCCCAGACTCTGTTACCTCACGCATGGCCCATGGCTGACTGGTGCTGTGCCATTGCTACATTTCTACTGTGGGTGAATTGATCAATTAACTAACAGTTAATCCTAAAAAAGGATAAAGATAGCATGATCTGGAGTAGAAAAGAGGAACTGTGACTGAGAGACATAGTGATTTACCAGAGGTGAGTCATGGGAGAGGACGCCTAGCAGTACTGCCCAGACTTTTTAACTCCTAAAGGTAAGGGACGTAGACAGGAAAGAGTAGGTGGGTGTTTCATAGCGTAAGTAGAAGAGAAGATTGGTACCAGTCATACTGGTGAAGTAGCTCTCCTAAGGGAAAAGAAGACGCAGAACCATGAGTTAAGTGAAAGACCCTTGCTAGCTGAACTGTAGTGTTGAGATGGCTTGTCGTGAAGTAATGAGGAATAGTAAATACACAGAACAAGTAAAGAGAGAAAAGAGAAAGGGATTGAAAGTGTGAGGAAAATATTACATTTTATCAAGGAAACTTTTGAGAAGATATGTAACCATTATCTACTCTATATAACCCTCCCCAAGTTAATGTTCATTAAAGAATTTATTTTGAGCAGGTGGTCTCCCTCCTCAAACTATCAAACATCTGGTCCTGGCCAACCAGCAACATCAGTAACATGTGACCTGCACAGGAGTAGCACTATCACAGAACAAGTCCATATTCCTAGCCAGGACCCCCATCTTCACATAATATGCGGAGGCACATGAGACAAGTATCTCATCCACAGCTACCACCTCATGTCACATTACATTAGTAGTTCCTCAATATAGTTTGTAAATCACTAGCTTTATAAGCATAGACTCTTTGGATAATAGAGATGGTAGCAGTAGGGAGGAATTGAAGGTTTTAAAGTTGTAGAATGAGACTTTTACCTTTTATTGGGCCATGAAGATGATCATGATGATGCGTGGCACAGTGCAAATACTTTATTGTATACAATAGTGCAAAACACTTCTAAGAATCTCTGTCTGCTTCACAAGATCTCTGCTATGAAGGGTTTTATCCCCTAATGAGGTTATAGCACATGCCATTTCATTTACATGTTCAAGTATCCATTGTCCATTACTAGAAATACATAAACACTATTAAATCAAGATTTTCTGTGTGTCAGCTCTCATTTTATAAGCCCCTTTGAAGCATGATAAGATCTTTGGTAAAAAATAAGTTAATAAATCTGTATTTAAGTTGCTGCTTCCCTGGATAAGTGGTTACTTATGATTCGCAAGATGAGACGAGAAGATTTATGAAGGCTGGAAAGCCACGAGTCATTAGTGCTTAAGGACCACTTTACAAATGGAGAGGGTAGTTACATGAGTTCTGCAGAATAATCACAGGAGGCTGTAAATTACATGTTAAATAAAGAATATTATTTTGATTAGCTCTGAATTTAGAAAAATAAGTAAACATTTTAACAACGGTATCTATTGATCTAAAGTCGATCTATCTAAGAATCTATCTTTATAGTTATTTTCTATGAATCTATCTATCTATTTATCTATCTAATCATTATTTTAAGATGACTTCTGTCATTATGCAGCTTCTGTTTCTATTTTCAATCTTACTTTTTGAAATGTTCATCTTTCACATTCTGAGCCAGGCAACTATCCTTTCGTTCCCTCGGCACTCATTGTTTATTGAGGATTGAAGAAGATGAAACAGCAATATCTTAGCCCATTATACTGTTAATGAAAGGAATGTACAGCTTCCCCTAGAAAATTAAATCCATTTGTTAATTTTTGTGGTTGGTGGGAAGTTTGTTACTTTTTTGAGCCAAAATTAACAGCTCATCGTATGCTGACAGACCCACCCCATCAATACAATACTAGTGGTCATCCATCCATAACTAAACTTCTAAATCAATACTTTCAGTATCACCCACACTACAGCAGCAGTGAGGCACCCCCTCCCAGTTGTTGGTAAGTTACAGCTGAATAAGCAGTTTTGACAAAAGTGATCATATGCTGCAGAGGATTTGCTTTGGTTGTTCCAATCTCTTCTGTAGTAATATACCATGGTGCTTGAAATTTTGAGAACCCTTCAGAATTTCCCATAATTCTGCATATATTAGACCTATAAATACATCAGATTTTCAGGATAGATTTTGTCATTTTTTTACGTATATGTATGTACTCTATATTCTTTATGTTCTTTTTTTCTTTACTGCTAAACACATGCATTGTCTGATGGGACTACTTTCCCATCATCAGCAATGCTATCACTGTGAGCATTCATAGCCGGATGGGAGCAGTAGTCCCATCAGACAATGGCTGCTTACACAGACCTGCACACACCAGCACACACACAGGGACACACGCACACACAAAGAGAAACACGCACACACACAGACACCCACAGACATGCACGCAGACCCCCGCACACAGACATGCACATAGTCTCCGCTCACACTCCGCCCACACACTTCCCTCCTCCTGATCTGCAATGTTTCTAGCACCCACACCCGCAGCAAATCCGCAGATCTTTTTTACACCTGCGGTTTTGCTACGGATGTACGTAATTCAGTAGAAGTCAAAGGGTGCAGAAACGCTGCAGATCCGCAAAAAGAATTGACATGCTGCGGAAAAAAAACACGCTGCAAATTTGCATGGATTTTTCCACAGCATATGCCCAACTAATCTCCATTTCCCATAGATTTACATTAGCTGTGCATTACACTGCGGATTTGATGCAAATCAGTGAGGCCAAAAACTATGCAAATCCGCATCTAAATGTGCAACGTGTGCACACAGCTTTAGGATTATCTGATAATTTCAAGGTAAAATTAGAGTGTGGTGTTTTAAATCAATGGGATGGCAATTTTGTATAGGTAGGCAACTTGCTTTGTTTAACCCCTTAAGGACCAAACCACTTTGTATGTTAATGACCGAGCCTCATATCTAAAATTTGACCAGTGTCACTTTACAAGGTAATAACTCAGGAACGCTTTAACATTTCCCAGTGATTCTGAAATTGTTTTTTTCGTGACATTGTACTTCGTGTTATTGGTATATTTTGGTTGATATGATTTGCGTTTATTTCTGAAAATATCTAAAATTAGAACAAAGACCAAACTGAGTCCAGAGTAGTGCTGCTTTGTCATTATAGTGATTGGATCTATCGGATCAGGGTTTCATTTTATTCACGTAATTTGGAGATTTAGATGGAATCTCCAATGCAAGTGCTCATCGTAGATCACAGAACAATTGTAATTCAAAATGTTATATAAAATGCTCCCAAAAAAAACTTCAAAACAATCCACAAAAAAGGCAAGTTACTACTCAGGTATGTAAGGGGGTGGCATTGCTATGGACAGTAGAGACATGCTGCCACTTTAAGAGTCAGCACCCCCTTGGCTGGTGCGATGGTACATTCTGCTCTTCCTGGAAAACACTGTATGAGTTGTTCTGCCAGCTCTGGAGAGCGGAGGGGCTGTTTCCTGTGTGAGCGTTCTGGGCTGAATATTCTGCAGGAGGCTGGCGTGCCCTGGAGCTGTGAGCAGAGGACGCACAGCCTGAGATTGACTGAACTTATGAGATTGTGTAGAATCCTCTGGGGATAACAAAGGTGGCTCTCCTGTGTTATTGTGTGGAGCCACAAAGAAATACAAGAAAGGAATCTGCCGTTTCCAGGAGCATCTCCCGGGGCTTCAAGCAAGTAGAAGACCACGTTTCACAGAGCTTCCAGAAAGACGTGCGCACCATCCTGCAGGACTGCTGGGGACCCCCGGGACTGGACTGAGTCCTCAACGTTACTGTGAATTTTAACCCCTTGTGTGAACATGTTAAGGCTTAGGATAGGCTGCAATAGACAGAGCATGGCAGCCGTGTGGCCTGGGTAGCAGAGGCCAGGTAGGCTACAGTTTGAGTAGCATCATACAGCGTTTACTGTGTTGTCTATCCTGTTGGAAAATATATTGATCTGTGATAGTTGGAGCACCATGTTATTTGACGGCCCAGCTAAAGAATATCACTCTTGTAAATTGTTTTTTGTCATTGCATACCTCTGTTTACACCTTCCTATCACTTCATTCCTTGCCTGTCAATAAATTAACCCTTTGATGTTTGCACCTCATCCTGTGTACTGTAGTCTCCCTGCACAGTGGTGGCTTCACCAGCCATTGCTACAGGTCCATCATCTGTCAATGGAAGTATAGGGGTCTTCCACATTCCTGGTAGCACAAAGACTCTGAAAAATCGCTATGGCTCCTCGCCCCCCCAAAAGAAATTAAGAGAATTTTGCTCTCACAAATTAAAATATCTCCCCCCTCTTTCTGAACCCTTGTGTGCCTAAACCACATTTAGCATCCACATGATTGGTATTTCTGCAGCGATGGGAGCTCGCTTAATTTACTGGAGCGTGTCTCTAGAAGCAAAAGCTGGGCATAATGTACTGATCACTACAACATATTGGGCATTACAACATACTGCGCCCTGCAATGTACAGGCACTACAATGGCAAATTTGCAATTTTCACTTAGCAACATCCACTGCTGCTTGCTTCTGGAAAAAAGCAAAATCATCACTACTCCAGTAGATAAATTCCCACAGGGGTGTAAATTCCAAAATGTGGTCACTTGAGAGGGGATTTTGCTCTTTTGGCACTTAAGGGCTCTGCAAACTGTTGTAGGAAAATATGTGCTCCAAAAGTCAAATAATTCTCCGTCCCTTCCATGTTTCGCCATCTGGTTAAGCAGTACTGTAAAGCTACATATGGAGTATTTTCATGTTAAGCTGAAATTGTTTGACAAATTGTGGTGCCATTTTTACCCATTTTCCCATATGAAAATGTAAAATCTGGGGATAAAACTAACTTTTTGTGATAAAAATGTAATGATTTTTTCTTTACTGCCCAATACTATAAAATTCTGTTACACACCCTTTGTGTCAGTATAATCATTACACACTTAAATGAATTTATTGAGAGGTGTAGTTTGTAAAATTGGGTCACTTATGAAGGGGGTTTGCTGTTCTGACATCTCAGGTACTTTTCCAGTGGATCATGGAACCCTCAAACCATATCAGTAAAATCTGGACAATAATTCGTCGCTTCCTCCTTTCTGAGCTTTCCACTGTGCCTGAAAAGTAGTTCTCAATTACATGTAGGGTATTGGCGCACTCAGCAGAGTTTGCACAACAAACTGTGGGTCCATTTTTTCCTATTAGGCCCTAATAAAAAATAAAAATATGGGGCTAAAAGCATTATTTTAATGGTAAAAATGTAATTATTCTTTCTTCTCTGCCCAATTGTATAAAATTCTGTGAGGCACATGGAGGTCAATATACTCTCTTCAACCCTATATAAATTCATTAGGGGATTTAGTTTGTAAAATGGGATCACTTATGGGGAGTTCCACTGTTCTGACACCGTAGACATGGCATCTTTAAACCATTCTAGCAAAATCTGAAGTCCAATATGGTGCTTCTTCCCTTCTGAACGTTCACTGTACCTCAAAAGTAGTTTTCAACCACATATGGCGTACTGGCGTGTTGAGGAGAAATTGTGTAAAAAACTGTGCTATTCATTTTATCCTATTATCCCTTTTGAAAATGAAAATCTTGATGCCAAAGCAACATTTTAGAGGAAAAAATAGTACATTTTGCATTGACTCAGCCCAATGTTATACAATTCAGTGAATAGCCTGAGCATTAAAAATGCTCGCTACTCCCCTAGAGGTAATCCTCAAAACATGCAGTTTCCAAAACAGGGTCATTTATGGGGTTTTCTGCTGATTTGGCATGTCATGGACTCTTCAAATCTGATATGGCATGCACACTCTATTCCTGCAAAAATGCGATCCAGAATTCAATTGGTGTTCCTTCTCTTTTGAGCTCTTCCGTGTGCCCAAACAAGATTTTTTGAACACATATGGGATATCCGTGTACTCAGATGAGATTGCACAACAAATTGTATGGTCCATTTTATTCTTTTACCATTGTGAACATGAAAAATTTGGGGCTGAAGCAATTGTGGGGGGTTTCCACTGTTTAAGCACATCAGGGGCTCTGCAAATATGCTACATATTCGCACTATATATTCCAGTCAATTTTGCACTCCAAAAGTCAAATGGTGCTCCTTCCCTTCAAAGCCCTGCTGTATACCTAAACAGTAGTTTTCTGCCACATATGGGGTATTGGCATGTACAGGAAAAATTGCACAATAAATTTTCAAGTTAATTTTCGCCTTGAAAATGCAAATTTTGGGGCTAAAGCAACATTTTTTTTATTTTTACTCTCATCTTTATAATATTCTCTGCAGCATCTGCCTGTTCAAGGTGCTTACCACACCTCTAAATATATTCCTTGATGGGTGTAGTTTCCAAAATTGGGTCACTTTTGGGGTTTTTCATTGTTTAGACACATCAGGGCATCTGCAACACAACATCCATGTCCTCTGTCAATTATAGACAATTTTGCACTCCAAAAGTCAAATGGGGCTCCTTCCCTTCCAAGCCCTGCCGTGCACCAAATCAGTTGTTTTTCACAAGATATGGGGTATTATCTATTAAAGTGCCAATTTTCAGAATTGGAAAAATTAGCCTGGTCAGGAAGATGAAAACTAGCTCAGGGGTGGAGGGGTTAATATCCATGAGTCCATCTTCAGAAGGACACTGAACAGCAATAGTGTGTATGGCAAGATTGTAAGAATACCGCTGCTCACCAAATAGAACGCTGCTGCAATTTGTTAAAGAACAACTAGAGAAGACAGAAGAAAATTGGAACAATATTTTGTGGCTGGATAAGGTTAGAAAGAGCTGTTTGGTTTGAATTAGAAGTGTTATGATTAGAGAAAGAAAAACACTGAGTTATAACATAAAAACATCATACCATCTGTGAAACACATTGGGGATAATAACATGGTTTTGGCCCTTTTGCTCTATTGGGGCCAGGATGACTTAGCATCATTGATGGGACAATGAATTCTGAGTTATAATAACAAATTCTAAAAGAAAATATCAGAACATCGGTCCATGAGTTGTATCTCAAGAGAATATGGGTCATGCAGTAAGACAATGACCCAAAGCACACAAGTAATTTTACAAAATACTTGTTCAAGGAACAATATAGTTACAATTTTAGAATGGAAAAGTCAAAATCCTGAACTTAATCCTATAGAAATGTTATGAAAGGAATTAGAGATGGGCTAAAATTTCCCCAAACAATGTGTAAGTAGGTTGCGGGATGCAGTGATGGACAGGAGGCAGGTCAAGGGTTAACAATTTTTAATAACAGGGGAATACACCTGGCAGGGAGGTTCACAGTTAAACGGGGGATTAAAAAGTACAATTTTGCAAAGGATATTCTGAGTTAAAGAATAAAGGTTCAGGTAACGGCAGTTCCGTTGAATATGGCTAGCATTTCAGTAGTGCCTCAGACGATTAATTCAAAAGCGCTAGCAATGGCTGGCACGGTGTCTTTTCCAAAGGGGTCCTGTGATCAACAATGCCTCATCTTCTGGTGGCAGCGGTCGGTCTCCGGGTACCTTCTGCTGCCCCTAGTCCATATGCTGCAGTGGCTGACAAAAGTGCCGGCTACAATCCTATACAAGCCCAGCTTGGCCCAGCAAGAATAAACTGGCAAAATCAGGGCGCAAGTGTCTGTCCCACACCCGGTCCCTCTTATGTGTTACGTGTGCTGTACTCACGGACATGGAGCATCCGACGCCTTGCTCTCTGGTAGTCACCGGGCACACACTGCACATCCCTCTTTCTTTCTGGTCCCTGCTGTTGGCGGCAGGAGACGGCAGATGCTGGCCTGCACAATGCTGATGCTCCCTGGACAGAGCACTTCTCTCCCTGGACAGCTGAACACACAGCTCCACTGAGCACCGCAGTCCCTCTGCAGATGGTGGGGAACTCTCCCAATGTGGCCTGTCGCAGCATCGGTACTCTGTGGGAAGGGGAAGCAGAGCGCGCCACTCACCTGGCTGTGCGCTGCCTTGGATTGGGGCCAAAACCCCTAGCTGTTGCACGTGCTTTATCTTTTATATCTCCCAACCTCCCCAGGTTCAGATGATGATCTGGCTTCCTATGTCTTCCCATAGACAACAGGGGATGCAACCTTAACATTTCCAGACCCAGCATGCAGGTACCCGCAGTATGCTCATTCCCCTTACACTCACCCTCTCCTTTAACTCGCCATTCCATGGGCAAGAGGTCTTCATGCTCCTTTATGTTCTTCAGAGGTGGGACCAATGCCCACAATTTTGGCATCCATTTCTGCCTCTGGCACCACATTCTGCCAAAGGAAATTGTCCTGTGCATTCTGCAGGGGCGAATCACATGCATGGTCACACGGAGTGTCTTGAAGGTCTTCTTGAATTTGCTCATTAGGAGTATTTGGAACTTCAGGTTGAGTGATAGAGTCATGTAAGGTCGCAGGGGTTGGGAGTACGTCCGAGTTCAATGATGCAGCTATCTCTGAAGTTTCAGGCCTGCGTTCTTCCCTTGGACTAGCGGGAGGCGAACTGTCCATTTCAGAGAACGAGGTAAGTAGTTCTTCCTCATCACCTTTGGGAACATTGGGAGTGAGCATTTCAGGGATACTTGACACTTTCTTCCCTCCTTCAGGTTGAATCTCACAGACGGGACTATTGGATCCAATTTGACATTCCACCTGATTCGCTTCCACACGACGGAGCAGCGCAGACTTCTCCCTGTAGACAGTCGACATCTTCTCCCTCTCTTCTTGGTGTCCGTGGGTATGGAAAGTATTCAGACCCCTTTAAATTTTTCACTCTTTGTTTCATTGCAACCATTTGGTAAATTAAAAAAATCTATAAAATTTGGTGGAAATTTTATTTACCACTTTTAAGCCAAACATGAATGAAGCCATATACTGTATGTGAAGAATAAGTCAATGTTCTTCGCCAGAAAGGGTAATAAGACATAACTTAGATTTTAGCAAAGCAATGACAATGCAGTCAGTTTAATTTTCTTTTGAAAATAATTATTTTGTGTATTAGATTTATGATTATATATTTAGTTGTGTGACATTTCACATACACTAAATGATATTTTGTGGCATCAAAAATCAATTACTGTACGATTTAAAAATAATTCAATTAATATTTTTGCAGATGCCATAATCACAAGTTAACCTTAATGAAATGCTGAAAACTCAAATCAATATTATTCATCTTATTTCATTACACAGGCTATGCAGGACACTGTATCAATATATAATTTGAGGGTCAGCACAGTGTTACATTTTCCTAAGATGAAAATTTAGAAACCATAATAGCCTGTGAGCAAAGGTTATACTTTGATCTTGATCGAATAAGGAGCTCATAGATTTTAGTTTGCTATATTTAAATGTATTAGACAACACCAGAAAACCATTGCTTCACAAAGTAAAGGCCTCTGGGATTCATGGATCCCTGCATTATATCAATTTTATCAGCAAGGGTCAGATAGTCTTTCCACTCCTGGCAATGACATTACATAAATAAAGAGAAATGAATACAATTAGAGAGTAAAAATAATGATACTTTAAGTGCTACTCCTGCAAAACCTGTTGGCAAGATGATAATTTAAAATCGTTCAACAAAACTGAATCCGCTTTAGCATAATGTGGCCTTGTAAAAAGCTTTGTCTTAGTTTAAAGGATTTGTAGAGTAAACGCGTCTTTAATAAAAAAAAAAGATTCAATGAAAGAATGATTGATTATAAGGACATGAAGGTTACCAAAGAGAATCAATATTCATATTAAATACTTGTGCTTTTCAAATCAGGCTACATCTTTAAAGAGTAGCTAACATTAGTAGTAAATGATCATGATGTCACTTATTTTTAAGTGAGAAATATTTTAAATACTTAACTATTTAGTGGTAAATAGTGATGAGCGACCGTGCTCCGATAACGTGTTATCCGAGCATGCTCGGGTCTTATCTGAGTATCTTGGGTGTGCTCGGATATATATTCGAGTCCCTGTGGTTGAATGTTTTGCAGCAGTAAACTACTGCAACACATGCAGGGATTGCCAAACAAACAGACTATCCCTGCATGTGTTGTGACTGTCTCCTGCTGCAAAACATGCACCCACAGGGACTTCAATATATTATCTAAGCACGCCCAAGATACTTGGACAACATCCGAGCATGCTTGGATAACACGATATCTGAGCACGTTCACTCATCACTAGTGGTAAACCCTTATTGACATAATCCTTAAAAGTTGTCTTATTCTCACATACTTCTTTCATCCTGCAAATGCAATTTTTTTGTCAGATATTGAATACGCATGGCTTGTGCAACATTATAACGCTGTATATGAGTGTAGCTAAAAGTGGTGCAAAGGTAACAGTAATTACCAAAACTTGTTATTTAGGGAGATTTCAAGTCTCCCCCTCCCACTATCCAGCCACATTGTAATACATTAAGACACTTGTAATATAAATAGTAGATGGCAACAAACTTGCTTTCAAGCTCAGGAGCAAAATGGGTTTGGACAGTTTCAAATGTCTAAATTCTGCACCTCCTGCAGGTCTCCTGACCCAAACTCAACAGGCTCATAGATATATTAGATCCTATTTAATTAGTGTCAAGAAACTCATGGACATTTCAGAAATTGCAGTTCATTGATGGACTGTGACACTTGAACATGCGAAACCCGCATTTTACCATCCAAGATAGCTATCACCTATCAAGAGAGAAACCACACAAAACTCATGAATGTGGCTCTTAAATTCCTTGTTGGAATAGAGGGTTGGCATGAGCACCTTTTGCTCCATTCAATATGTATGGAAATGCCAAGACTATTGTACAGCTAAGTGCTGTGCTCAACTATCTCTAGCAGTCCTCTGTGCTCTTCTGCAACAGAGTATTCCAGAGCCATTGTCACTGCACCATTGCCAGCTATCCCAGGGTCAGGGGGCTCCTTCTCTACCCCTAAAGCTAGGGGCATCTGCTCCTTGGATTACCTGTAATGATGAAGATGCCAAAGCCACGTGCCTTGCTGAGCTCATTAATAAGCCTTTATTTGTCCCCTACCCAGGGTAGTCTAGAGTAATAGTGAAAAGGAATACACAAACCAGACTAACAAGGGAAGATGTACAGGAATAAATAAAAATGCCAATCATGCAACTATGCACGTACAAGCAACAGAGTGAAAAAGCGTGAAGTAAAGGAAGGAAAAAACAAAAAGGAGAGGATGAGGATATACACACATATGAATCACCAAGCAACAGTCTTTACAATAACACACCAGAGCTGAGTATATATATAGCAAAGGGGAGTGGCCAACACTGAACAGCTGAGATCATCAAAGCAGGAAAGCTTCAGAATTCCTCAATTGAACAGATTAACCCCTGCACTGCTAGCAGAAACCTGCAATGTTTAGTTTGATGGTGAAGTGCTTCTAATCAGTGCAGGAGTATGTTAAATCAGACACCTCCGTCTTCTGGCCCCTCTCTGTTGAAGTAAACCCATGACATCCATTTTCAGGATGGCTAAGGGTGATCGCAACAAAATTTTGATTTAATTTAGACTTCTCTTTTGTTTATTCACTTTGCATTTTCTCAACTGATACAAACAAATTATGAAAACATCTATTTTTAACAACAACTCAGGACTCTCAATCGTGAATATTTTTCTATTTTTAAAAGCATTCTCACTTAAAACCATTCTTACGGTATATTGTCTACGACTTATTAAAACTTTCGTATAGTTCTGTATGCTTTACTCTGAAATGTTGCTGTGATTCAGAGAAGATATAATTTAAAAATTTGGCCAGGTGCAAGGTGTTTTGGATGACTAGTTGAAAAGGCAGGTCTCGGTGGCTTCTTCCCTGGGACTTTCAGGTCTCTACTTATCAGTGATGTCAGTCATAGGGAGAGGTGAGATGAGAAGGTGCTGCCTGAGACTCCTCATGCAAGGTTCATGCTTCCAGGATGCTTTTTTAAAGTAAATTCTTCTATGAAACGTCACAGCATTTCAGATAAAAACATACACAGTTAATAAAAATAGTCAATATCTGATTCACGCTCCTCAATTATAATATATATCTAAATAGTTCTGATTGCTGTGAACTCAAAGTGATTATAATATTAAAACATAATAATTTGTAGCTCATATACTGTAACATGACAATGGGGTTGCTGCTTACCATCTATTTTTTTCTTCATTTTCTTACAATCAAAGAAATATAAATAAAGCATATTATGTTAAAAAATGTATTTTTACATTTTAACATAGTCTATCCAAAATTACCTTGATTTTAAAGCATTTTTTTTTTAATTTCAGCACCAATGTGGTGCCACTAATGTAAGTTCCATACCTCTAGTAAAATACTTATCAGCGGCCATCTTCACATGATCCTGGTGGCTATCTAGTCCAGCACCGCCATCTCGGGACCGCAACTTCTGTCTGAAAGTCAGAGGTAATGATCACAAGCTCTAAATGTGAGGCTATGAGTCTTGTTCTGGTTCTTATAGACCAACATGGAGTTGTGACTACCAGATCACCCAACAAACATTGCAGCAATCTGGCAGGACCCAGCCTACAGAAGACCGACCGATGTGGCACCGATAACAGATGGAAATGGAGGGTGTAGAGTATAATTGTGACACTAGTCACTTCTCACGGCCAAGCCGTGAGTCAGCATGGTCAAGGAGTCCAAGGTCAGAAGCCAGGAGGGTACATCATAAACAGAAGGAAGAGACAAAAGTGTAGTCAGGTAGTGTTCTGAGGTCAGAGTACCGGGAGTTTAATGGATCAGAGCTGAAGGGGTTAAACAGGCAGATGGTCAGAACGAAGTCCAAAGTCAGGCAACAGATCAAGCAAACAGAACACAAGGCACAGGAAAGCACAAACCTCACAAGGTGAATGTATGTCTGGCAGTGGTCTGGAAGAACCTGCTCACTTAAGTAGGCATGGCAATTACCCGGGATAGTGAACACCTGAGACAGCCGACGCCTTCCAGTCACTGATTGGATAGTCAAGCTGTCAGTCCACACACTGACAGCTCAGCACACCCCTGTACCAGATTGGATGGCCATGCTGTCTATCAAAGTACTGACAGCTTCAGCACACCCCTGTACCGGATTGGACAGCCGAGCTGTCAGTAACTGCATCCCAGACACCCTGAGAGGTGGAACCATGACAATAATACTACTGGGGGCAGGGAACTTAGATTGGTCACACCACTCCAGTGATAAAATAATGTCTGGAGTGGTTCTTTAATTAAAAAAAGCATTAGCACTGGAGTGCATATCTATATAAATCTATATATAAGCAGAAACAGATATTTATTTCACCAGTTCATGAGTGACTGAAGATCAGTTCTGACTCAGATTGTCAGGTTTCGTTCTGTTCAGGATATCATCCAGATATTGTACTATACTGTTTTCCTAGCGCAGCAATAAACATATACAAATACTGAATGAGCAATACATATTTGAGGTTGCATTCACAGTGAGGCATAAATGTAAATGTCAAATAAACACGTTGCCAAAAAAGCTATTCTGCATTAACAGGCATTTTATGTGTTTTACCTTGTTGACATAATTCAATTTAATTTCCCAAAACCCTTGCCCCTGCAGACATTGTCAGTGATATGATAGAGCTAATTAGAGCGTGCCTGGTGTTAACAGTTTCATTAGAGGAGATAATATTGCAGAAGAAAAATAAGAAATCATTATGATGAATGTCTCAACATTACATTACATGTTAATGAAGTGTAAATGATCTAATTATTTTTTAAAGAAAACAGATTCGATTAAACTGTCAGAATTAAATTGGAAAGGACAGCTTATTGTACTTTTTATGTACAGACAAGTTAACATTAATTAGGCACAATGTACAGGAACAAATGAGGCACAACCCTTGTTGAACAATCATGCATCTGTTGCTCAAGGCAAGTCTCATGAAAAACTGTATTAAGAAAATATTCCGCACAGATTTAATACAGCTATATTTCAGCAAGGAAGATGTGAATCGAGAATTCAATATTGTATTCGCTCTCGTAAAATCTGCACAAGGATTTATGGCGTTCACATTAACCAATCGAGAGTTGACACAGCTTGACTTTGATTTTAGATTTATTATGGTAATAGTCGTCTTATCCAATATATAAGTGACTGTAATGAGTAAAAGCCTTTATATTATAGACAGGAACTTTATGAAACACTGTTTTTTAAAACGTACCAAAAGTATTATATAAAGCGCCTTTTAGTACACATTAAAGAAAATGTTTAGTTTATTTCTTTACTGCTTTATCAGCGCTTTGAAGTTCCAGATTTTCTTCTGCTCCAGTATCTATAATATAACACTTCCCTATTTCAACATTGGTGGTCCAGATCTGTAAACTGAATATTCTGTAGATTCAAATCATCATCTAAGGTACTGGGTGTGTGTTTTAAGAAAATGACTTATTTTTTATATCAAGTTTTTGTGTTATGTTTATTTTTTTAATGTTGTCAATGTTTTTATTTTCATATCATGATCTTTATTAAAAAAATGAGCAAACTTGCAATTTTCACATTGGCCACTCGGGATCTTGTAGTAAGAGTTTACAGCAGTTTCCTTATCATCAGAGGCATTACTACAATATCAAATATCACCTCTATGCAGAGCTGATAGCATAGAATCCACCAATCATAATAGGAATGTCCTAAAAGCTCTTCCTCTTCCTCCTCACTTCACAATGATCTTTGCACATGCTCAGTACATGGCTAAAAGCAAAAGATACAGTGTGAAAAAAGTATTTAGTCAGCCCCCAATTGTACAAGTTCTCCCACTTAAAAAGATGAGAGAGGCCTGTAATTGACATCATAGGTAGACCACAACTATGAGAGTCAAAATGAGAAAATAAATCCTGGAAATCACCTTGTCTGATTTGGCAAGATTTATTTTACAAATTATGGTGGAAAATAAGTATTTGGTCATTAATAAAAGTTCATCTCAATATTTTGTTATATATCCTTTGTTGGCAGTGACAGAGGTCAAACGTTTTCTGTAAGTCTTCACAAGGTTGACACACACTGTTGGTAGTATATTGGCCCATTCCTCCAAGCAGATCTCCTCTAGAGCAGTGATGTTTTGGGCCTGTCGCTGGGCAACACTGACTTTCAAAAACCACCAAAGGTTTTCTATGGGGTTGACATCTGGAGACTGGCTAGGTCACTCCAGGACCTTCATATGCTTCTTACGAAGCCACTCCTTCGTTGACCTGGCGGTGTGCTTGGGATCATTATCATGCTGAAATACCCTTGCTGATGGAAGGAGGTATGCACTCAAAATCTCACGATACATGGCCCCATTCATTCTTTCATGTACACGGACCAGTCATCCTGGTCCCTTTGCAGAGAAACAGCTCCAAAATATGATGTTGCCACCCCCATGCTTCACAGTAGGTATGGTGCTGTTTGGATGCAACTCAGCATTCTGTCT
Organism: Dendrobates tinctorius; assembly: GCF_039654945.1. Taxonomy (NCBI): domain Eukaryota; kingdom Metazoa; phylum Chordata; class Amphibia; order Anura; family Dendrobatidae; genus Dendrobates; species Dendrobates tinctorius. Next base: position 17,854,839 of record NW_027361672.1, read on the forward strand.
CATCCCAACATGGCGAGTTTTGTTTCTACCCAACAATTCTACCTTGGTTTTATCAGACTATATGACATTCTCCCAAAAACTCTTCTGGATATTCCAAATGTTCTTTCGCAAACTTCAGACGGGCCCAGAAATGTACTGACTTAAGCAGGTGGATATGTCTGGCACTGCAGGATCTGAGTCACTGGTGGCGTAGTGTGTTACTGATGGCAGTCTTTGTTATGGTGGTCCCGGCTCTATGCAGGCCATTCACTAGGTCACCCCATGTGGTTCTGGGATTTTTGCTCAATGTTCTTGTGATCATTTTGACCCCACAGGGTGAGATCTTGCGTGGAGCCCCAGATCAAGGGAGATCAGAGGTCTTGTATGTATTCCATTTTCTTATTATTGCTCCATGAGTTGATTTCATCACACCAAGCTGCTTGCCTATTGCAGATTCAGTATTCCCAGCCTGGTGCAGGGCTACAATTTTAATTCTGGTGTCCTTCAACAGCTCTTTGATCTTTACCATAGTGGACTTTGGAATGTGACTGTTTGAGGTTGTGGACAGGTGTATTTTATACTGATAAATTCAAAGGGGCGCCATTACTACAGGTAATGAGTGGAGGACAGAGGAGCCTCTTAAAGAAGTTACAGGTCTGTGAGAGACAAAAATCTAGTATGTCTTTAGGTGAACAAATACTTATTTTCCACTATAATTTGCAAAATATATCTAGCCAAATCAGAGAAGGTGATATTCTTGATTTGTTTTCTCATTTTGACTCTCATAGTTGTGGTCTACCTATGTGATCAATTACAGGCCTCTCTCATCTTTTTAAGTGGGAGAACTTGCACAATTGGGGGCTGACTAAATACTTTTTTCCCCACTGTGTGTTTGGAGTTTTGCTCGTTGCTAATGTTTGTGTGGATTTCCTGAAAAAAACAGGAAGTTAACAACTAAAACAGCTTAAGTAGCAAATGTGAAAAGTTTTATTTTTAAAAAAGATTGTGATATGAAAGAAAAATTGGCAATGTTTGTGTACATTAAATTCAGAAACCTTATTTAACTACTTCAGGACTACCCATAATTTATAAATGCCTGGACAGTTCACAATTTACTCTGCAATGACATTCTAAAATGTCACTGCAGTCTAGGCAGCTAGCACAAGATACAGCTGTGGAGGTGTAAAAGTTGTCCGTAAAACATAGCCTCACTTTCCATAAAGAAGATAAACATGGTTTATTGCCATGCTTACTTTCTCTATCACTGTTTACACAGCGCTGAACCATCACTTTTGTATAAAGATCAGGAAGCATTGACAGCGCTTATGCCTCTAGATCCAGTAATCATGTGATTGCTGGTTGTAGACAGGGATCAAGAGTGGCTGGGTCATAGGAGGTCATAAAAATATTTCCCACTTAAAAAGGAATGCAATTGAAAAATTTTTTAGCAGTCCCCTGTGCCTGTAAAAAAAATGTAAAGAATAGATACGCACAAGTGCCTTGCAAAAATATTCAGCCCCTTGGCTTTTTACACATTTTTTTACATTACAACTTGTATTTAAATATTTTTGTAATTCGATTTGTGTGTGATGCATCAGCATTAAATAGTCTAAGTATGTGAAGTGAAGAAAGAAAATATAGGCATAAATTAAATTTATGGGATCAAATAACTAAAAATTAACATCTGCATTTGTGTTTACCCCTTTTGCTATGAAACCCCTAAAAATTTCTGGTTCAAGCAATTACCTTCATAAGTCACATGCTTGGTGAAAGGAAATCCACCTGTGTGCAATCTAAGTGTCACATAGTCTGACAGTATATACACAACTTTTCTAAAAGGCTACAGAGGCTGCAAAGACATTAAGCACAAGGCACCACTCACCAAGCAACAACATGAAGACCAACACGTTCTCTAAACAAGGGAGGGACAAAATTGCTGAGAAGTAAAAGAAGATATCTCAATCTCTAATGATCCTCTGGACCAGCATCAAATCTATCATCATCAAATGAAATGAATATTGTACCACAACAAACCTTCCATGAGAGGGCCACCCACCAAAACTCTCAGCCCGAACAAGAAGGCCATTAATCAGAGAGGTAGCACTGAGACCAAATAAAACCCTTAAGGAGTTCAAAAGCAGAGATTGGAGTATCTATATATATATGACCACAATTATCCGTAAACTCCAGAGAGATGACTTTTATGGAAGAGTGGGCAAAAAAAACATTTACTTAGACACAAAAATTGTTAGGCTCATTTTGAAATTTACCAAAAGACATGTAAGAGACTCTCCAAATGTATAGAGGAAGGTGCTGTGGTCAGATGAGACAAAATTTGAACTTTGGCCACCAAGGTAAATGCTATGTCTGGCATCAAACCAACACAGCTAATCACCCACAAGAACACCATCCCCACAGTGAAACATGGTGGTGGCAGCATTATGCTGTATGTTTCTTGGCAGCAGGGACAGAGAAAATGGACGAAGTGGAGGGGCAGATGGATGGTGTAAAATACAGGGATATTCCTGAGCAAAACCTGTTTCAGTCTGTCAGTGGTTTCAGTCTGGGACAGAGACCCAATTTTCACCTTCCAACAAGACAATGACCCAAAGCATACTACTAAAGCAATACTCGAGTTGTTTAAGCAAAAATGTATAAATGTTTTGAAGTGGCCTAGTCAAAGCCCAGATCTTAATCCAATTCAGAATCTGTGGTCAGAATGTCAGACTTGAAGATTGCTATTCACTAGAGGAAACCATCTAACTTGAAGGAACTGGAGCAGTTTTGCCCATAGGAATGGGCAAAAATCCCAGTGGCAAGAAGTGTTAAGTTCATATAGACTTATCCAAAGTGACCTGAAGCTGTAATTGCAGCAAAATGAGTCTATGCAAAGTAATCTTTCTGTCTTTATTAATAATTTAATGAAGAAAGCAAAAGCTAAAGAGAGTGCTTTCTGATTGTAGCATCAGCTGACAACAGGCTTAACTGGCAAAAACGAAAGCTGGCAAGATTAGGCGGGCTGCTCTGCAGGAAAGAAGAGTCTTGGTATTCCAAAACATTTTTTATTAATCAACGCGTTTGTACACTGGACCAGTGCCTTTCTCAAGGTCAATATGGCCATGTAAAGGCTTGTTTTTTGTGGGACAATTTTTACTTTTGAACGACACCAATGGTTTTACCATGTCGTGTACGAGAATTACGGGAAAATAATTCCAAGTGCGTGACATTGCAAAAAAAGTGCAATCCCACACTTGTTTTTTGTTGGCTTTTTTACTTGGTTCACTAAATGCTAAAACTGACATGTAATTATGATGCTCCAGGTCATTATAAGTTCATAGACACCAAACACATCTAGGTTCTTTTTTATCTAAGTGGTGAAAAAAAAATTCCAGACTTTGTTAAAAAAAAAAGTTGCGCCATTTTCTGATACCTGTGGCGTCTCCTTTTTTTGTAATCTCGCGGTACCAGATTTTTGGTGGTAGACTTGATCTTGAAGTAAGAAATAATTGTTGTATGAGATGAACTCAAGGCTTTCAAGGATGGAAGCTCTATGTTCTTCACTAATTTTTTGGTCTTTTTCTCGAAATTGGTTGGTACACTATAGGCAAATACTGTATGATGTTAGGGTAAAGCACTGAGACATCTAAAGAAAGAAATATGAATGGTTCTTCCCAATGAAAGTCCTGTAAAATACTATTGACATGGGCAGAGTCTTGTAGATGGCTTTGCAAATTTTGGACATGTCTGTAAGATATTGTCTAAATAATATGCTAAATTGCTAGTAATGGATCCAATTACTCAAATTATGGGGCGACTGGAGGGATTTGTGAAAGACTTTTGAACGTGTGGTAAATGATAAAGGAATGACTTACTTGGGTCTGTAATGTTGAGGATCTTTTTTCTTTTTAATTTAATATGCCTTCGTCCAAAGCTTTACAAATGAAATTGGTATGCTTCACTTGTATAGATGGAAAACGACCTGAAGATGTGATGGCGTAGTTGTCAGAACTGTATAATAAATTATATGCTTCTTTCAAGTAGTCATTTCGATTCTGTATAACGATCCCACCCATCTTGTCTGATGGTCTAATGACAATTTTTCTATTTCTTTTGAGAGATAATATGGCTGATTTTTCCTTTGAGGTGAGGTTGTGTTTAAGATTCCTCGATGTACCTTTATTAGTGTTTTTAAAATCATGGAGAACTAGGTCAAGAAAAATATAAAGGAAATGTCCTTGGTTCTTGGATAGAAGTTAGATTTTGGATGCAAGCCTACATGGAAACCTGATGCTGACTCATTAGGATGGGATGGTTTATTTTTGTTTAACTAGAAGTGTCTTTTGAGGGTTAATTTTCAGGCAAAGCAGTGTAGGTACAAAAAAAAACGTGAAATTGCCTTTGGATAACATTTCAGATTCTGCTATTGTAAGTTGATAGTCTGTTAAGTTAAAGATATTAGTAAGGTTAGATTGTTCATTCAGGCTGTTAGTTGCTCTGGTGCGGTTTTACCTTTTTTGATTTTGTTTTTATTACTCCCCTTTTATTCCCCTTCTATATTTTTCTTTTGAATGCTTTTGGGACAAAGTAGTTTTTTATGCATAAGGGTGGTAGAGTATTAAGAGGAGTGGAGGTGGAATGGATCTGGGGCAGAAAGGGAACTTAGCTTGTGTTGCCAACTTTAGCATTATCAATTATTATAGTTTTATTATTACTCTTAGGAATATTGGGGGGCTTTCAGCTTGTAATTCAAGGAAGGTTGGTAAAAAATATGTGGATGTTTCATAAATGGAAAAATCCAGCTCTTTGTCATTTTTGTATGTATTGATGGAGTATAGGCTTGTGGAGTGGCCATTCGGTTGAGAGGGATGGTGTAAGGGGAGTCGTGGTATATCCTGCTGGATATTAGTGCATAGTAGGTCAGACAAAAGTTGATAAGAGGGAATATTAGTAGCTGGGATAGGAATATTATGTTCAATGCGTAGCCTGTGTCATTTTTTTTTTATTTCTTGTAAGCATCTTTCCGTGTCGCAGAGCTGTGGAGAGACAAGTGGAGTAGGTCAAACAGGATGAAGGGTATCATGGTAATTCCTGGTGTGGGTGTAATTTTAGAATACAAAGCAGTATTAGTATTGCCAAAATGAATAATAGAAGGTTCTGTATTGACAAGAGGAGTAGTAGGAGGGTTTTTTTTGGGTTCACTCCATTTTGTTTGGATGTTTGCTGTGGTAATATAATATATTAACTGTTCAGGAAGGTATGTGGGTTAGTGCATGATGAGGAATTTGTTAATGGTTGGGAGGGTGTCGTGTTTAATGATGGTCGAGTCTTAGCATTGGACGTAGTGCCTGAAAAGATTGATTTTTTTTTGTCATTATTGTTTCATGTTCTAATGATAGTATCCTATAAGTAATTTTGGAGTTAATTGTTTGGTAGTCTGGATGTAAGGAAAATCTAGATAGTTCCTTGGTAAGATTGCTAATATGTATGGTAGCTCATGAGGCTATATCTGTTCTTTTATTAAAAAGACACCGTTTTGGAATCCCAAGGCTCTTCTTTCCTATAGCGCAGTCCGCCTAAACTTGCCAACTTCCATTTTTGACATTTACCTCTGGATGAACCTTTTCCTCAAGCCACAGGGCAGCAGCAGCGGCTTTCCATGCCTTCATTGGTGTTGTGCCTGTGTAGGGAGAAGGGCCCCCACAGAGTGTCCTGGCCGGAACCAATAGGACCGCCATCTAGGTTCCTAAGGGAACTGTACCCGGGGAACGGAGGAGGAGAGCACACTGCTGAGAATGACAGGACAGCAAGGGGAGGGGCGAGTATAAAAGGGACATGGAGCACACAGGGGAGTCAGTTGGCAGAACAGCAGACACAAAGCAAGAGACTGTGGGAGTTTGAGAGAGCCAGAGGGACAGACGGTGACCAGAGATGAGACCAGCGGCAGAGGGGAGACTTACAGTGGCCTGCGGAGAATAAGCGCCGAACTTACCAGCAAGAGACTGCTGCTTCACTCCAATCCGGGGTCACTACCTGCCCATGGTCGTCCGCAGCTGTTACCGCTGTGCTCCAGTCTGTTGCGGCCTGTCCGCCGCCCCTCGCAGCCGCTGCCGCTTCACTCCAGCCCACGGCAGCGGCCTGTTCATCATCGCCCGGAGTTGACGTCACCACGCTGCAGTCGGCAGTTGGGGCATACTCCTCGCCTACAGAGAAACTCTTTGCCTAGGCCCAGGCCGTGCATGTGGCCTGCCAACCGCCACTCCTGGTAACTGCGACACAACCCTGTTTGGAGACTGAAGTCCTATTGAACTCGCTTACGAGCAGAACCCTGCTGTTTCTACAGTGGGTTACGTCATCAAAGGACTTACTTAGCGCCTGTTGTGCCCCAACTCCTCCTGGGCGCCGGGGCGCCCGAAGAGTATGACAGTTCTTCAGCAGCAGGGCCCAGTGGTTGCGACACCAAAGCAGCCTCATCAGAGATGCCGAGGGACGTCAGGACGGATAAGTGACACTATAGGAAATAAAGACCCGTAGTCGGCCATATCGCGGCCCTATAGCAACCGGCCTTTCCTGGGTTAGTCGTGTTCTCTCTGAAAGTGCTTGTTTGTGCAGAGTCCCTGCGAGGACAATAGCTGTTATTGAGTTTTGGTTGCTTAGCATAGCCCTAGTGGCTTAAATTTATAAAAGTTCTCTAGCCAAAGTTCAATCCAGTCTCACGTCTCGTCACTGCATCCTGCGTACCTGCTGTTACCTACACCTGCACACAACTCCTTTAAGTGAATGCTACTATTGATTATACCTATCCCTTACCAGACAGTATTGCCCTATTTTGTGTGTGCTTCTGTCCTTCTTCCGAGCTTCTCAACAAGCCTAACTAGTCTAATAAGCTTTGCATGCAAAATAGAAGTATCAAACACTGAAAAATATTATATAGTTTTTTTCTAGGGAGAGAAGAGATGATTTACAGTATACCAAAGATTACTAAAGACTTGACAACATATACCACCGATTCAATAGTGGACACAAACAGAAGAGGGCCCTTGTGCAAAATAATACATGGGTGTCACGACGCCATCAGACTCGGGGCCTGCTGTTATGGCCTTGGCCGCTAGGAGGCGCCGGACTGTCATGTCGCCGTCAGACTCGGGGCCTGCTGTTCTGGCCTCGGCCGCTAGGAGGCGCCGGACTGTCATGTCGCCATCGGACTCGGGGCCTGTTGTCCCGGCCTCGGCCACTAGGAGGCGCCGGACCTTCACATCGCCGTAGGTCTCGGGGCCTGCTGTTCCTGCCTCGGCCACTGGGAGGTGCTGTGGTTCGGCCTTGAGTGATGGCAGCAACAGAGAAAGGGCTCCTTCGCAGGCATCTGATGGACGCAGGCTCCGCTCCTCAGTCGGTCGTGGAGGGGTTGGTGCATCGCCATCTGGCCTGGTCCTGGGGCGGTCCTGATGACATCAGCAGTCCGGGAGCCTGTGAGGGATGACCTGATCCCTCAAATACTTTGGGACTGGTCTTGTAAGCCGCAAAATATACAGTAGTCTTGGTTTCCCCAGTGTGCTAGTTGTTATTTGCTATCTTTGATTCTGACCCCTGCCTTGATTCTGACTCTGCTACTGCCTAACGATTCTGTACCTCTGCCGTCCTCCTGGTTTATGACTCCGACCTTGGCCTGAATTTGACTCTGCTACTGCCTAACGATTCTGTACCTCAGCCGCCCTCCTGGTTTATAAGAAATGAGGATAATTGACTTCATGGAGATCAACATCCGACACTGCGGAGACACCATCACATGTTTCTCAACGCAGTGATTCTAGAGCACTGCCCCCATCCCTTATGGGAAATATGCGAAGCATGCAAAACAGAAGCCGCGGAGACACCATAACATGTTTCTCAACGCAAGCAATGACTAGCCAGGTCTTTCACCGGGAAGGAACAACCACGGGAAGGGCAGTCTCCAATGAAGGAAACCACCTATGCCAAAACATGGTATCCATCCACAGACAACTGTTTCGGGGTATTTGCCCCTCATCAGTGTGGAGTAGGAAACTGGCTAGTAGGAGCAATGCCTAGTAGAAGACTGTGAGAAATGAGGATGATTGACCTCATGGAGATCAACATCCGACACTGCGGAGACACCATCACATGTTTCTCAACGCAGTGATTCTAGAGCACTGCCACCATCCCTTAGGGGAAATATGCAAAGCATGCAAAACAGAAGCCGTGGAGACACCATCACATGTTTCTCAACGCAAGCAATGACTAGCCAGGTCTTTCACCGGGAAGGAACAACCACGGGAAGGGCAGTCTCCAATGAAGGAAACCACCTATGCCAAAACATGGTATCCATCAACAGACAGCTGTTTCGGGGTATTTGCCCCTCATCAGTGTGTAGTAGGAAACTGGCTAGTAGGAGCAATGCCTAGTAGAAGACTGTGAGAAATGAGGATGATTGACCTCATGGAGATCAACATCCGACACTGCGGAGACACCATCACATGTTTCTCAACGCAGTGATTCTAGAGCCCTGCCCCCATCCCTTATGGGAAATATGCGAAGCATGCAAAACAGCAGCCGCGGAGACACCATCACATGTTTCTCAACGCAAGCAATGACTAGCCAGGTCTTTCACTGGGAAGGAACAACCACGGGAAGGGCAGTCTCCAATGAAGGAAACCACCTATGCCAAAACATGGTATCCATCCACAGACAGCTGTTTCGGGGTATTTGCCCCTCATCAGTGTGGAGTAGGAAACTGGCTAGTAGGAGCAATGCCTAGTAGAAGACTGTGAGAAATGAGGATGATTGACCTCATGGAGATCAACATCCGACACTGCGGAGACACCATCACATGTTTCTCAACGCAGTGATTCTAGAGCACTGCCCCCATCCCTTATGGGAAATTTGCGAAGCATGCAAAACAGAAGCCGCGGAGACACCATTACATGTTTCTCAACGCAAGCAATGACTAGCCAGGTCTTTCACCGGGAAGGAACAACCACGGGAAGGGCAGTATCCAATGAAGGAAACCACCTATGCCAAAACATGGTATCCATCCACAGACAGCTGTTTCGGGGTATTTGCCCCTCATCAGTGTGGAGTAGGAAACTGGCTAGTAGGAGCAATGCCTAGTAGAAGACTGTGAGAAATGAGGATGATTGACCTCATGGAGATCAACATCCGACACTGCGGAGACACCATCACATGTTTCTCAATGCAGTGATTCTAGAGCACTGCCCTCATCCCTTATGGGAAATATGCGAAGCATGCAAAACAGAAGCCGCGGAGACACCATCACATGTTTCTCAACGCAAGCAATGACTAGCCAGGTCTTTCACCGGGAAGGAACAACCACGGGAAGGGCAGTCTCCAATGAAGGAAACCACCTATGCCAAAACATGGTATCCATCAACAGACAGCTGTTTCGGGGTATTTGCCCCTCATCAGTGTGGAGTAGGAAACTGGCTAGTAGGAGCAATGCCTAGTAGAAGACTGTGAGAAATGAGGATGATTGACCTCATGGAGATCAACATCCGACACTGCGGAGACACCATCACATGTTTCTCAACGCAGTGATTCTAGAGCACTGCCCCCATCCCTTATGGGAAATATGCGAAGCATGCAAAACAGAAGCCACGGCTAGTCATAGCCAATGACCTGGCTAGTCATTGCTTGCGTTGAGAAACATGTGATGGCGTCTCCGCGGCTTCTGTTTTGCATGCTTCGCATATTTCCCATAAGGGATGGGGGCAGTGCTCTAGAATCACTGCGTTGAGAAACATGTGATGGTGTCTCCACAGTGTCGGATGTTGATCTCCATGAGGTCAATCATCCTCATTTCTCACAGTCTTCTACTAGGCATTGCTCCTACTAGCCAGTTTCCTACTCCACACTGATGAGGGGCAAATACCCCGAAACAGCTGTCTGTGGATGGATACCATGTTTTGGCATAGGTGGTTTCCTTCATTGGAGACTGCCCTTCCCGTGGTTGTTCCTTCCTGGTGAAAGACCTGGCTAGTCATTGCTTGCGTTGAGAAACATGTGATGGTGTCTCCACGGCTTCTGTTTTGCATGCTTCGCATATTTCCCATAAGGGATGGGGGCAGTGCTCTAGAATCACTGTGTTGAGAAACATGTGATGGTGTCTCCGCAGTGTCGGATGTTAATCTCCATGAGGTCAATCATCCTCATTTCTCACAGTCTTCTACTAGGCATTGCTCCTACTAGCCAGTTTCCTACTCCACACTGATGAGGGGCAAATACCCCGAAGCAGCTGTCTGTGGATGGATACCATGTTTTGACATAGGTGGTTTCCTTCATTGGAGACTGCCCTTCCCGTGGTTGTTCCTTCCCGGTGAAAGACCTGGCTAGTCATTGCTTGCGTTGAGAAACATGTGATGGTGTCTCCGCAGCTTCTGTTTTGCATGCTTTGCATATTTCCCATAAGGGATGGGGGCAGTGCTCTAGAATCACTGCGTTGGGAAACATGTGATGGTGTCTCCGCAGTGTCGGATGTTGATCTCCATGAGGTCAATCATCCTCATTTCTCACAGTCTTCTACTAGGTATTGCTCCTACTAGCCAGTTTCCTACTCCACACTGATGAGGGGCAAATACCCCGAAACAGCTGTCTGTGGATGGATACCATGTTTTGGCATAGGTGGTTTCCTTCATTGGAGACTGCCCTTCCCGTGTTTGTTCCGTTCTCCTGGTTTATGACTCGGACCTTGGCCTGAATTTGACTCTGCTATTGCCTGCCATTTTTTGTTCCTTTGCTGCCCGCCTGGTTAAGTCTCGGTTTCCTGACTACACTTTTGGCCCCGTTTTTTTAACCCCTCTCTGGCGACCGTCCTGCTCTGTCCCGCTGCTCATATTCAGACAGCACCTCCTGGACTCTGCTGTAAATCCAGATCCCTGTATAGGGGTAAAGGGTATCGGGGTTGCTCGGGGTGCTGCCTTACTGCAGCCCAGACTTGCAGGCGGACGTCACAATGGGTCTTTCGCAGTGCAATAGCTCATCACAATGTATAATTCCACCTGCTTTGGAGGTGGTAGTGAGCCCCCTTCCCCTTTAGAACCCTGTGCGAATGTACAGGTTGTACCAATAGTATGTCCATCCTTGAAAAGATTAGCAAATAACTAACAAGAGTTTAGTAGCTTTGTATTGGTATTATTTATTATTAGCCTTGAAACAAGGACATTTCTTTTCAAGTCCATCCTCTATCCTCTATTTTGAAAAATAGCTTATTTGTTTAAATAAGAATAAAAGAACACCATGATCGGACACTTTGATGGAAGAGGGGGTCTAGCTTGTGGGTGAATTTTGTGCACACTCTTGAGTATTAAAAGGGTTATCTGTTCTAAAGTTGTATATGCCCATAGGGTTAAAGATATATAAAATAACAATTACATCTGTCACCCACCTTCCACTAGTTTACTTCTGATTCACTGCCCCTGCTCGCGTCACTGCTGCGACCAATCGCTGAATTCAATATTATCTGCTGTACTGCACACCAGTATCACCTGTGAAGACCATCAACAAAAATGGGAGCAGCAGCAGAAAAGTCAAGCTGGCCTTGAGGAGGGTGCAATAACAATTGTTAATAGTATTTTAAAAGTCTGCAAAACTATGGCCACCTACAATTTTGAACTAGACAAAACATTTTAAGGTACAGTATGTGCACATGATAACTTTTAAACTGGGGCAAACCCACCATATTTTTTAAGCAAAACTTCTTTCCTTTTTAAGCCTCTACAAAAGAGAGTAGACATCTTCCAGCTGTCTTTTTAGGCTCCCTATTGACTTCTTTATTTAGTTTGTGACATCTTCCACGTGAAAAATGTCAGAAGAATGGTAGTCATTTTTTTAACCACTTTGTCTCTTTTGAAACCTGAAGAGGTTAAAAGGTGATCAAAAAACTGAACAAATGAACAGCAAGCCTTTTTTTTTTTTTACATAGAAATGCATGTTTTTCATCTTTTGAATGTTTTAGGGGGCTTTTTCAGATGGGTCCCAGAGTGGATCCTTCTGAAATATACAGTATGTTAGGTGTGTATCCTAATAAATGAATATCTCTTATTCATTGTCGTTCCACAACACCTACAAATGTGTAAATGCATTGGATTAACATGGGTTACATGAAGATAAAAATAAAACTATATATTAGTGACACATTTAAGAAAATGTCCAATTATTGAACTTTATTACATAATTTGTGCAAGTCCTAATAATATATTGTATATAAACCCAATAAATACCTTTTCTGTTACTTCAGAATTATTTGTTCTTTTTCTAAACACTTTCACTGTGTTGGCATTTTCCTCACTGTTCCTAATACACAATCTGGGGTATTTGATAATCAATTTTACTTCTGCTTTTGCATACAATATAAGGTGGAGGTTAATAAGATTCTGTGGAAAATTGCTTATGAAGCAATGCACAGTTTGATTTGTGTATCTTATTACTTATTAGGCTAACACACTTGCTAATAGAATGCCAACATCTATTAGATATATAATGTATCAAAATTTCAGTAGCTGCGGCAGAGGCCAGATTTCTTTCAGCGAAATTATTAGTAAAAATTAAGTGTTTGATTTATGTTTTATGTTGGAACACAAGAGTTATATGTTTTGTTGTCGTGTTCTATGCAAATAAATTAACCAGCATAGATAGCGTTTAATGACATATGCTATCAATATTGTAATCATGTAAGAGATTATTATTACTTGCAAAAAGTACATTACATATACTGCTCTGATATAAAATGTCATATGATGTAATAAACATGGAAACTACAGTAGGATATAATTTCACACAAAGCAGCGTCAAAGATAAATGGCAGTTTTATTAGCAAAGATTGATTTTACTCAGTGGTTTAAAACACTGTATAAATTATTATGAAAAACGATGGTGATTTGAATACGGATAAAATATATGATCCTATCACAAATAGGATCCTATCACAAATTATTAATTCTTAAGTTAAAATATATTTAAAAGAAACAACCAGGGTAGGCTATTCCAATTCAATGTTCATGTAATGTCCTAGTGGTCACCCCAAACTTGCATGTGCCCATATAGACATATTTGTTGACCACTAGTCAGAAGTACAGACTGAACAAAGTGCAAGTGCAATGAGGTAAAGGTGACGCAAATGCAACTATAAAAGTCAGGAAATATCTGGGTTCTATTCAATGAGGCAAGGCAGAAATGCAAGGCAAATTAATAGTTAGGCAGTTCTAGGGCTTAATTTCAGAAAATAGATAATGAACTTGGCACTCAGAGAATTTTTTTTAGAAGAAAAATTCCATCTTTATTTGCATCTAGATAACATTTATTCTAAACGTTTTTTGCCCAGCTTAGGGCCTTCATCAGAGATTGTTATAGAATTTGCTGAATGCTGATCAATGAATGAGAGATAATAGCACTTAAGGTATTGTGACATTTGTCACTATGACATGGTGCTGCGATGGTGTCCTCTCTGGTATGCGAAGTGTGCCACCGTGAGCAGTGGTGGTATCTCCTGAAGAAGAGGTTGCAAAAAACCTTGAAACACGTAGAATAAACCACTGTCAAACTTTATTAACCTTCTGGAATTTCATCATTTGGCTAGCGCGGACGAAATCCACGTATTCCTTTGCAGAGTTCTGTATCACTTAATTTCAGAAAGACAGCCAGGGGTTAAAAAGCTGTTTAAAATCTGGTGCAAAGCTCCAGGTCAATAATTGAGGTTAATACAATATAAGCATACCAAAGCAGTATAGAATATACAGTAATTGCTTTGCTTTATAGTAGCAATATGCCTGTCAACCCACAAACATTTCATAATACAGCTTGCCATTCTCTCCACCACAAACAAGGGCACCACTGGTTTACTTTCCACACTCTAGAAGTGGTGTAATGGATTTGTGGTTGATGTCAGCTGTTTTATGGCAGTTGACATCAAGCCCAGAGGTTAGTAATGGAGAGATGTCTATAAGATACCTCCATTACTAGCCCCATAGTTAGATTGTAAAAAAATACAGTCAGAATAAAATCCTTTTATTTAAATGACAGTGTCATGATCCAGGACGGGGTTTTGTCTTTGTCCCGTCCTGTCAGACAGGGGTTAATTGTTTCTGCCTCTCTCTGGCGGAGGGCAGCTATTTAGTTGCCAATTGACCTAGGTCTGGTGTCAGTTATGCTCCTGCCCTTGGCTGAGTTAGTTGACTCCCTGCGTGCCTTGTGCCTGATATCTTGTTGCTTGTTTGGTTTTGACCCAGTCCGTTTCTTCGTTGCCAGTTTGTCTACTGTCTTGGTGCTGTGTATTTGCCCGTTCTGGTTTACTGATCTCTTGCTATACCCTAACTATCCACTCTGTCTAATCCTTTGGTACTGTCATGCTATCTCGTGCTTTGACCCCGGTCTGATGTGGTTTACGTCTCTGTATTTGCCCCTTGGTATGTTGTTCTGTAATTACCTTTCAAGGAGTTTTCCTTCTGCTCCTAGCTCTCGGAGTTTAGGCCACGCCCCCAGCAGTCATGTGCTTCAGGTCCTATCTGGCCTAAAGCAATCTCTCCCTGCTCCTGTTTCCTCTGAGAGACCTGTGGCCGGCTCCGCCCCCAGCAGTCACGTGCTTCAGGTCCTGTTTGTCTGAAGCACACATCTTCATTGCTGCTGCCCTGCTCCATAGGTATCTTTGAGTACAGTCTGTCTTACTCAGGACACACGCACTGACTCAGAGAGCAAGTGCAGTGCAGTGTTCCTGATAAACTCTTTTATTTGAAATAAAGATAAAAAAGCACAGGTATGCTCACCTTTGTGCCTAATCCACTGATGTCCATGTCCCCTATAAAAGAAGAAAAATAATAAACAACCACATCTCTCTGATGTTAAGATAATCCATATCTGTCCCACAAAGATCTGGATAATTTGGATCCAAGTTCTCCCGCAGTGAATGGTGCCATAAATGATGACCTTTCTCATGGGAGCTCAGCATTACACACTGCAGGAGCATGAGCCAGCTGGCGTGGATAGCAGTCGCATCACTCATGTGATGGCTATCCAAATCATCCGGATCTTTGTGGGACAGATATGGATTATCTTCAAGTTGGACAGGTGAGGGATATGATAGTTTATTATTTTTCTTCTTTTACAGGGGATATGGGCATCAGTGGATTGATGGACCATATCAGGGTATCAAGTTATGAAGTAATTAAGTATCACATAACAGAAGTATAACCTTCCTAGCAGGCAAGTGGGGAACTACAGCACCTTATCTATAATAAATAAGTGTCATGATCCATGCTGGATTGTGACAGATAAAAGCATATGTAACCTTTTTTTTTCCTTTAAGCTGTTTGCTTAAAGCTGGTTTTGCCCCTGGTGGCCATTAGGGTCATTACACAGTGGTGTCTTTAGTTCTAGCTTTGCCCCCAGTGGTGGCTAGTATTATTACATGGGAATCACTAGCAGGTGTGATTGCTTTGGCTCTTGCTTATAAATGAGAGTCAGGTGGTCTCACTCACTGTTGGTGATATTGGTCATTTCCAACCATCCTTGGTGGAGGAAGGAGCTAGAGAAGTGTTCCTTGCAGCTCAGTCAGAGTCCTGGTGTGGAAGGAGCTACAGTGAGGAGTTCCTTGCAGCTCTGACAAAGCTTTGGTGTAGCAGCAGCTATTCAGGAGGAAAACTGCACTCAGGTGCTGGACTCTCTTGCTGGGAGCAATAGCAACAGAGCAAAGCTAAGTGGTTTTTCCCTGTTTGTAACTTTCCTTATATGTGTTTTAGTGCAGTGGTGGGATTAGTTTCTGCACCGTCCAATTTATTAAAAAGGGATAGGTGCAGGGAGAGCTAGGGTTTTTAGGTATCCTGCTCGTCGCCAGGTGCGGAACCTGCCTAGGGACCGTCAGGAGTGTAGAGACACTGACTCAGGGGAGTGCAGGAGGTCTCCATGTCCCCGTTCCCTATTGCAGGGCCCTCCATTGTATCGGTTTCCCTGGTGTTTCCCTTATCTCTGTAAGTTCGCCCTGCTGGAGGCGGTGTATCCAGATACACGTGTAACTATTGAAATTCGC
This sequence comes from Dendrobates tinctorius, assembly GCF_039654945.1. NCBI lineage: Eukaryota > Metazoa > Chordata > Amphibia > Anura > Dendrobatidae > Dendrobates > Dendrobates tinctorius. The sequence continues at coordinate 17,870,863 of NW_027361672.1, forward strand.
CTCCTGGATGCGGTGTATCCGGCTGCACTTTTCATTGTTTAAATTCGCCCTGCTGGAGGCGGTGTATCCAGGGTCACGGGTGTCATAGAAATTCGCCCTGCTGGAGGTGGAGTATCCAGTCACCCGTGACATCACATTAAGAAGTTGCAAGTGCAGCCAGACCTGTGGGTCTAAGCAAAGACTGGCCAGGCTGGGACAATCCAACAAAGTTATAGTAAGTATAATATTTAAACACTTATGGGAATGCACATCCACATCCAGATGGCACACATTAATTAAAAGCTGAGTATAGTTGTTACGGACCGCCTTGATCTATGCAGTTCTCACAAAAAAGGAAGATTGGAGCCCTCATAGCAACCTGCTCTTTCAGTGTAACAAGGAACATAAAAAATGTGCCACCACATGTAACCATTAGCCCAGGAGTGGGCAATTAATTTTCCCGAGGGGTCACATGACAGACCGTGATTGTTGGAGGGCCGAACCAAAAGGCTGAAATTAATTCTGCTCAATATTAATATCAATATATTATAATAATATTATTGATTATTATATTAATATTAATTGTATCACTTAATATTGAGCAGAATTAAGTATGCTGACATCCCCCTATATAGCGTTTGAACCCCAATACAGTCCCTTATATATCCTGAGCCAAACCACAGCGCCTTATATGCTGTAAGAGCCCCCACACAGCCTTCCTATAAACAGCATGATCCCCACACAGCCTTTCCATATACAGCATGAGCCCCACAGTACCTCTCCAAATACAGCATGAGACCCAAACTGCCTACGCATATACTGCATGAGCCCCACACAGCCTCCCTATATACAGCAAGAGCCCTACATAGTCTACCTATATACTGCATTAGCCCCACACAGCCTACCTATATACTGCATGAGCCCTACACAGCCTCCCTATATACTGCATGAGCCCCACACAGCCTCCCTATATAGTGCATGATTCCCAGCCTCCCTATATACTGCATGAGCCCCACACAGTCTTCCTATATACAGCACGAGCCCCACAGAGCCTCCCCATATACTGCATGAGCCCCACACAGCCTCTCTATATACTGCATGAGAACCACACAGCCTCCATATATACTGCATGTACTCCACATAGCCTCCCCATGTCCAGCATGAGAACCCCGTAGCCTCCCCATGTCCAGCATAAGAGCCCCACAGCCACCCTATGTCCAGGATGAGACCACATAGCCTGGCCATGTGCAGCATGAGGCCCCCATAGCCTCCCCATGTCCAGGATGAGGGCCCCATAGCCTCCCCATTTCCAGGTTGAGGCCCCCATATCCTCCCCATGTCCAGCCAAACATCCCATACACATGAATAAAAGAACACCACATACTCACATTGGTCCTGTTCTCCCGACGCTCTGCTTCTGTTCCTGTGTCTGTGTCTCCAGTGGGCTGACCCTCCACAGTACACACCTGACGCGATGAAATGACAGGGCTTGTAAGGAGGAGTGCCATTTGACCTTTTGAATGCAAAATTAGCTGGAATCATTAGCAGACATCATGTCACGTTTGGAGAGCCCTTGAGTATTGGAGCCTAAAGAGTGTAAATCCCAACAAGTGACCCCATTTTAGAAACTAGACCCCTCAGGGAACCATCTAGCAGTGCGATGAGCACCTTGAACACACAGGTGCTCAATAAATGTTTATAATGTTGAGCACTGAAAATTTAAAAAAAAATCACATTTTCCCCACAAAAATGTTCTTTTAACTCCAGATGATTGTTAACTAGAGGAAAATTCTGGTTGACGCTCCCGTTTCAGGAAAAAAAAATCCAGTGCATTGGTATTAATTAGTGTTGAGCTTTCCGATACCGCAAGTATACTGACTTTTTTCGTATCGGATACCGGAATCGGAAGTTCCCATAAAGCTATCAGCCTGCTCGATTTGATTCAGCCAATGGGAATCCTCAGAAGTGTGGGCACATCCTGTTAGGCATGTTAACTATTGGCATGACTGTGATTGGCTGCTGAAATGATGTCATCATGATGCGCGGTCTGTGCGCATCATGATGCGCGGTCTGTGCCGACTGCGGGGGGTCTGTGCCGACTGCTGGTGGTCTGTATGGGCCTCTCGGGGGCCTGTGCCGGCTGCCGGTGGTCTGTACAGGCCTGTACGGGGCAGCCAGGTGCCTGTGCCGGCTGCCGTGGTCTGTGCGGGCCTGCCGGGGGTCTTGTGTGTGCAGGCATCGTCCGATGGGACTACAAGTCCCATCGGGCGATGCCTGCTACACTGACAGTGATTGACACATTAACCAATGATGGGACAGTAGTAGTCCCATCATCCGGCTAATCTGTTGAATGTAAAAAAAAAAAAAAAAAAAACATACTACATACTACATACATACTACATATATACTACATTCATACAGCATACACACATACTACATACATGCTACATATATGCTACATTCATACAACATACATACATATATACTACATACATGCTACATATATACTGCATTCATACAGCATACATACTACATACCACATACATGCTACATACATACTACATACATGCTACATATATTCTACATTCATACAACATACATACATACATACATACTACATGCATACTACATATATACTACATACATACTACATACATACTACATATACTACATTCATACAGCATACATACATATATACTACATACATGCTACATATATACTACATTCATACAACATACATACATACATACTACATACATACTACATATATACTACATACATACTACATGCCTACTACATATATACTACATTCATACAGCATACATACATATATACTACATACATGCTGCATATATACTACAGTCATACATACTACATACATGCTACATATATACTACATTCATACAACATACATACATACATGCTACATATATACTACATTCATACAACATACATACATACATACTACATACATGCTACATATATACTACATTCATACATACATACTACATATATGCTACATATATACTACATACATACTGCATAAATACTACATATATACTACATTCATACAACATACATACATGCTACATACATGCTACATATATACTACATTCATACAACATACATGCATATATACTACATACATGCTGCATATATACTACATTCATACAACATACATACATACTACATACATGCTACATATATAATACATTCATACAACATACATACTACATACATGCTACATATATACTACATTCATACAAAATACATAAATACATACTACATACATACTACATATATACTACATATATACATACATACTACATACATGCTACATATATACTACATTCATACAACATACATAGATACTACATACATGCTACATATATACTACATTCATACAACATACATATATACTACCTACATACATACAACATGCTACAGACATACAACATACATGCATACTACATACTGCATACATACTACATACAACATACATACATTCATACAATACATACATACTACATACAATACATTCATACAATACATACATAGACGTACAGTACATATAACATAGAGTACATACTCACCAATACTTGTCACATTGTTCCCCGAAGCCAGTGTCATCTAAGGAAAAATATGAAAATAACAAACAAGCCATATACTCCCTGATCCGCAAAAATCCACATATGTCCCACGCCGATCTCCCGTGGAGAGCAGCAGCATCAGCTGATGCGACCGCTCTCTAGGGGCTTAAGGAATCCAGTGTTGGGAGGTAGGTATCCTTCCGCACTGTATTCCTCTGCCACTGTAAAAAAAATAGTCCCTAGTCTCACTTTTGGCATTGCTGTGTGAAAAAGTTCCCAAGCAGCATTTGCCATAAAGTGAGACCAGGGACTATTTTTTTACAGTGGCGGAGGAATACAGTGCGGAAGGATACCTATCTCCCGACACTGGATTCCTGAGCCCCATAGAGAGCGGTCGCATCAGCTGATGCTGCTGCTCTCCACGGGAGATCGGCGTGGGACACTCACTCATGGATTTCTGCGGATCAGGGAGTATTTGGTGGTTTGCTATTTTCATATTTTTCCTTAGATGACACTGGCTTCGGGGATCAAAGTGACAAGTATTGGTGAGTATGTACTCTGTGTTATATGTACTGTATGTCTATATATATGTATTGTATGAATGTATTGTATGCAGTATGTATGTAGTATGTCTGTAGCATGTTGTATGTATGTATGTATGTATGTAGTATATATGTATGTTGTATGAATGTAGTATATATGTAGTATGTATGTACTATGTATGTATGTTGTATTTAGTATGTATGTTGTATGAATGTAGTATGTATGTAGTATGTATGTATGTTGTATGAATGTAGTATATATGAAGCATGTATGTAGTATGTAGTATATATGTATATTGTATGAATGTAGCATATATGTATCATGTATGTAGTATGTATTTACTATGTATGTATGTATGTTGTATGTAGTATGTATGTAGTATGTATGTATGTTGTATGAATGTAATATATATGAAGCATGTATGTAGTATGTAGTATGTATGTATGTTGTATGAATGTAGTATATATGTATGTATATTGTATATATGTATGTTGTATGAATGTAGCATTTATGTATGTATTATGCAGTATGTATGTTGTATGAATGTAGTATATATGTAGCATGTATGTAGTATATACACTCACTGGCCACTTTATTAGGTACACCTGTCCAACTGTGTGTTAAGACTTAATTTCTAATCAGCCAATCACATGGCGGCAACTCAGTGCATTTAGGCATGTAGACATGGTCAAGACAATCTCCTGCAGTTCAAACCGAGCATCAGTATGGGGAAGAAAGGTGATTTGAGTGCCTTTGAACATGGCATGATTGTTGGTGCCAGAAGGGCTGGTCTGAGAATTTCAGAAACTGCTGATCTACTGGGATTTTCACGCACAACCATCTCTAGGGTTTACAGAGAATGGTCCGAAAAAGAAAAAAAATCCAGTGAGCGGCAGTTCTGTGGCCGGAAATGCCATGTTGATGCCAGAGGTCAGAGGAGAATGGGCAGACTGGTTCGAGCTGATAGAAAGGCAACAGTGACTCAAATTGCCACCCGTTACAACCAAGGTAGGCAGAAGAGCATCTCTGAACGCACAGTGCGTCGAACTTTGAGGCAGATGGGCTACAGCAGCAGAAGACCACACTGGGTACCACTCCTCTCAGCTAAGAACAGGAAACTGAGGCTACAATTTGCACAAACTCATCGAAATTGGACAGTAGAAGATTGGAAAAACGTTGCCTGGTCTGATGAGTCTCGATTTCTGCTGCGACATTCGGATGGTAGGGTCAGAATTTGGCGTAAACAACATGAAAGCATGGATCCATCCTGCCTTGTATCAACGGTTCAGGCTGGTGGTGGTGGTGTCATGGTGTGGGGAATTTTTTTCTGGGCACTCTTTGGGCCCCTTGGTACAAATTGAGCATCGTTGCAACGCCACAGCCTACCTGAGTATTGTTGCTGACCATGTCCATCCCTTTATGACCACAATGTACCCAACATCTGATGGCTACTTTCAGCAGGATAATGCGCCATGTCATAAAGCTCGAATCATCTCAGATTGGTTTCTTGAACATGACAATAAGTTTACTGTACTCAAATGGCCTCCTCAGTCACCAGATCTCAATCCAATAGAGCATCTTTGGGATGTGGTGGAATGGGAGATTCGCATCAGGGATGTGCAGCCGACAAATCTGCGCCAACTGTGTGATGCCATCATGTCAATATGGTCCAAAATCTCTGAGGAATGCTTCCAGCACCTTGTTGAATCTCTGCCACGAAGAATTGAGGCAGTTCTGAAGGCAAAAGGGGGTCCAACCCCTTACTAGCATGGTGTACCTAATAAAGTGGCCAGTGAGTGTATGTATGTTGCATGAATGTAGTATATATGTAGCATGTATGTAGTATGTAGTATATATGTATGTTGTATATATGTAGCATGTATGTATATGTTGCACGAATGTTGTATATATGTAGTATGTATGTAGAATGTATGTAGTATGAATGTTGTATATATGTAGTATGTATGTAGTATGTAGTATGTAGTATATATGTATGTTGTATATATGTAGCATGTATGTATGTATGTTGTATGAATGTTGTATAGATGTAGTATGTATGTAGCATGTATGTAGTATGTATATATGTAGTATGTATGTATGTTGTATGAATGTAGTATATATGTAGCATGTATGTAGTATGTATGTATGTATGTTGTATGAATGTAGTATATATGTAGCATGTATGTAGTATGTATGTATGTATGAATGTAGTATATATGTAGCATGTATGTAGTATACATGTATGTATGCTGTATGAATGTAGTATATATGTAGTATGTATGTAGTATGTATGTATGTATGTTGTATGAATGTAGTATATATGTAGCATGTATGTAGTATATATGTAAGCTGTATGAATGTAGTATATATGTAGTATGTATGTTGTATGAATGTAGTATATACTGTATGTAGCATGTATGTAGTATGTAGTATATATGTATGTTGTATGAATGTAGTATATATGTAGCATGTATGTAGTATGTAGTATATATGTATGTTGTAAATATGTAGCATGTATGTATGTATGTTGTATGAATGTTGTATGTATGTAGTATGTATGTAGCATGTATGTAGTATGTAGTATATATGTATGTTGTATATAAGTAGCATGTATGTATGTATGTTGTATGAATGTTGTATATATGTAGTATGTATGTAGCATGTATGTAGTAAGTATATATGTAGTATGTATGTAGTATATATGTATGTTGTATGAATGTAGTATGTATGTAGTATGTATGTATGTATGTTGTATGAATGTAGTATATATGAAGCATGTATGTAGTATGTAGTATATATGTATGTTGTATGAATGTAGTATATATGTATCATGTATGTAGTATGTATGTACTATGTATGTTGTATGTAGTATGTATGCAGTATGTATGTAGTATGTATGTATGTTGTATGAATGTAGTATATATGAAGCATGTATGTAGTATGTATGTATGTTGTATGAATGTAGTATATATGTATGTATTATGTAGTATGTATGTTGTATAAATGTAGTATATATGTAGCATGTATGTAGTATGTAGTATATATGTATGTTGTATATATGTAGCATGCATGTATATGTTGTATGAATGATGTATATATGTAGTATGTATGTATTATGTAGTAAGTAGTATATATGTATGTTGTATATATGTAGCATGTATGTATGTATGTTGTATGAATGTTGTATAGATGTAGTACAGTTGTGGCCAAAAGTATTGACACCCCTGCAATTCTGTCAGATAATACTCAGTTTCTGAAAATGATTGCAAACACAAATTCTTTGGTATTATTATCTTCATTTAATTTGTCTTAAATGAAAAAGCACAAAAGAGAATGAGGCAAAAAGCAAAACATTGATCATTTCACACAAAACTCCAAAAATGGGCCAGACAAAAGTATTGGCACCCTCAGCCTAATACTTGGTTGCACAACCTTTAGCCAAAATAACTGCAACCAACCGCTTCCGGTAACCATCAATGAGTTTCTTACAATGCTCTGCTGGAATTTTAGATAACTCTTCTTTGGCAAACTGCTCCAGGTCCCTGATATTTGAAGGGTGCCTTCTCCAAACTGCCATTTTTAGATCTCTCCATACGTGTTCTAAGGGATTCAGGTCTGGACTCATTGCTGGCCACCTTAGAAGTCTCCAGTGCTTTCTCTCAAACCATTTTCTAGTGCTTTTTGAAGTGTGTTTTGGGTCATTGTCCTGCTGGAAGACCCATGACCTCCGAGGTAGACCCAGCTTTCTCACACTGGGCCCTACATTATGCTACAAAATTTGTTGGTCGTCTTCAGACTTCATAATGCCATGCACACGGTCAAGCAGTCCAGTGCCAAAGGCAGCAAAGCAACCCCAAAACGTCAGGGAACCTCCTCCATGTTTGAGTGTAGGGACCGTGTTCTTTTCTTTGAATGCCTCTTTTTTTCTCCTGTAAACTCTATGTTGAGGCCTTTGCCCAAAAAGCTCTACTTTTGTCTCATCTGACCAGAGAACATTCTTCTAAAATGTTTTAGGCTTTTTCAGGTAAGTTTTCACAAACTCCAGTCTGACTTTTTTATGTCTCAGGGTAAGAAGTGTGGTCTTCCTGGGTCTCCTACCATACAGTCCCTTTTCATTCAGACGCCGACGGATAGCACGGGTTGACACTATTGTACCCTCAGACTGCAGGGCAGCTTGAACTTGTTTGGATGTTAGTCGAGGTTCTTTATCCAACATCCGCACAATCTTGCGTTGAAATCTCTTGTCAATTTTTCTTTTCCGTCCACATCTAAGGAGGTTAGCCACAGTGCCATGGGCTTTAAACTTCTTGATGACACTGCGCACGGTAGACACTGGAACATTCTGGTCTTTGGAGATGGACTTGTAGCCTTGAGATTGCTCATGCTTCCTCAAAATTTGGCTTCTCAAGTCCTCAGACAGTTCTTTGGCCTTCTTTCTTTTCTCCATGCTCATTGTGGTACACACAAGGACACAGGACGGAGGATGAGACAACTTTAATCCATGTCAACTGGCTGCAAGTGTGATTTAGTTATTGCCAACACCTGTTAGGTGCCACAGGTAAGTTACAGGTGCTGTTAATTGCACAAATTAGAGAAGCATCACATGATTTTTCGAACAGTGCCAATACTTTTGTATACCCTCTTTTTTATGTTTGGTGTGGAATTACATCCAATTTGGCTTTAGGACAATTCTTTTTGTGTTTTTTTTAGTTAAGACAAATTAAATGAAGATAATAATACCAAAGAAGTTGTGTTTGCAATCATTTTCAGGAAGAAACTGAAACATTCAGTGTGGCAACAGGAGTAGGGTCCTAAATGACCATTATGGGTCTCAAGGTGGGTGGCCTTGGGATGCAGGCTCCAGGGTGTATTGATCAGCAGAGGTACTGCTGATATTTCTGTTACACTGTGTCAGGGAAGCCTGTGTGTGTCTATGTGCAATACAACCTTTAGTGATGTCATAGCCATGTGATCACCTGTAGGTGTGGTTACAGGGCTATGTAATTGAGGTGTTTGGCACATGTGAGGGAGTGTGAGGGAGTCTGTCAAGAGTGTGGACAGACTTCCATGTGTCTAGGTGGAACACTACAGAAAGTGTATATGGGGAGGACTACAGCTCCCAGCATGTGCTGAGACTCTCGGTCCGAGTCTCCAACCACGGACGTTTTGTGTTCCTTTGCCTGAGCTGAAGGTTACTTTTCAGTGTTACGCTGCCTTGTGGGTTTATAAAGTGAATAAACCTCATGAACTTTGGTAAGAACCTGTCTCATGATTGTCTCCCGCTGCACCTAAAGCGAGTCACATCCTTACAATTGGTGACAGACTGCGGGCAGCGACTCCCAGAAGCACGTGTGGCAATGCTGGCGATACTGAGCCAGGAGAGCAGACGCTCTGACAACCGTGAGTAATACTGACCGAGGTCAGAGAAAGTGACTGTGTTAATATTTGCGGGATGCCTCTGAGGAGAAGAGGCGTCCGAGGACCTGTGTGGCCAACACAGGTAACAGACAGGAGTCTGTGTTGTACTGACCAGGGTCAGTGAGAGACTGTGTACCTGGAGGGGTCAGTGAGCAAGGTCCTGGTGAGGCGTGTGTTGGGCAGTCTCAGGCGGAGACTGATGTCCTGAAGAGCACCCGCTGAGCCCCTGGACCTGGTGAGGCTGGTGTGTTGGACGTTCTCAGGTGAAGACGGTACGTCCTGAGTGGCACACGGACAGGACACGTGAGAGACTCTGCATGTGTTTTTTTTTTTTCTCTACAAAACCTGAAGGTGCTTGCTGTGGCTCAGAGTGGTCACGAAGGTCTCGCAGCGCAGGGACCTGGTGTTTTTCCTCTTTGAGCATTGGTAGCAGACGCTGTCTGTCTACACCATCCTGCTGCAGCTTTATTGCATGTGACTAAGCGGATACAGTAGTTGTGGCTTTACACAACTATTAAGGGTGAGTACCCTGTATTATTACTTCATAACTAGAGTTGAGCGAAACGGGTCGAAAAAATTCAAAAGTCGCCGACTTTTGGCAAAGTCGGGTTTCATGAAACGAAACCCGACCCTAGGATGAGGTCGGCCACGAGGTCGGCGACTTACACGCCAAAGTCGCGTTTCAAAAGTTTGTTTTGCGCTCTTTTTCAGCCAATCAGGATCCACGGACACTGTGGGCAACGTGATGACATAGGCACGGGTCACCACCATCTTTCAGAAGGGCATGCAAGTGATTGGCTTGCTTTGGTGGGCGTCACAGGGGGTATAAAAGGGCGTGCACGCCGACCGCCATCTTACTTCTGCCGATCTTAGTATAGGGAGAGGTTGCTGCTGATTCTGTAGGGAGAGCGTTAGGCAGGGAAGAAGACAAAAAAACTGCTTCTGCTGCTAGCGATTTGGCCTGCACAACACACAAGTCACTGTGTGTGCAGTGCAAGGGGAGGCTATATTGTGGTGTATCAGTGGTGTTGGTTGTTGGGCTGCCTTTTAAGGCTTCCTGACACGCTGGCATTGCTGTTTACCCACTGCTCCGCAAACTGCTTTTTTAAAAGCAATCCAATCTCCCTTATCCTCTCGTCACTTTGGTCACAGGCAGCTGTGCCATCGAGCGTGTCACATAGCGCTCAGATATCAGTGGGCCACACACAATCCACAAGTGTCCACTGTCCACAAGTGTACGCAGAGATTCAAAATCTCCATTATCCTCTCGTCACTTTGGTCACAGGCAGCTGTGCCATCGAGCGTGTCACATAGCGCTCAGATATCAGTGGGCCGCACACAATCCACAAGTGTCCAGTGTCCAAAAGTGTACGCAGAGATTCAAAATCTCCATTATCCTCTCGTCACTTTGGTCACAGGCAGCTGTGCCATCGAGCGTGTCACATAGCGCTCAGATATCAGTGGGCCGCACACAATCCACAAGTGTCCAGTGTCCAAAAGTGTACGCAGAGATTCAAAATCTCCATTATCCTCTCGTCACTTTGGTCACAGGCAGCTGTGCCATCGAGCGTGTCACATAGCGCTCAGATATCAGTGGGCCGCACACAATCCACAAGTGTCCAGTGTCCAAAACTGTACGCAGAGATTCAAAATCTCCATTATCCTCTTGTCACTTTGGTCACAGGCAGCTGTGCCATCGAGCGTGTCACATAGCGCTCAGATATCAGTGGGCCGCACACAATCCACAAGTGTCCAGTGTCCAAAAGTGTACGCAGAGATTCAAAATCTCCATTATCCTCTCGTCACTTTGGTCACAGGCAGCTGTGCCATCGAGCGTGTCACATAGCGCTCAGATATCAGTGGGCCGCACACAATCCACAAGTGTCCAGTGTCCAAAAGTGTACGCAGAGATTCAAAATCTCCATTATCCTCTCGTCACTTTGGTCACAGGCAGCTGTGCCATCGAGCGTGTCACATAGCGCTCAGATATCAGTGGGCCGCACACAATCCACAAGTGTCCAGTGTCCAAAAGTGTACGCAGAGATTCAAAATCTCCATTATCCTCTCGTCACTTTGGTCACAGGCAGCTGTGCCATCGAGCGTGTCACATAGCGCTCAGATATCAGTGGGCCGCAAACAATCCACAAGTGTCCACTGTCCACAAGTGTACGCAGAGATTCAAAATCTCCATTATCCTCTCGTCACTTTGGTCACAGGCAGCTGTGCCATCGAGCGTGTCACATAGCGCTCAGATATCAGTGGGCCGCACACAATCCACAAGTGTCCAGTGTCCAAAAGTGTACGCAGAGATTCAAAATCTCCATTATCCTCTCGTCACTTTGGTCACAGGCAGCTGTGCCATCGAGCGTGTCACATAGCGCTCAGATATCAGTGGGCCGCACACAATCCACAAGTGTCCAGTGTCCAAAAGTGTACGCAGAGATTCAAAATCTCCATTATCCTCTCGTCACTTTGGTCACAGGCAGCTGTGCCATCGAGCGTGTCACATAGCGCTCAGATATCAGTGGGCCGCACACAATCCACAAGTGTCCAGTGTCCAAAAGTGTACGCAGAGATTCAAAATCTCCATTATCCTCTCGTCACTTTGGTCACAGGCAGCTGTGCCATCGAGCGTGTCACATAGCGCTCAGATATCAGTGGGCCGCACACAATCCACAAGTGTCCACTGTCCACAAGTGTAAACAGAGATTCAAAATCTCCATTATCCTCTCGTCACTTTAGTCACAGGCAGCTGTGCCATCGAGCGTGTCACATAGCGCTCAGATATCAGTGGGCCGCACACAATCCACAAGTGTCCAGTGTCCAAAAGTGTACGCAGAGATTCAAAATCTCCATTATCCTCTCGTCACTTTGGTCACAGGCAGCTGTGCCATCGAGCGTGTCACATAGCGCTCAGATATCAGTGGGCCGCACACAATCCACAAGTGTCCACTGTCCACAAGTGTACGCAGAGATTCAAAATCTCCATTATCCTCTCGTCATTTTGGTCACAGGCAGCTGTGCCATCGAGCGTGTCACATAGCGCTCAGATATCAGTGGGCCGCACACAATCCACAAGTGTCCAGTGTCCAAAAGTGTACGCAGAGATTCAAAATCTCCATTATCCTCTCGTCACTTTGGTCACAGGCAGCTGTGCCATCGAGCGTGTCACATAGCGCTCAGATATCAGTGGGCCGCACACAATCCACAAGTGTCCAGTGTCCAAAAGTGTACGCAGAGATTCAAAATCTCCATTATCCTCTCGTCACTTTGGTCACAGGCAGCTGTGCCATCGAGCGTGTCACATAGCGCTCAGATATCAGTGGGCCGCACACAATCCACAAGTGTCCACTGTCCACAAGTGTACGCAGAGATTCAAAATCTCCATTATCCTCTCGTCACTTTGGTCACAGGCAGCTGTGCCATCGAGCGTGTCACATAGCGCTCAGATATCAGTGGGCCGCACACAATCCACAAGTGTCCACTGTCCACAAGTGTACGCAGAGATTCAAAATCTCCATTATCCTCTCGTCACTTTGGTCACAGGCAGCTGTGCCATCGAGCGTGTCACATAGCGCTCAGATATCAGTGGGCCGCACACAATCCACAAGTGTCCACTGTCCACAAGTGTGTGCAGAAATTCTAAAACTCCCCTGTCCTATAGACACCTTGTACCTTGTTTTACATTACTATATAGTTTGTTGGATTTTGTCTACATTTCTACCAAAAATGAGGAAGGCTGGTGGAAGAGGCCGTGGAATTGGGCGGGGGTTGGCAGCTGGTAATGATGGTGTTGGTGGTGGATCTGATGGTAGTGGCAAGAGCAAAATAGGACCGAATGCAGGAGGTGCTGACCCTGCGTCATCGTCTGGCTACATAAGGCCTCGAACGCTTAGTTTTCTAGGAGTTGGCAAACCGCTTTTAAAGGCAGAGCATCAGGAAAAAGTTTTGTCTTACATTGCTGACTCAGCCTCCAGCTCTATCGCCTCCTCTTCTTCAGTTGTAAAAAGTAAAAGCACTGAGTCGTCATTGGAGGCTCATGTTCATGAACCACACCTTTCCTTGTGTCCTTCACCCCAACCAAGATTGAAGGATGACGCAGGCCATACTACTGATTACTCCATGGAGCTGTTTTCACATACCATGCCTGGATTATCAAGTCAAATGGTGAATTTCCCAGGCCAAGATGAATCTGACATGGAGTGCACTGATGCACAGCCGCTGATGGATGATTCTGCTGGTACATTCACTCAGAGCACTACATTGTCCTCGCAGTGTACAGAGCCAGATTTTGACCCTGATGAGATTCAGGTGCCCCTTCCCGCACACTATACCACCATACACGGTGACACAGAGAAAGGTGCACATGACATAGAAGAGGAGGTGATGGATGACCCAGTTGTTGACCCAGATTGGCATCCATTGGGGGAAGAGGGTGCTGCTTCCAATAGCTCAGATGAGGAGCATCCACAGCAGACATCGACATCGCAACAGCTGTTATCTGGCAGGCCCGGAGCACTCCAAAGACAGGTTCCAAACATCAAAAGAGTTGCTGGACAGCTTGTCCAGAGGGTCAAAAGATCACAGCGTGCTAGGCCGCAAAATGTCTGCCAAAGTAGGAAGAGTGCAGTGTGGCACTTTTTTGAACAAAATCCTCATGATCAGGCCAAGGTTATCTGTAAGAAGTGCGCAAAGACCTTTAGTCAAGGGAAAAATCTGAAAAATTTGAATACCAGTTGCATGCTTAGACATTTAACCAGCATGCACTTGCAAGCGTGGACACAACACCAAACCTCAAGTGCCACATGTGCAACTGATCACAACGAAGGTAGTCAGCAACGCTACATTGTTTCCCCCACTGTAAGCCCACCGGTTAGCACAGCAGCAAATGTTGAGGTGTCGCTGCAAGGCCACAGCAGTCAGGGAATCCCACTGTTATATCAACGAAAGACTGATTCTAGGCCATCAGAAAGAACACCAACTCCATCACCATCATCAACCCTCTCTCAGTCCGCCCTGTCCACCGCTACTTCCACCATATGCAGCTCTCAAGTCCAGCTCACCCTCCCAGACACTATGAGTAGGTCAAGAAAGTACTCAGTCTCTCATCCGCGTACACTGGGTTTGAACGCCCACATTGCCAAACTAATCTCGTTTGAGATGATGCCCTTTCGGTTGGTGGAAAGCACAGCTTTCCGCGAACTCATGGCCTATGCAGTACCACGCTATGACCTACCCAGTCGCCACTTCTTCTCTCGCAAAGCCATCCCAGCCCTCCACCATCATGTGAAAGACCGCATTGTCCATGCACTCAAGCAGTCAGTGAGCGGAAAGGTGCACCTCACAACTGATGCATGGTCCAGTCGGCATGGCCAGGGCCATTACGTGTCCATCACTGCGCACTGGGTTAATGTGGTGGATGCAGGGTCCACAGGGGACAGCGGTGGTGGGACAGTGCTGCCTAGCCCACGGTATAGGAAACAGTTGGCTGTAGGCGTTCGACCCTCCTCCTCCTCCTCCAGAAGCGACAGCTCGTCCACAGAGCGCAGTCGTACGAGCACTCCATCTGCAGCTGCCACTGTTGCACACGATGTGTCCCCCTATCGAGCAGCTAGTGGAAAGCGTCAGCAGGCTGTGTTGCAGATGATGTGTTTGGGCGACAGACACACCGCCGAGGTGCTGGCTGAGTACTTGAAGCGACAAACTGAGTCATGGCTGGGCAGTGTACATCTTGAGGCAGGCAAGGTAGTTAGTGATAACGGCCGTAATTTTGTGGCAGCCATAGCCCTTTCAAAACTCAGCCACATACCTTGCTTGGCTCACACCTTGAACCTGGTGGTGCAGTGCTTCCTCAAAAATTATCCGGAGTTAACAGCCCTGCTCCAGAAGGTGCGAAGACTGTGCGCGCACATCCGCCGGTCGCCTGTACACTCCGTTCGTATGCAGAAGCTGCAGCGATTGCTCCACCTTCCCAACCACCGCCTCATTATCGACATTGCAACAAGGTGGAACTCCACCCTGCACATGGTGGAGCGGCTGTGCGAGCAGAGGCAGGCCATAATGCATTTGTGGGAGGATACACGGCCAGGCACTTTGAGAGCAGACATGGAGTTGACAGGCGTGCAGTGGTCGAAGCTGAAAGACCTTTGTAAAGTCCTTCAGTGTTTTGAGGAATGCACACGGCTGGTAAGCGCAGACGACGCCATCCTAAGCATGAGCATCCCACTTATGCGTCTGCTCATGCAAACTTTGACGCACCTTAAGGAGCAGGCGTCTGCAGCCAATGTTGATGAGGAGGAAGAGGAGGAGGGAATCCTTGATGACATTCAGCCATTGTCTGCTCAGGGACCTCTCCTGGACGAGGTGGAGGAAGAAGAGGAGGAGGAGGATGATGGGGATGATTACTTAGGGGAGGAGGATGCATCTCGTGGGGCAAGTGAAAATGTTGGCGTGGCAAGGTCTGGTACAGGGTTTGTGCGTGACTGGAGGGATGTGGATTTGCCAGAAAGTGCTCCTCCACCCAGCACTCGCAGTGTATCATTGACACCGGGAACATTGGCCCACATGTCAGATTATGCCTTGCGGATCCTAAAAAGGGACCCCCGCATTGCCAAAATGATGAACGATGACGACTACTGGTTGGCCAGCATCCTGGATCCACGCTATAAAGGCAAATTACAAAACATCATGCCACAGGAGAACCTTGACCTAATATTGGCTAATAAACAAGCAACTCTGGTAAATCGGTTGCTTGAGGCATTCCCAGCACACAGCAGCGGTGATGGTTCTCACACGAGCCGTACGGGCCGGGGGCAGCTTGGCAGAGGTGTTCGTGGTGCACACAGCAGAAGTGGCGTTGGAGACAGGGGTTTCATGACAATGTTGTGGACTGATTTTTCAAATACCGCTCACACAACTGGTAATACTGCATCGATGGAAAGTGACAGGAGACAGCAGTTGTCAACTATGGTTACAAACTACTTTTCCTCCCATATCGATGTTCTCCCACACAGGTCATTCCCCTTTGACTATTGGGCCGCTAAACTGGACACCTGGCCTGAATTGGCCCAATATGCCTTACAGGAGCTCGCTTGCCCAGCTGCAAGTGTGCTATCGGAAAGAGTCTTCAGTGCAGCTGGATCAATCCTGACAGAAAAAAGGACCCGTCTGTCAACCCAAAATGTGGATGATCTAACCTTCATTAAAATGAACCACGCATGGGTTTCCAAGGATTTTGTCCCACCTTCCCCTGATGACACATAGGGTGACAGAAAAATGGCTTGCTTTGGTCCACCTCTTCCTGGTACTTCACCTATTTTGCCTTTTGCATCAGTTGAATGTCCAACATCAACATATGCCACTTTCTAAAACTCCCTAACTGTGCTGCCTCCCCCCCCATGGCCGGGGTCACCACCTAGCGCACGACACCGTGCGAGTGCCGTTGCCCTGGACAGGTGGGTAGGCCGACTCTTGGGCGCGGGCACTGGCACAGGGTCCCTCATAGTGCAATCAAGTGTCTCTGACGGCGGTGGTGCACACCCGCCGTCAGACACACCGCTGTACTATGAGGGGCCCAGTGCCAGTACCGACGCCCACGAGTGGGCCCCCCTTTCTTGGCCAGGGCCCCAGCATTTGCAATCTTTACCTCTCCCTGCTCCTCCGCTGTGTAATCTGGGCCGTCAAATCCATACTGTGCCTGACACCGTCTGAGCCTGCCTCCTGAGACATATATTTTGAATGTGTACGCTATCCATACATGTTATCCGGGGATACGGTACCCCTTCTAACCTTTGTGCAATGACGTGCAATCCATACTGGGCCTAACACCGTCTGAGCCTGCCTCATGCTGTATAGACATATATTTTGAATGTGTACGCTATCCATACATGTTATCCAGGGATACGGTACCCTTTCTAACCTTTGTGCAATGACGTGCAATCCATACTGGGCCTAACACTGTCTGAGCCTGCCTCATGCTGTATAGACATATATTTTGAATGTGTACGCTATCCATACATGTTATCCGGGGATACGGTACCCTTTCTAACCTTTGTGCAATGACGTGCAATCCATACTGGGCCTAACACCGTCTGAGCCTGCCTCATGCTGTATAGACATATATTTTGAATGTGTACGCCAGGGGTCCTCAATCTTGTTAAACAGGGGGCCAGATCATGGTCCCTCGGACCACTGGAGGGCCAGAATATAGTTTAAAAAAAATTAGGACCAAATTCATATGCACACTGCACATATCTTATTTAGAAATAATAAAACAAAATAGGAACAAATACAATATTAAAAATGAAGAAGTAGTTAAATCATCAAACTTACAGATTTTTGGGGGTTCTTCGAATATCCTACACCGAGTCAATTTTTTCTCTTTCTTGATATCATTGTTTCCTAGGGATTCAAAATTGCTATTAGTAAAATACCAACATATATACAGCGCTACAAAAACAATATACCAGCAATAAAATTTCCCACACAGAGACATACAGACTGCACTGCCCATCAATGCGGCCTGATCAGCGCCCATCGATGCAGCCTGATCAGTGCACATCAATGCAGCCTCACCAGTGCCCATATTGGTGGAACTCCACTTTTACCACAGGCTCAGACTAGTGTGGTGTAAGAATCTCCAATAGGCAGCATTGGTCCCTAAAAGGCAGGTAAATGTCCCCAATAAGCAGCACAGGTCCCCAATAGGCAGGTAAATGTCCCCAATAGGCAGCACAGGTCCCCAATAGGCAGGAAAATATGCTCCATATGTAGCACAGTTCCCCAAAAGGCAGCACAGTTCCCCAATAGGCAGCACAGTCCCCAATAGGCAAGTACAGGTCCCCAATAGGTAGCACAGATCCCCAATAGGTAGCACAGATCCCCAATAGGCAGCACAGGTCCCTAATAGGCAGGTAAATGTCCCCAATAGGTAGCACAGGTCCCCAATAGGCAGCACAGGTTCCCAATAGGCAGCACAGTTCCCCAATAGGCAGCACAGGTCCCCAATAGGCAGGAAAATGTGCTCAATATGTAGTACAGGTCCCCAAAAGGCAGCACAGTTCCCCAATAGGCAGCACAGGTCCCCAATAGGCAGATACAGGTCCCCAATAGGCAGCACAGGTCCCCAATAGGCAGCATAGGTCCCCAATAGGCAGATACAGGTCCCCAATAGGCAGGTAAATGTCCCCAACAGGTAGCACAGGTCCCCAAAAGGTAGCACAGGTCCCCAATAGGCAGGTAAATGTCCCCAGTAGGTAGCACAGGTCCCAAATAGGCAGGAACATGTCCCCAATACGTAGCACAGGTCCCCAAAAGGTAGCACAGGTCGCCAATAGGCAGCACAGGTACCCAATAGGCAGATATAGGTCCCCAATAGGCAGCACAGGTCCCCAATAGGCAGGTACAGGTCCCCAACAGGTAGCACAGGTCCCAATAGGCAGGTAAATGTCCCTAGTAGGTAGCACAGGTCCCAAATAGGCAGGAACATGTCCCCAATACGTAGCACAGGTCCCCAAAAGGTAGCACAGGTCCCCAGTAGGCAGCACAGGTCCCAAATAGGCAGGAACATGTCCCCAATACATAGCACAGGTCCCCAGTAGGGAGCACAGGTCCCAAATAGGCAGGAACATGTCCCCAATACGTAGCACAGGTCCCCAAAAGGTAGCACAGGTCCCCAGTAGGCAGCACAGGTCCCAAATAGGCAGGAACATGTCCCCAATACATAGCACAGGTCCCCAGTAGGCAGCACAGGTCCCAAATAGGCAGGAACATGTCCCCAATATGTAGCACAGGTCCCCAAAAGGTAGCACAGGTCCCCATTTTTCAGCACAGGTCCCCAATAGGACCCAGAGTTAAAAAGAAAAAAAAAATAGTACTCACCTATGTCCCCTGCTGCTCCGAAGAGGCGCATGCTCATCTCCATCTTCTTCCAGCACAGGCACAGGCTGCGTGACGTCATCAGGCCGCGCAGGCGGTGTGATGATAATCACGTCGCCTGTGTGGTCTCTGCTGCATACTGAGGGCTGCGCAACGCCTTTCCTTGGCGCCTCGTCCCGCCCGTGATTACAGGGCCTGTCGGTCCTGTAATCAGTGCAGTTTAATGTCGGCCTGGCCAGGGGCCGGATAAAAGTCCTTGGCGGGCCGCATGTGGCCCGCGGGCCGTAGTTTGAGGACCCATGGTGTACGCTATCCATACATGTTATCCGGGGATACGGTACCCCTTCTAACCTTTGTGCAATGACGTGCAATCCATACTGGGCCTAACACCGTCTGAGCCTGCCTCATGCTGTATAGACATATATTTTGAATGTGTACGCTATCCATACATGTTATCCGGGGATACGGTACCCCTTCTAACCTTTCTGCAATGACGTGCAATCCATACTGGGCCTAACACCGTCTGAGCCTGCCTCATGCTGTATAGACATATATTTTGAATGTGCACGCTATCCATACATGTTATCCAGGGATACGGTACCCTTTCTAACCTTTGTGCAATCACGTGCAATCCATACTGGGCGTGAGAACGGCTGGCGAGCTGTTAAGCAAGCTACAGCACCTGTCCAGACAAGTACAGGGATTCCCTAGCGAGGAGACTTATTTGATTGTTTTCTATGTTGGGACAGCAATTTTTGGGGAGCACTATACGCTGGAGAATGATAGATGGGGCCCACCATACACTGGAACATTCCAAAGGTGGACATCAGACACTGGAGCAGCATTTACAGGGCCCATTATACAATAGAGCAGTAGAAATGGGGCCCATTATGTTTGGAGCATTATTTGGGCCCATAAGACAGTGGAGCTTCATCCATGGGGACCAACATATACTGTAGCATTATGTGGAGCTCATCATATACTGTTTCAAACATTATATGGGACCAATGATTTTGTATGGAGAAATAGATGGGCCTCGTCATGAGATGTAAAAAGTGAGGTATTTTTCATTGTACTATACCGCTATTTCTCTGCCGTATCGGAGCATGATGAGTTGTGGTATGTGTTAAAGGGGCGCTCTTTCGCCCAGGGCACATGAAAACCTGCAGCCAGCCCTCCCCCCCACAAATTTAGCCAAATAACCCCCATTTTTCAGTGCGTAACTTGTATTATGAAGTTAATTAAGGTTGACAAGCTTAAGTAAGAAGAATTGATGCTTTTGGCATTCAAATGAGCACTGTAGGTGTGTTTCCTGTCCTCCTCTCACTGCCGACTTTTATTCCCCATTGACTTACATTGGGTTTCATGTTTCGGGACGACCCCGACTTTTCCCTATAATCGGACGATCTTGCTCGACCCGACTTTTGGAAAAGTCGGGTTTCACGAAACGAAACGCAACCCTAAAAAAGCAAAAGTCGCTCAACTCTATTCATAACCCATTATACCTGCACTGGTAAGGCCCTATGGGCGCACTTTTGTGTTTTTTTTTATCTTTGAGGGTGACAAGCGGCTTCCGGTAACCCGGCGGGGTTACGAAGGGGACAAGCGACTTCCGGTGGATCGGCGCGTACACGAAGATGGCGCAGCTGGAACTGCAGTGACATCAGCTGCTGTGTGTGGGTGAACAGCAGCCGGAGATGCCGGTGATTTGTGGAAGCGGGAACTGTGGCAGTGCCAGAAGGAGCTGGTGTGGTGTTGTGCTTAAAGGGCCAGTACCAGCCTGAAGGAAAAAACTGTACTGTGTGAACTGTGGCATAAGAAGTTCTGCAGAACGGACATGGGGAAATCCCAAAAAGGAGTGGTAACCCAAAAAGGGGTGGAGTCCCAAAAGGGGGCGGTGGCCCAAAAGGAGTGGTAACCAAAAAAGGGGTGGAGTCCCAAAAGGGGCGGTGACCCAAATTGGAGTGGCAACCCAAAAAGGGGTGGAGTCCCAAAAGGGGGCGGTGACCCAAATTGGAGTGGTAACCCAAAAAGGGGTGGTGGTCCAGAAAGGGGCTAAGTGTGAAGAAGTGACAGCACTGGGTGACTCAGTGGAAAT
Organism: Dendrobates tinctorius; assembly: GCF_039654945.1. Lineage (NCBI taxonomy): Eukaryota > Metazoa > Chordata > Amphibia > Anura > Dendrobatidae > Dendrobates > Dendrobates tinctorius. The sequence goes on from NW_027361672.1 coordinate 17,892,367, forward strand.
GTCTGGAGTACCGCAGTGTATGTTCAGGTCTTTTTCAGAATGTGGAATATCCTTTCCGGGGAGTAATGATGGGCCACAGATGTGTACAGTGATGCTGCATCGGGAAGGAGCCTTTGGTCGGCTGGAATCAGAGAGTCAGGTGAGTCTGACAGGAACTCCTCTCATTTTCTCTCTGACCTAGAAAAACGTCAGGGTTCGCTGTAAACACGGGGTCACAGTGAACTACGCAGTAGACAGAGTAGTGTTTGAGGGGACCAAAGGTGGTGAGTGCCAAGGTAGAGGGATACCACGGGACTTAGTCTATGCCTGGGAGAGGGGCCAGGACTTTCTTTTGTTTGATGACATTTGGTCGGATGATGGAGATGCTTCAACTGTGGGGCCAGCAGACACTGAGACAGTGACGGCTCCTGACATGGACTGGTCAGAGGTAGAACTGACCAGAGGAAGAAGTACATCTGCCCAACTGACGGACCTGACGTCTCGTGATAAGACAGATGGTGGGCTGGGGGATGAGACGACTGGACTAGACACATTGGTGCTGGACGGTAACTGGAGGGTTCACTCGACTAGGGTGACTGACCCAGTGGTACCCTTTAACGATATAATTAAAGAGGTAGTGGTGCGACACGTGATGGACAAAAGAGAACAAGATTGTGAGATACAGCTGATAAAGGAGACTGTAACAGAACATGTCGAACGGGAAAGAGTCCTAAGGCAAGCAGCTGAGCACAGAGTGGATGAGCTGGAGAAGGAAGTCTCTGAGCTCAGAGGTCACCTGTCAGCTTGTAAAACCATGAACAAGACCCTGTTGGAAGATATGGAGGTGCTCAGAGAGGCCCAAGAGAAGCATCAACAGGAGATTCTCAGGAGAGATGACGAGCGTCGCTACCTGGCAGAGGAGCGAGATAAAGTTCTGCAAGAACTCAGTGGAGTAGTAAAAGGTCTTCTGCAGGAGAAGTGGTGGGGCGAAGACGTACAGCGGCCGTGCCCGACTGATAGCAAGGCAGAACTGCCAAAGCCCATCTTGGAAAAGGGTCCTGAGGACTGTAAATCTCAGGAAGATGATGAGCCAAGAGCTGCACAAGACAGTCACCCGGTCTTGGCAGATACCTTGAGGGAAGTGTCCGTGGGGAACCCAGAGCCATCTGTCCAGGATGAGAGCAAGTCCATGACCTTCAAGTGCGTGATGGAGGTACCCGAAGACGTGCGAGAAGCGTGTGCCAGCGAAGGTGTGCATGAGACCTTTAAAAAGGCAGTAAAGGCCTATAGTGTGAGCTGGGCACCAGAAACAAACCAGTTGGTGATACTGGCAGAAACGGAAGACACAGAGAGAAGGGTGGCTGTCCTGAAGGAGATGCACCTACAATGTCTCTGCACGAAACAGATGCTCGTGGAACGTAATAGGAAAGCCGCTTGACGTCTGGAGCTTGCAAGGGAGGCTCAAAGTCGGCTGGGCTTTGTGGAAGACATAATTCCGGTACCCAGAAATCTGGTGGGGAAAGTCGTTGGCAGACTTGGAAAGGTGATGCAGGAGATGGTGAATCGATCCAGTGTGAAGAGAGTGAGGATCCCACCTGCTGGTGAAATCCAAGTCGTTGTTGAAGATGACATGGTTCCTGTCATTGTGGTTGGTTCAGTGGAAAGCATTGGGAAGCTTCGCATGCTCCTGGAATATCGGGTAGCGTACCTGAAGGAGATTGAGCAGCTAAGACAGGATCGACTGCAGATGAATGAGCAGATAGAGAACATCCAGTGGCGTCCACCTCCAACCCAAGGTGTAAGGACCCGAATGGATCCTCCAAGGAATGAAAGGACAGGTAGTCGAAGGCAAGAACGTCGAGAGTCCGCAAGTGGCCATTCTAATCTTAGTAACATAGGCACGAGACTCAGTGGCGGACATAGCGACAGAGGGTCAGACTCAGACCAGCCAGTTGGCCCAGCTGGACGTGGGACTTATGCGAACTGGGAGAGCCGGCCAGTGAGAGAAAGGTCGGGTGACGGAGCACACTGCAGACAGGTGGAGACTAAAGAGTGTCTGGTCACACTGACGGACGTTAACGGGAAGGCCAAAGCCCAAGGCCGAGATACTGACGGCTGGGGGCAGGGGAGGCCTAACGTAAACATGATGCAGTATGACTACCGAAACAGACGGAAATGGTCTTCTCGACTTGTAGGGCAAGGTGACATGGGTGCCAGGTCTCAAGATTCCTGGGTGATGTCATGTGTTCAACCCCACAAGTTTGAACAGAGGGGGGAGGTATGTGGTGTACTGACCACTATGTCAGCTAGGGGGCGCTGTGTGGGTGTCCCAGGACGGGTGTACAGGCACATTCAGTGTGGTAACAGGAGTAGGGTCCTAAATGACCATTATGGGTCTCAAGGTGGGTGGCCTTGGGATGCAGGCTCCAGGGTGTATTGATCAGCAGAGGTACTGCTGATATTTCTGTTACACTGTGTCAGGGAAGCCTGTGTGTGTCTATGTGCAATACAACCTTTAGTGATGTCATAGCCATGTGAACACCTGTAGGTGTGGTTACAGGGCTATGTAATTGAGGTGTTTGGCACATGTGAGGGAGTGTGAGGGAGTCTGTCAGAGTGTGGACAGACTTCCATGTGTCTAGGTGGGACACTACAGAAAGTGTATATGGGGAGGACTACAGCTCCCAGCATGTGGTGAGACTCTCGGTCCGAGTCTCCAATCACGGACGTTTTGTGTTCCTTTGCCTGAGCTGAAGGTTACTTTTCAGTGTTACGCTGCCTTGTGGGTTTATGAAGTGAATAAACCTCTTGAATTTTGGTAAGAACCTGTCTCATGATTGTCTCCTGCTGCACCTAAAGCGAGTCACATCCTTACAGTATGTGGTATGTATGTAGTATATATGTATGTTGTATGAATGTAGTATATATGTAGCATGTATGTAGTATGTATGTATGCTATATGAATGTAGTATGCATGTAGTATGTATGTAGTATGTTTTTTTTGTTTTTTTTTTACATTCAACACATTAGCTGGATGATGGGACTACAACTGTCCCATCATTGGCTGATGTGTCAGTCACTGTCAATGTAGCAGGCATCGCCCGATGGGACTTGTAGTCCCATCGGACGATGCCTGCACACACACAAGGCCCCCGGCAGGCCCGTACAGACCACCGACAGCCGGCACAGGCCCCCGGCAGGCCTGCACAGACCCCCGAGAGGCCCATACAGACCACCGGCAGCCGGCACAGGCCCCCGGCAGGCCCATACAGGCCCCCGGCAGCCGCACAGGCCCCCGACAGGCCAGCACAGGCCCCCGAGAGGCTCGTACAGACCACCGAGAGGCCCATACAGACCCCGCCTGCACACACAGACACGCACAGTGTCTGCCCACGCACCGCCCACACTCTTCCCCCTCCCGAACTGGCTGTACAAGGCAAGAAAGGGGTTTTTTCAATTCCGATATTTCTGTCCCATTGACTTGAATGGGACTTCCGGGATCGGAATCAGTGATACCCGATACATTTTTTAGATCAGCAGATCCATTCCGATCCGATATTTTTCAGTATCGGGTGGTATCGCTCAACACTAGTATTAATCCAACAGGATAATTTTGTCAATAAGATAGGAATTTATTGAAATATATTAAAAAATACAATATTTTTTTTTCTAAAAATGCATTTACAGTATACAGCTCTGGCAAAAATTAAGAAACCACCACATCAAAACCCTGTCATGGGCAGCCCATTCTCCAGACCTGAACTCCATTGAAAACCTCTGAAATCTAATCAAGAGGATGATGGATAGTCAGAAGCCATCAAACAAAGAAGAACTGCTTAAATTTTTGCGCCAGAAGTAGTGTGAAAGAGTGGTGGAAGCATGCCAAGAAGCATGAAAGCTGCTTTTAAAAATCATGGTTATTCCACAAAATATTGATTTCTGAACTCTTCCTGAGTTAAAACATTAGTATTGTTGTTTCTAAATGACTTGTTTTCTTTGTATTATTTGAGGTCTGAAAGTACTGTTTTTTTATTTTGACCATTTCTCCTTTTCAGAAAAAAAATACAAAATGTATTGCTTGGAAATTCGGAGACATGTTGTCAGAAGTTTGTAGACTAAAAGAACAATTTACATTTTATTAAACAATATACCTATAAAGAGAAAAATCAGACAAACTGAACATTTGAAAGTGGTCTATTAATTTTTGCCAGAGCTGTATGTATATTTCCACACAAGAAATGTGGTATCGCTGTAATCATACTAACCTGTAAAATAAAGCTGCCTAATCAACTTTTCCACACGCAGAACCTGAAACCCCCCCTCCTGAATTGTTGGTTTTTGTTCATTCTGACTTCCAAAAAACTTAATAGAGAGTGATCAAAAAATGTCATGTGCTCGAAAATGGTACAAATAAAAATGTCAACTCGTTCCTCAAAAAATAAGCCCTCACATGGCTCTATTGGTAGAAATATAGAAAAACTATAGCTTTCAAAATATGGCAATGCAAAAACTAGATTTTACATAAAAAAGCGTTTTTTAAGTAAGTGAGAGCAGATAAGCAAAAAAAACCTTTATAGATCTGGTATTGCTGTAACCACACGGACCCAAAGAATAAAGTTATTTAATCACTTATACCACACCAGGAACTATGTAAAAAAACTAAATAAAAACATTTCTTCATGTGCTGCTGATTTTTTCATTCTGCCTTTCAAAGATCGCAGTAAGACTCGGCTCACATTTAGGCCAGTTTCACACGTCCAGATAATTCCGGTACCGGTAAACACGGTACCGGGGCTATCCATGTTTCCATGTGGACACGTGGTACCTCTGTGTGTCACATGTGTGGCAACAGTGTGCCACACTTGAGCCACATCAGAACCACACGGACGGCCGCCGGGAAGTAGCAGTACAGTAAGCGCTGTTCCCGGTGGCTGGTGCTGACCGCGGCTGTCATTCTGCTCTCCTGCTCTGCCAGCAACAGCAAGCAGGAGAGCAGAATGAATGAAAACCCGACGTGGGGTCGCCCTCTGTTTATGAATCAACCAGATGAAACTTACATCTGGGGACTGCAGCCCTCAGCTGTCAGCTTCATCAAGGTTAGTTCTCAAGAATAGAGGGGTCCCCACGCTGTTTTTTAAAATATTTAAATAAATAATTTTAAAAACCTGCGTGGGGTCCCCCCTATTTTTGACAACCAACCTGACTAAAGCCGACAGCTGAGTGGTGATATTCTCAGGCTGGTAAGGGTCATTGATCTTGGCCCCCCATAGCCTAAAAACAGCAGCCCCCAGCTGCCCAGAAAATGCGCATCTATTAGATGTGCCTATTCTGGAGCTTTGCCCGGTTCTTCCCACTTGCCCTGTAGTGGTGCCAAGTGGGGTAATAAGGGGTTAATGCCACCTTTCTATTGAAAGGTGACATTAAGCCCAGATTAGTAATGGAGAGCCTCTCCATTACTAATCCTATAGTAAAAAAAAGGGTTAAATAAACACACAATAAGAATAAAGTATTTTAATGAAAGAAGACAACACAGTTTTAAAATCTTTATTACACTGCTAATTCCATTGCGACTCCCTCGATCTTCTGTAAAAAAGGTGAAAATAAAAAAAAAACAATATACATTACCTGTCCGGCGCTCAGTCACGTCCCACGGCGTAATTCATCTTGGGGGGGGGTCAATACATTTACAGGTGGAGCGCTGCTAACACAGCCACTCCTGACTGTAAACGAATGTAGAATGAATGGAAGCAGAGCGCAGACTCAGTGATATAAGGTGTTATTAACCTCTTATTACCCCACTTGCCACCACTACAGGGCAAGTGGGAAGAACCGGTCAAAGCTCCAGAATAGGTGGCTCCGGTACGTGTAGTGACAGTTTTCTCACGTACCGGAGACACTGACACACGTAGACCCATTCAAATGAATGGGTCTATGCACATATCAGTGTGTTTTCACAGACAGTGTGTTCGTGTGCAAAATATGCTGACATGTCCGTTTTAACATGGACACACGGCCCGCAACACGTGCTGCACATGTGCGCATGGAGAACAGTTCACACTGTCCTCCGTGCTCACAGATGGCCGCCGGGAAGAAGCGCTACTGTAAGCCACTGTTCCCGGCGGCTGGTGCTGACTGCGGCTGACATTCTTCTCTCCTGCTCTGCCGGCAACAGCAAGCAGTAGAGAATGAATAAAAACCCGACATGGGGTCCCACTGGCAGAAAATTCCCTATTATGAGGCAGATGTAGGCACTGTGAACATTGTCTAGTCTATTATCCGGCGGTGTCCATCTTTTTGGTGTGTATAAAAGTGCCGTCGGCCACAGTATGGTGAGCTTCGGAAAAGAATGGACACCACTGAACAGAAGGCAAGCAGAGTTTAGAATAACTCTGCTGCCTCATTATAGTGACTGGAAACCTCAGGGGTTGCATCTGAATCACATTACTTGAGATTTAGATGGAAACTCCGATGTAAGTACTTATTGTAGATGACAGGAGAAATGTGATCCCCAACGTTATGTAACATTATGTAAAATGGTCAAAATAAAAGTTTAAACTTAATCCACAAAAAAAAGAAGTCCCCATTCAGGTCCATCATCTGTCAATGGAAAAGCGATATGGCTCCTTGCTCCTCAAAAGAAATTCAGCAAATTCTGCACTCTCTAATCCAAATGTCCCCTTCCTTTCTGAGCCCTAGCATGCCTAAACCACATTTAGCATCCACAAGTTTGGCATATCTGTAACAATGAAAGCCCATCTAATTTACAGGTGCATGTCTCCAGAAGCATAAACTGTGCACAATGTATGGTCACTGCAACGTACAGGTCACTACAATGGCTGTTTGCAATTTTCACTCAGCTACATCCACTGCTGCTTGTTTCTGGAAAACACCTATTAGTGTTAGGGACTTGCAATATCATAAGGAGCCTTGACGTTGGCTTGCAGGCTCTATCTATTTTGGCCAAAATATTAACCAATACCTCATTTAATGTACTCATTGTATGCATTAATTTTTTGCACTTATATCATTTTTTGCAGGATGCAGTCGGGCCTCTTTTTGTTGGCTTGGTCTATTGGGGCGTCTGTCACTGTGTGTTGCATATTTTAGTGCTGTAGCGGCCCGCCTGATAATACTATGGGCGTCATTAATAGGTTGCAAGTCAGACACTTTGCATCACACTTATATATGTGTGACTGACGTTCTATGCAAGCCTTATCTATGTGCATTTTTCCTACTAGGCAGCCAACCACACCATGGTTTGTTAGGTGTGGGGTGGTTGTTTTTATCAGTAGTTTGCACCTGAGGTGCCCCTTGCCTCTATTAGTGGAGGCCAGCTACATCCTGCTATATTTGCATTTGTCATCAGACAGGGTTTTGGTAAGGCCATATCTTGTTGTGTGAGTTTTTCTGGAAAACACCTACGGCATCAAAATCATCACTAAACCTGTAGATAGCTTCCAAGGGGGTATAATTTTCATAATGGGGTCACTTGAAGGGGGATTCTGCTCTTCTAGCATTTAGGGGCTCTGCATATGGAGTCCGCACATGATTCTAGGAAAATCTGTACTACAGGCGGCAAATAGCACTCAGTCCTTCCTGAGTCTTGCCGTATGGTTAAGCAGCACTGTACAGCTACATATGGGGTATTTCTACATTCAGCAGAAATTGTGGTGCAAATTTTAGTGCCATTTTAACCCATTGCCCAGTGAAAAAATGTAAAATGCTGGGCTAAAACAAAATTTTGGGGGTAAAGATTGAATTAATTTTTTCTTCGCAGCCCAATGATATACAATTCTGTGACTCACCTGTGGTGTCAATATGATCACTGTATACCTACATGAATTAATTGAGAGGTGTAGTTTGTAAAATGGGCTCACTTATGGGGGGTTCTGCTGTTTTGGCACCTCAGGAGATCTGACAATGTGACATGGCACCCTCAAACCAGTCGAACAAAATCTGAACTCCAATATGGCTCCTCTTCCCTTCTGAGCTTTGTACTATGCCTCAAAAGTAGTTTTCAACCACATATAGGGTATCGGCTTACTTAGGAGAAATTGCAGAATAAATTTTGGGGTCCATTTTCTCTTGCTATCCTTGTGAAAATGAAAAAAATTGGGGCTAAAACACTTTTTGGATAAAAATATATATATTTTTATTTTCGCAGATCAAAGTTGTAAAATTCTGTGAAACTACTGTGGGTTCAAGATGCTCATTACAAATCGAAAGAAAAAAATTGGGGCTAAAATAACATTTTTGTGGAAAAAAATAGATTTTTTTTATTTTCAATGCACTACGCCATAAACTTCTGTGAAGCACTTGGGGGTTCAAGGTGCTCACGACTAGAGTTGAGTGAAACGGGTCGGTCAAATTCAAAAGTCGGCGACTTTTGCTGAAGTCGGGTTTCATGAACCGAAACCCGACCATAGCGTGAGGACGGCCACGAGGTCGGCGACCTGAGCGCCAAAGTCGCGTTTCAAATGATGCTTCCAGCGCCCTTTTTCAGCCAATGATGGAGGATGCACACTGTGGGCAACGCAATGACATAGGCATCGGTCACCACCATCTTTGAGAAGGGCATGCAAGTGATTGGCTGGCTTTGTGTGGCATCACAGGGGCTATAAAATGGCGTGCACATCTTACTTCTGCCGATCTTAGCATTAGAGAGAGGTTGCTGCTGCTGATTCAGAATAAAGGAGAGCATTAGGCAGGGAAGAAGAACCAAAAAACTGCTTCTGCTGTTAGAGATTTGTGGCGCCCCTGGGGATTCAGTTGTCACAGAGGTACTGCACCTCCTCCTGAGGTGTGACACCCCACCATCCAGGTAGGTTGGAGGCTCCTGACCACGCTCCAACACTTGCATCCCACACAACACAGTAGTTCAGCAAAGCCACATTGCGGCTCCCTGCTTGGAGTGTAGCAGAGCACCTTTGGTGGCTCCCTGCTTGGAACACGAAATGTGCTGGGAGGCAGGTGGAGTTAGAATACATAAAAGAGCGGGAAGGTTTAGGATTTCAGGTCAGTCAGTCAGTCGGTGAGTGGAGAGGAGTGAGGAGAGAAGATCCCTGAGAGAGGGATGGAGAAAGGAGGTGCTGCAGCAGACCTCAGTGACCTGGGTCTGCTGGCACGGGAAAGGAAAGAAGGAGAAAGACATTGAACAGAAACCTGATCTTCCATAAGAAGGAGAGACTAGTATTGAACGAAGGAGTGAAAGGGAACAGAGGACGTGGGTTAGGAGAGAACCCTACCTAGAAGATCTAAGCGCAAGGCCGGGGCCCGGGCCCCGAGATTTTATGGATACTAATGGTCCTACAGCAGACACTGGTGGAGTAGTCAGCTGTAAATGCACTACTCCCATCTAAGACTTGGGGGCACAAAAGCAACTTGGATAGTGAGCCAGGACTCAGGAGTATGGAGTCCCCTAAGCAGGCTACAGCTGTCTGCCGTACAAGTATGGTTCTTGGGAACATCTGTCAGGAGGAACTCCAGTGTAACTCAGTACTAGGAGTACTTCACACCAAAGGCGCTATAAGAGGAGATGTTCAGAAAGGCACAGGTTGGCGGAGTGTTGGAAGGGAGCTTTCCATCTTGTCTGGCGGTTGACTGGGTCCTGGACCCGGAGGACACAGCACGGAGGCAGGCATCTGTGTGTACTACAGACTGTGAGTAAAGCTTTGGAACTACATGCCCTGGTGTCCTCCACTTATTCCGGCGCCAACCTGTCCAGCACTGCTACATCCCTTGCGCCTGACACTACAACATCTACGTGTCACTTCACCTACTCTGCCCTGGGACTACAGCCCTGCCTGTGGAGGTCTATAATATCACTGCTGCACCACACCATCTGTCCCAGAGGATCTGTCTGCAGCGTCGGCTTAACATCTCACTTGCCGAACACCACAGGTGGCGTCACAAACTATTCCATTAACTACATTCCACTGCTATGATGAGTCACCGAAGGAGGAAAAAACAAAATACCAGCTAAGTCCAGAAAAACCAGAGAGGTTGGCAGCTATCGGATCGCAGACCCCTGAACCTATCCACAACAACTAGCAGTAGCCGTGGGGGGTTCCTACGGTGCCCTAGACCCCTCGATCACAGCTGGAGAACTATATAGCCTAAAGACAGAAAGGGGAAAAACTAAACTGCCCCAGAGCAGACCCCAAAGCAATAGGCAGCCCCCAACATATAATGACGGTGAAGCAAGATGAAAACACTAACACAGATAGAAAGATAGGTTGAGCAAATGATGGGGCCCAAGCTAACTACATAGGACAGGATAGGAAAGCTGCTGTCTGCATCCGCAAAAACCCTATAAAAATGAGCCAACCGACTGATAGGAAAAACAGGCCCTGAAGTTGCTAGGCTTCAAAAGACTATATCAGCACTCAGGTATATTCTGAAGACAGAGCAAAAGTTCAACAGATCAGAGACAAAAATGGAATTCAGCTCACCCCCGGCCGGGGATGGCAGAACTCCCAAAAAAAAAGGCAAAAACAAAAACAAAACTGAAGAGTACAAAGCAGAGCAGAAAAACTTAGCTTTGAGATGCAGGAATCAGACTGGTCTCCAAGAATCCAGCAGGAAAATCACCAGCCAGGAAGAAGGGCGTCGACAGCCTTATATCCAGTCCTCAATTCCAGCCACCCAGTCATCATCTAGCTGCCCAGGTGTCTGATAATCAGCCTCACTACCTTCCTTCACCAGAGGAGGGAGTTCATCAGACCTCAATAGTGAAGGGAAAAATGAACTCACAACAGTACCTCCCCTTGAGGAGGGGTCACCGAACCCTCATCCATGCCACCAGGGCGATCCGGGTGAGCCCGATGAAAGGCATGCATCAATCTTTCGGCATGAATATCAGAGGCAGAGACCCAGGAATTATCCTCCTGACCAAAAACCTTCCACTTAACCAAATACTGGAGTCTCCGTCTAGCCAGACGGGAATCCAGTATCTTCTCTACCTCATATTCCATGTTACCTTCAACCAATATAGGGTCAGGAGGTGCCACCACAGGAACTACTGGTTCAACAAACCTCTTCAACAAGGACTTATGAAACACATTATGAATTTTAAATGTGACAGGAAGAGCCAACCGAAAAGAGACCGGATTAATAATCTCCGTAAGGTCCGTTGTAAGGTCCAATAAATCTAGGCTTAAACTTAGGAGAAGCCACCTTCATAGCGATATTTTTTGATGACAACCAAACCAGATCACCCACCTTAAACTGGGGACCAACGGTCCTGTGCCGGTTGGAAAACCGCTGGGCCTTTTCCTGGGAGAGAGACAACTTATCCACTACTTGGTCCCAGATCTGGTGCATTCTCTCCACCACAGTGTCAACACCTGGGCAGGCAGAAGGCTCCACCTGCCCTGAAGAAAATCGAGGGTGAAAACCAAAGTTACAAAAAAAAGGTGACATCAAAGTGGCAGAACTAGCTCTATTATTTAAAGCAAATTCGGCCAAGGGCAAAAATGAAACCCAATCATCCTGATCGGCAGAAATAAAACATCTGAAATACGACTCCAAAGTCTGGTTTGTTCTCTCCGTCTGCCCATTGGTCTGAGGGTGAAACGCAGAGGAGAAGGACAACTGAATTCCCAGCTTGGAACAGAAAGTCCTCCAAAATCTAGACACAAACTGAACTCCTCTGTCAGATACAATGTTCTCAGGAATCCCGTGCAAGCGAACCACCTGTTGCAAAAACAAGGGCACCAACTCTGAGGAAGATGGCAACTTAGGGAGTGGTACAAGATGGACCATCTTAGAGAATCTATCACAAATCACCCAAATAACAGTCATTCTCTGAGAGACAGGCATATCAGAGATAAAATCCATTGAAATATGGGTCCATGGCCTCCTGGGCACCTGCAAAGGCATCAACAAGCCACTAGAGCGAGAACAAGGTTTAGACCGGGAGCAAGTCCCACAGGACTGCACAAAATTCCTGACATCATGAGACAAGGCGGGCCACCAAAAAGACCGACTCACCAGATTTCTAGTACCAAAAATACCTGGATGACCAGCCAATGCAGAGCAATGAACTTCAGACATCACTCTCTTCCTCCACTGGTCAGGAACATACAACTTTCCACTGGGACAACGCTCAGGTTTGTCCTCCTGAAACTCTTCCAGAGCACGTCTCAAATCGGACGAGATGGCAGAAAGAACTACCCCCTCGCCTAAGATGGTAGCAGGCTTAGTCACAACAGGAGAATCTGCAAGGAAACTCCTAGAGAGGGCGTCTGCCTTGACATTCTTAGTGCCGGAAGAAAAGAGACCACTAAATCAAAACGTGTGAAAAACAAGGCCCACCTAGCCTGTCTAGGATTCAAGCGCTTGGCCGACTCCAGGTAAATCAAATTCTTGTGGTCAGTAAGGACCACGACTTGGTGTTTGGCTCCCTCCAACCAATGTCTCCACTCCTCAAATGCCCATTTCATGGCCAACAGTTCCCGATTCCCCACATCATAGTTACGTTCGGATGGAGAGAACTTTCGGGAAAAGAAAGCATAAGGATTCATTTTAGATGTCACAGGATCTTTTTGGGACAACACCGCTCCTGCACCAATCTCAGAAGCGTCCACCTCCACCTGAAACGGGAGTGAGACATCAGGTTGCCGCAAAACCGGAGCAGAAGTGAATCTTCGCTTCAGCTCCTGAAAGGAAGAAACAGCCTCCGGAGACCAATTCAGCACATCAGCACCCTTCCTAGTCAAATCCGTCAATGGCTTGGCAATACCAGAAAAATTAGCTATAAATTTAGGATAAAAATTAGCAAAACCCAAAAACTTCTGGAGGGCCTTCAAAGAAGTGGGCTGAACCCAATCATAAATGGCCTGTACCTTGGCCGGATCCATTTCAATAGTTGACGGAGACAAAATAAATCCCAAAAATGAAATCCTCTGTACCCCAAAAAGGCATTTCGATCCCTTGACATACAGGGAATTCTCCCTCAAAATCCGGAACACAGTCCGAACATGTGCCACATGAGTGTCCCAATTCTTGGAGAAGATCAAAATATCATCCAGATAGATATTCAAAAATTTATCCACAAAGTCTCGGAAAATGTCGTTCATGAAGCACTGGAAGACAGAAGGGGCATTAGTGAGCCCAAAAGGCATCACCAGGTACTCAAAATGTTCCTCCGGAGTATTAAACGCCGTCTTCCATTCATCCCCATGCTTAATGCGAATAAGATTATACGCCCCCTGAGGTCAAGCTTGGTAAACCAGCAAGCACCTTTAACTCTGGAGAATAGATCAGAAATCAGGGGTAACGGATACTGATATTTAACAGTAATTTTGTTGAGGGCACGATAGTCAATACAAGGCCTTAATGAACCATCCTTTTTAGCCACGAAAAAAACCCAGCACCTAAGGGTGAAGAGGATGGTCTAATATGACCCTTCTCCAATGCCTCCTTAATATAGGATCGCATAGCCTCATGCTCGGGTACAGATAAATTGAAAAGCCGACCCTTGGGGAATTTACACCCCGGGTTCAGCTCAATTGTCATAACTCCTATGAGGAGGCAAAGACGCAGACTCATTCTCACTAAATACATCATAAAAGTCAGCCAAATAGTCAGGAACATCATGCGACTGGGGAGAGGTGGAGAAAACAGGAGCATCACTAAGGGCACACCGACAACCCCAATTCACCACAGACAAAGATTTCCAATCCAGAACTGGATTATGGATTTGCAACCAGGGAAACCCCAGAACAATGGTATCATGCAAATTATGCAACACCAAAAATCTGCAATTTTCTTGATGGTCTGGGGCGACCCGCATTACCACCTGGCTCCAAAACTGAGGTTTATTCTTTGCCAAAGGAGTAGCATCAATACCCCTCAAAGGGATAGGTGTCCGCAGAGGTGTCATAGGAAATCCACAACGTTTAGCAAAATCCAAGTCCATCAGGTTAAGAGCTGCTCCTGAATCCACAAAAGCCTTGGCGGAAAATGTGGACAGGGAGCAGATCAGAGTAATTGCCAGAAGAAACTTAGGTTGAACACCACCCACAGAAAACGTGTGTGCACAACGTTTCTCTCATTTAGGGCAGACAGAAATAATATGCGAGGCATCTCCACAAAAAAAACACAGCTTATTACACCTTCTGAACTCCTGACGTTGCGCCCTAGACAAAACTCTATCACATTGCATAGGTTCAGACATTTGTTCAACAGGTGGCAACATCTCTCGTGTAGTTTTGCGTTCACGTAAACGCCGATCTACCTGAATGGCTAATGACATAGAATCGTCAAGACCAGAGGGAACAGGAAATCCCACCATAGTATCTTTTACAGTTTCTGACAAACCCTTCCGAAAGAGGGCTGCCAAGGCACAATCATTCCAGGTAGTAAGGACCGCCCACTTTCGGAATTTTTGACAGTACAACTCTGCCGAATCCCGACCCTGGCTTAATGCCAACAGGGTCTTTTCAGCCTGATCAATAGCATTAGGTTCATCATACAACAACCCCAAGGCCTGAAAAAATGCGTTCACATTATTCAGAATAGGATAATCAGGTTTCAAAGAAAACGCCCAATCCTGGGGATCGCCGCACAGCAAAGAGATGACAATTTTAACCTGCTGCGCGGAGTTCCCAGACGAGTTAGGCTTCAAGGCAAAAAATAATTTACAATTATTCTTCAAATTCAAGAATTTAGACCGATCCCCAAAAAACACATCCGGAGTGGGAATCTTAGATTCAGCAGCATGTGAATGAGCAAGATAGGCGGAAATTCCCCACACTTCAGCAGCGAGATGCTCCACACGATCAGACAATTGCTTCATCTCCATTAAGAGAAAAATTCCCCCTACGGCCTCAGAGATATAGAGGAAAAAATATGCACACAAAAAAAAAAAATTCTGACACTTTTTTTTTTTTTTTACAATTCTCTCCTGCTATTGAGTACCCTAGGATCTGCGGTATGGCTGGTGATTCTGTTATTATGATGATTCACCGAAGGAGGAAAAAACAAAATACGAGCTAAGTCCAGAAAAACCAGAGAGGTTGGCAGCTATTGGATTGCAGACCCCTGAACCTATCCACAACAACTAGCAGTAGCCGTGGGGGGTTCCTACGGTGCCCTAGACCCCTCGATCACAGCCGGAGAACTATATAGCCTAAAGACAGAAAGGGGAAAAACTAAACTGCCCCAGAGCAGACCCTAAAGCAATAGGCAGCCCCCAACATATAATGACGGTGAAGCAAGATGAAAACACTAACACAGATAGAAAGATAGGTTGAGCAAATGATGGGGCCCAAGCTAACTACATAGGACAGGATAGGAAAGCTGCTGTCTGCATCCGCAAAAACCCTATAAAAATGAGCCAACCGACTGATAGGAAAAACAGGCCCTGAAGTCGCTAGGCTTCAAAAGACTATATCAGCACTCAGGTATATTCTGAAAACAGAGCAAAAGATCAACAGATCAGAGACAAAAATGGAATTCAGCTCACCCCCCGGCCGGGGATGGCAGAACTCCCAAAAAAAAGGCAAAAACAAAAACAAAACTGAAGAGTACAAAGCAGAGCAGAAAAACTTAGCTTTGAGATGCAGGAATCAGACTGGTCTCCAAGAATCCAGCAGGAAAATCACCAGCCAGGAAGAAGGGCGTCGGCAGCCTTATATCCAGTCCTCAATTCCAGCCACCCAGTCATCATCTAGCTGCCCAGGTGTCTGATAATCAGCCTCACTACCTTCCTTCACCAGAGGAGGGAGTTCATCAGACCTCAATAGTGAAGGGAAAAATGAACTCACAACATTCCACCATTCAAACTTCCCCTATTAATTGGGCGCCCAGGGCCACGGACCGGGTCACCGCTGCTGTGACACGTCCCACTAACACTGGCCCGGTACCGAGTACCCCACAGCCCTGGGAGGGCGTCCCAGATTTCCACTGTACAACAGAACAGTTTGTGTGCAGTGACAGGGGAGGCTATATTTTTGTGCATCAGCTCTGTTGGTTATTAGGCTGCCTTATAAGGCTCCCTGATAGCTGCATTGCTGTTTCCACACTGCTGTGCAAACTGCTTTTTTAAAAGCAAAAATACTTTTCTTCCACTTTTCTGCACAGTTACCAAGCTTTTGTGTGCAGCAGTCTTGCTTATTAGGCTGCCTGTGTCCATAATTGGACTGAGAGCATAATTGTCAGCCTCCTAAAATCTCTAGTGAGATTCAAATTCTCAACAATACTACATACACTCTCCACCTTGTCATACACCATCCAATTTCAGCCTGTTACATTGAGGTGTAATCTCTACTGGGCCTGATACAATAGTTCAGCATCCTCAAATCTCCAGTGAGATTCAAATTCTCACCAATACTACATACACCCTCCACCTTGTCATACACCATCCAATTTCAGCCTGTTACATTGAGGTGTAATCTCTACTGGGCCTGAGACAATAGTTCAGCGTCCTCAAATCTCTAATGAGATTCAAATTCTCACCAATACTACATACACCCTCCACCTTGTCATACACCATCCAATTTCAGCCTGTTACATTGAGGTGTAATCTCTACTGGGCCTGAGACAATAACAATAGTTCAGCGCCCTCAAATCTCTAGTGAGATTCAAATTCTCACCATTACTTCATACACCCTCCACCTTGTCATACACCATCCAATTTCAGCCTGTTACATTGAGGTGTTATCTCTACTGGGCCTGAGACAATAGTTCAGCGTCCTCAAATCTCTAGTGAGATTCAAATTCTCACCAATACTACATACACCCTCCACCTTGTCATACACCATCCAATTTCAGCCTGTTATGTTGAGGTGTACTCTTCTGGGCCTGAGACAAGTTCAGCGTCCTCAAATCTCTAGTGAGATTCAAATTCTCACCAATACTATATACACCCTCCACCTTGTCATACACCATGCAATTTCAGCCTGTTACATTGAGGTGTAATCTCTACTGGGCCTGAGACAATAGTTCAGCGTCCTCAAATCTCTAGTGAGATTCAAATTCTCACCAATACTATATACACCCTCCACCTTGTCATACACCATTCAATTTCAGCCTGTTACATTGAAGTGTAATCTCTACTGGGCCTGAGACAATAGTTCAGCATCCTCAAATCTCTAGTGAGATTTAAATTCTCACCAATACTACATACACCCTCCACCTTGTCATACACCATCCAATTTCAGCCTGTTACTTTGAGGTGTAATCTCTACTGGGCCTGAGACAATAGTTCAGCGTCCTCAAATCTCTAGTGAGATACAAATTCTCACCAATACTATATACACCCTCCACCTTGTCATACACCATCCAATTTCAGCCTGTTACATTGAGGTGTAATCTCTACTGGGCCTGAGACAATAGTTCAGCGTCCTCAAATCTCTAATGAGATTCAAATTCTCACCAATACCACATACACCCTCCACCTTGTCATACACGATCTAATTTCAGCCTGTTACATTGAGGTATAATCTCTACTGGGCCTGAGACAATAGTTCAGCGTACTCAAATCTCTAGTGAGATTCAAATTCTCACCATTACTACATACACCCTCCACCTTGTCATACACCATCCAATTTCAGCCTGTTACATTGAGGTGTAATCTCTTCTACCTTGTTTTACAGTACCATATAGCTGGTGGTATTTTGGGTCCATTTTCACAAAAATGAGGAAGTATGGTGGAAGAGGCCGTGGAAATGGGCGGTGGTTGTCAGCTGGTCCTGATGGTGGTGGTGTTCGTGTTGCATCTGTTGGTAGTGGCAAAAGCACAATAGCACCTAAGGCAGGAGGTGTTGAGCCTGCGTCATTGTCTGGCTCCACGAGGCCTCGAAGGCTCCCTTTTCTGGGAGTAGGTAAACCGCTTTTAAAGCCGGAGCTTCAGGAGTAAGTTTTGGCTTACATTGCTGACTCAGCCTCCAGCTCTCTCGCCTCCTCTTCTGAAGTTTAAAAAAATAAAAGCACTGAGTCGTCAGTGGAGGCTCCTGGTCAGGAACAACACCTTTCCTTGTGTCCTTCACCCCTACCAAAAGTGAAGGATGCGGCAGGCCACACTACAGATTACTCCATGGAGCTCTTTTCACATACCATGCCTGGGTTATCAAGTCAAATTGTGAATTCCCCAGTCCAAGATGAATCTGACATGGAGTGCACTGATGCACAGCCACTGCTAGATTTTTCTGCTGGTACATTCACTCAGAGCACTACATTGTCCTCGCAGTGTACTGAAGCAGAATCAGACCCTGATGAAACTCAGGTGCCCCTTCCCGCATAGTATACCACCTTACACGGTGACACAGAGGAAGGTGCACATGAAATTGAAGAGGAGGTGATGGATGACCCAGTTGTTGACCCAGATTGCCATCCATTGGGGGAAGAGGGTGCCGCTGCCAATAGCTCAGAAGAGGAGGATCCGCAGCAGGCAACGATATCGCAACAACTGTTATCTGGCAGGACCGTAGCAGTCCAAAAACAGGTTACAAAAACCAAAAGAGTTGAAGGACAGCTTGGCCAGACAGTCAAATTAGCACAGCATGCAAGGCCTCAAAATGTCTTCGATAGAAGGAAGAGTGCAGTGTGGCACTTTTTTTAACAAAATCCTAATGATCAGGCAAAAGTTATCTGTAAGAAGTGCGCAAAGACCTTTAGCTGAGGGAAAAATCTGAGAAATTTGAATACCAGTTGCATGCTTAGACATTTAACCACCATGCACTTGCAAGCGTGGACGGACTACCAAACCTCACACACCACATGTGCACCTGCTCCGAATGAAGGTTGTCAGCAACGCTACATCGGTTCCCCCACTGTAAGCCCACCGGTTAGCACACCACCAGCAAATGTTGAGGTGTCGTCGCAAGGGCAAATCAGTCATGGAATCACAATGTTATTGCTACAAAAGACTGAATCTAGGCCATCAGCAACACCACCAACACCATCTCCAACCCTCTCTCCACCGCTAGTTCCACCATATGCAGCTCTCAAGTCCAGCTCACACTACCAGAGACTCTGAGTAGGACAAGAAAGTACTCATCCTCTCATCCGCATACACTGGCTTTGAACGCCCAAATTGCCAAACTAATCTCGTTAGAGATGATGCCCTACCGGTTGGTTGAAAGAAAAGCTTTCCGCGAGCTCATGGCCTACGCAGTACCATGCTATGACCTACCCAGTCGGCACTTCTTTTCACGAAAAGCCATCCCAGCCCTCCACGTGCATGTGAAAGACCGCATTGTCCAGGCACTCAAGCAGTTAGTGAGTGGAAAGGTGCACCTCACAACAGATGCATGGTCCAGTAGGCATGGCCAAGGCCGTTACGTGTCCATCACTACGCACTGGGTTAATGTGGTGGATGCAGGGTCCACAGGGGACAGTGCTGCCTAGCCCACGGTATAGGAAACAGTTGGCTGTAGGCGTTCGACCCTCCTCCTCCTCCAGAAGTGAAAGCTCGTCCACAGAGCGCAGTCGCACGAGCACTCCATCCTCAGCTGCCAGTGTTGCACACGAGGTGTCCCACTATCGAACAGTTAGTGGTAAGCATCAGCAGGCTGTGTTGAAGATGATGTGTTTGGGCGACAACAGACAAACCGTGGAGGTACTGACCGACTACTTGCAGCGACAAACTGAGTCATGGCTGGGCAGTCTACAACTTGAGGCAGGCAAGGTAGTTAGTGATAGCGGATGGAATTTTGTGGCAGCCATAGCCCTTTCAAAACTCAGACACATACCTTGCCTGGCTCACACCTTGAACCTGGTGGTGCAGTGCTTCCTCAATAATTATCCGGAGTTAACAGCACTGCTCCATAAGGTGCGAAGACTGAGCTCGCACATCTGCCGGTTGCCCGTACACTTCAGGCGTATGCAGAAGCTGCAGCAATTGCTGCACCTTCCCAAGCACCGCCTAATTATCGACGTTGCAACAAGGTGGAACTCCACTCTGCACATGGTTCAGAGGCTGTGCCAACAGAGGCAGGCTGCAATTCATTTGTGTAAGGATACATGGTCAGGCGGTTTGCGGGCAGACTTGGAGTTGTCTGGTGTGCAGTGGTCGAAGCAGAAAGACCTCTGTAAAGTCCTTCAGTGTTTTGAGGAATGCACACGGCTGGTAAGCGCAGACAACACCATCATAAGCATGAGCATCCCACTTATGCGTCTGCTCATGCAAACTTTGACGCACATTAAGGATCAGGCATCTGCAGCCGAGGAGGACGAGGAGGAGGGAAGCCTTGATGACAGTCAGCCATTGTCTGCTCAGGGAAGTCTCGTGGACGAGGTGGAGGAAGAAGAGGAAGAGGAGGAGGAGGATGTTGGGGATGATTATTTAGGGGAGGAGGATGCTTCTCAGGGTGCAAGACAAAATGTTGGTGTGGCAAGGTCAGGTACAGGGTTTGTGCGTGACTGGAGGGATGTTGATTTGCCAGAAAGTGCTCCTCCACCCAGCACTCGCAGTGCATCATTGACACCTGGAACATTGGCCCACATGTCTGATTATGCTTTGCAGATCCTAAAAAGGTACCCCCGAATTGCCAAAATGACTACTGGTTGGCCAACATCGTGGATCCACGCTATAAAGGCAAATTCCAAAACATCATGCCACAGAGAACCTAGAGCTAATATTGGCTAACAAACAAGCAAATCTGGTAAACCGTTTGAGGCATTCCCAGCACACAGCGGTGGTAATGTTTCTCCCACGAGCCGTAGGGGGCAACATGGAAGAGGTGTTCGTGGTGCACACAGCCGAAGTGGCGTTGGACACAGGGGTTTGATGACCATGTTGTGGACTGATTTTTCAAGTACAGCTCACACGACTGGTAATACTGCATCGATTGAAAGTGACAGGAGACAGCAGTTGTCAACTATGGTAACAAACTACTTCTCCTCCCGTATTGATGTTCTCCCTCACCGGTCATTCCCCTTTGACTATTGGGCCAGTAAACTTGACACCTGGCCTGAATTGGCACAATATGCCTTACAGGAGCTCGCTTGCCCTGCTGCTAGTGTGTTATCTGAAAGAGTCTTCAGTGCTGCTGGATCAATCCTGACAGAAAAAAGGACCCGTCTGTCGACCCAAAATGTTGATGATCTAACCTTCATTAAAATGAACCATGCATGGGTTTCAAAGGATTTTGTCGCACCCTCCCCTGCTGACATGTAGGTTGCCAGAAAAATGGCTCGCTTTTGTCCTCCTCTTCCGTGGACTTCTCCAATTACTCCATTTGCATCTGCTGAATGTCCAACATCAACATATGCCATTTTTTCCACCTCCCTAACTGGGCTGTCTCCCCCCACAAGGCCGGGGTCACCACCTGGCGCACGCACCCGTGCGAGTGCCGTTGCCCTGGACAGGTGGGTGGGCCCACTCTTGGGCAATGGCACTGGCACAGGGTCCCTCATAGTACAATCAAGTGTCTCTGATGGTGGGGGTGCACACCCGCCGTCAGACACCCGGCATACTATGAGGGGCCCTGTGCCAGTACCACCGGCCATGAGTGGGCCCCCCCTGCTTGCTCAGGGCACCAGCACTTGCAATACTTACCTCTCCCTGCTCCACCACTGTGTAGTCTGGCCTGTTAAATACTTCATTGGGACTGCCAATACAAATTTGGTGAAATGATAGATGATGGTAAGACGTAGCTATGCCCTGTCCTGCTGGGCTCTATCTTCAGATGATCAATGGCTTCCATTTGTTATGGACGTCGACTCACAATGAAATGCAGTGGTGGTTTATCATCAGCTTTCAAGGTTTTCCGACTCACAGACATGTGACATTCCTGCACACATTTTTAAATGTGTCCTCTCATGCCAATCCAATAGAATCGCCTACGGCCAGTGGCTTCTGTCTTTTGCACTCCAAAGTTACCTGACAGATCATGATAGGCAGTGAGGACAATGTCTACATCTCTCCTTGTGATCACAATTTGATGGAGATGAGTAACGGTGATGGGTTCCACGGTACTGCGATACAGCAAACCTTTCTTCACATGAACTGTTTTTACTGTCTCCACAGACAAAGTAATTGAGGGTCAGCATCGCCTCTGAGAATTCTCCCGGGAGTTTTTCCCGTGATTAGTTTTTCCAAAATTTCTGCAATCACTCGATTTTCCGTCTGTACGTGTATCCATCTCGTTTCCTCTTGAGGAGAGTCTGGACTGTCTTACTGAAACTGAAATATATATGAAGATTGAAAAATACCCCAACAGTGTATACTGGTGTACGCTTCGAATACATAATCCTTTTTCTACTTTTAGATTCTTGTCTAATCCATACTGAGGCTGTGAGTGTCTTTGTCGGACTCCGGAAATATACACGCAGATTTTTAATGTTTAAACTATGCTATATATACCTGCTATCTAGTGATACTGTACCATTTCTCAAATTTCTACAATCACGTTGAATCAATACTGGACCTGACAATGTCTGAGTCTGCCTCCTGATTAGAGATGAGCGGTGTTCGAGACGACCTGTTCGCGAAGTTAAAATTCCAGCTGTTTTGGGCGGTGTTCGAGCCGTTCGTCGAACTCGAACACTTTGCTTAAAATTCGGCTGTTCGAGGTTCCGTTCGAGAACGGTTCGTTCACCAAAAGAGTAACTTCATTTTCACATCAATAATGGTTTTCAATGTTAATAGACTGTTTCATGGCATAGTAGCGGTGTGTGGTAGCAAGCGGTGTAGTGCACCTGTCAAGGAGCTACACCGTGTGTGTTTCTAATAATTTTTTACCGCATCTTGTGCAGAAAATCCTTTAAGGCCTTGTAGCACTGTCTGCTACTCAGCAGAGGTGCCCACCAGTGAACCTAGCTATGCCTCCTGTTTATGAAACAACCAGTTTTTGACAGCATTTAGCACAGTTAATACTTTGGGCCTAGTAACTGTGTCTGCTACTCATCAGAGGAGCCCACCCGTGAACCAAGCTGTGCCGTCTGTTTATGTAAGGACTAGAGTTGAGCGACTTTTGGTTTTTTAGGGTCGCGTTTCGTTTCGTGAAACCCGACTTTTCCAAAAGTCGGGTCGAGCAAGATCGTCCGATTATAGGGAAAAGTCGGGGTCGTCCCAAAACACGAAACCCAATGTAAGTCAATGGGGAATAAAAGTCGGCAGTGAGAGGAGGACAGGAAACACACCTACAGTGCCCATTTGAATGCCAAAAGCATCAATTCTTCTTACTTAAGCTTGTCAACCTTAATTAACTTCATAATACAAGTTACGCACTGAAAAATGGGGGTTATTTGGCTAAAGTTGTGGGGGGGAGGGCTGGCTGCAGGTTTTCATGTGCCCTGGGCGAAAGAGCGCCCCTTTAACACATACCACAACTCATCATGCTCCGATACGGCAGAGAAATAGCGGTATAGTACAATGAAAAATACCTCACTTTTTACATCTCATGACGAGGCCCATCTATTTCTCCATACAGAATCATTGGTCCCATATAATGTTTGAAACAGTATATGATGAGCTCCACATAATGCTACAGTATATGTTGGTCCCCATGGATGAAGCTCCACTGTCTTATGGGCCCAAATAATGCTCCAAACATAATGGACCCCATTTCTAATGCTCTAGTGTATAATGGGCCCTGTAAATGCTGCTCCAGTGTCTGATGTCCACCTTTGGAATGTTCCAGTGTATGGTGGGCCCCATCTATCATTCTCCAGAGTATAGTGCTCCCCAAAAATTGCTGTCCCAACATTGAAAACAATCAAATAAGTCTCCTCGCTAGGGAATCCCTGTACTAGTCTAGACTCCTCGTCATCCCCATCTTCCATCTCACTGCACAGTATTTCAACCTTGCAAGTGCTGTCATCCTGGGCAAGCAGGGGGGGCCCACTCGTTGGCGATGGCACTGGCAGAGGGCCCCTGATAGTACGGTAGTGTGTCTGATGGCGGGTGGGCCGAACCTGCACTTTCATCTGCAGCTTCCTCTTTGTCACCATGTAAGATGGAACTGTATATGGGAAGGGTAACCTGAGTTTCATCAGGGTCAGATTCAGGTCGTGTAGCGTGCGAGGGGAATGTAGTGGTCTGGGTCAAAGTACCAGCAGATTCATCGAGCAGTGGCTGGGCATCAGTGCACTTGTGTCGCCCCCAGGAGTACGGTCGCCACAGTGGCATTACCTTCTTCCTAGGGAGTGTGATGTCATGCTTGGGAGCAACGAAGGATCTCTCTAGCAGGTTAACTGATTGGGCGGCGTTATTCCCACGAGTCATGACCCTCCAAACAGCGTTCATGAAGGCAAAGTGTTTGTTTTACGTGGGCAGTATGGTTGCAAAGCTGAACCTTAAAGGAATGTCCAGAAGGGCACCACCAGGAGTGGAGCCTACGGTTAAATTCGACTCCACCTGGGAAACCTCAACCATGCCAGCTACAGAACAGATGCACACATTGCAAGCTTAATTCCGTTAACGAACGAGACTCCGTCATGCCCCGCGGTCCGAGTCCGGCTTACTAGAGGGACACGTGAGGCTCTGGCACATGAGATTGGCCAATAACTGGTGTGTCATGCCCTTACATGTCCGTGGCTGCATGTGCGCTACACTGAAAAGGCCAGCGTTTGTCGCTTACAGGTGCAGATAACCCGCTGAACAACGTTAGTGATGGGGATCACTGATTACAATTATTACCCGCGAACAATGATTTCCCAGTAAGTGCAGGTCAACCGCAGTTCCGGAATTAGGCCTAACCGTCATTCCTGAAAAAATGAAAAACTTACGTGTGCAAACCACAGGTGCTGTAGCTTGCTTAACAGCTCGCCAGCCGTTCTCACGCCCAGTATGGATTACACGTGATTGCACAAAGGTGAGAAAGGGTACCGTATCCCCAGATAACATGTATGGATAGCGTAAACATTCAAAATATATGTCTCAGGAGGCAGGCTCAGACGGTGTTAGGCCCAGTATGGATTGCACGTGATTGCACAAAGGTTAGAAAGGGTGCCGTTTCCCCGGATAACATGTTTGGATAGCGTACACATTCAAAATATATGTCTCAGGAGGCAGGCTCAGAAGGTGTTAGGCCCAGTATGGATTGCACGTGATTGCACAAAGGTTAGAAAGGGTACCGTATCCCCAGATAACATGTATGGATAGCGTACACATTCAAAATATACTGTATGTCTCAGGAGGCAGGCTCAGACGGTGTTAGGCCCAGTAAGGATTGCACGTGATTGCACAAAGGTTAGAAAGGGTACCGTTTCCCAGGATAACATGTATGGATAGCGTACACATTCAAAATATATGTCTCAGGAGGCAGGCTCAGACGGTGTTAGGCCCAGTATGGATTGCACGTGATTGCACAAAGGTTAGAAAGGGTACCGTTTCCCCGGATAACATGTATGGATAGCGTACACATTCAAAATATATGTCTCAGGAGGCAGGCTCAGACGGTGTTAGGCCCAGTATGGATTGCACGTGATTGCACAAAGGTTAGAAAGGGTACCGTTTCCCCAGATAACATGTATGGATAGCGTACACATTCAAAATATATGTCTCAGGAGGCAGGCTCAGACGGTGTTAGGCCCAGTATGGATTGCACGTGATTGCACAGAGGTTAGAAAGGGTACCGTTTCCCCGGATAACATGTATGGATAGCGTACACATTCAAAATATATGTCTCAGGAGGCAGACTCAGACGGTGTTAGGCCCAGTATGGATTGCACGTGATTGCACAAAGGTTAGAAAGGGTACCGTATCCCCAGATAACATGTATGGATAGCGTACACATTCAAAATATATGTCTCAGGAGGCAGGCTCAGACGGTGTTAGGCCCAGTATGGATTGCACATGATTGCACAAAGGTTAGAAAGGGTACCGTTTCCCCGGATAACATGTATGGATAGCGTACACATTCAAAATATATGTCTCAGGAGGCAGGCTCAGACGGTGTTAGGCCCAGTATGGATTGCACGTGATTGCACAAAGGTTAGAAAGGGTACCGTTTCCCCGGATAACATGTATGGATAGCGTACACATTCAAAATATATGTCTCAGGAGGCAGGCTCAGACGGTGTTAGGCCCAGTATGGATTGCACGTGATTGCACAAAGGTTAGAAAGGGTACCGTTTCCCCAGATAACATGTATGGATAGCGTACACATTCAAAATATATGTCTCAGGAGGCAGGCTCAGACGGTGTTAGGCCCAGTATGGATTGCACGTGATTGCACAGAGGTTAGAAAGGGTACCGTTTCCCCGGATAACATGTATGGATAGCGTACACATTCAAAATATATGTCTCAGGAGGCAGGCTCAGACGGTGTTAGGCCCAGTATGGATTGCACGTGATTGCACAAAGGTTAGAAAGGGTACCGTATCCCCAGATAACATGTATGGATAGCGTACACATTCAAAATATATGTCTCAGGAGGCAGGCTCAGACGGTGTTAGGCCCAGTATGGATTGCACATGATTGCACAAAGGTTAGAAAGGGTACCGTTTCCCCGGATAACATGTATGGATAGCGTACACATTCAAAATATATGTCTCAGGAGGCAGGCTCAGACGGTGTTAGGCCCAGTATGGATTGCACGTGATTGCACAAAGGTTAGAAAGGGTACCGTTTCCCCGGATAACATGTATGGATAGCATACACATTCAAAATATATGTCTATACATCAGGAGGCAGGCTCAGACGGTGTCAGGCACAGTATGGATTTGACGGCCCAGATTACACAGCGGAGGAGCAGGGAGAGGTAAAGATTGCAAATGCTGGGGCCCTGCCCAAGCAAGGGGGGCCCACTCGTGGGCGTCGGTACTGGCACTGGGCCCCTCATAGTACAGCGGTGTGTCTGACGGCGGGTGTGCACCACCACCGTCAGAGACACTTGATTGCACTATGAGGGACCCTGTGCCAGTGCCCGCGCCCAAGAGTCGGCCTACCCACCTGTCCAGGGCAACGGCACTCGCACGGTGTCGTGCGCTAGGTGGTGACCCCGGCCATGGGGGGGGAGGCAGCACAGTTAGGGAGTTTTAGAAAGTGGCATATGTTGATGTTGGACATTCAGCTGATGCAAAAGGCGAAATAGGTGAAGTCCCAGGAAGAGGTGGACCAAAGCAAGCCATTTTTCTGTCACCCTATGTGTCATCAGGGGAAGGTGGGACAAAATCCTTGGAAACCCATGCATGGTTCATTTTAATGAAGGTTAAATCCACATTTTGGGTTGACAGACGGGTCCTTTTTTCTGTCAGGATTGATCCAGCTGCACTGAAGACTCTTTCCGATAGCACACTTGCAGCTGGGCAAGCGAGCTCCTGTAAGCCATATCGGGCCAATTCAGGCCAGGTGTCCAGTTTAGCGGCCCAATAGTCAAAGGGGAATGACCTGTGTGGGAGAACATCGATATGGGAGGAAAAGTAGTTTGTAACCATAGTTGACAACTGCTGTCTCCTGTCACTTTTCATCGATGCAGTATTACCAGTTGTGTGAGCGGTATTTGAAAAATCAGTCCACAACATTGTCATGAAACCCCTGTCTCCAATGCCACTTCTGCTGTGTGCACCACGAACACCTCTGCCAAGCTGCCCCCGGCCCGTACGGCTCGTGTGAGAACCATCACCGCTGCTGTGTGCTGGGAATGCCTCAAGCAACCGATTTACCAGAGTTGCTTGTTTATTAGCCAATATTAGGTCAAGGTTCTCCTGTGGCATGATGTTTTGTAATTTGCCTTTATAGCGTGGATCCAGGATGCTGGCCAACCAGTAGTCGTCATCGCTCATCATTTTGGCAATGCGGGGGTCCCTTTTTAGGATCTGCAAGGCATATTCTGACATGTGGGCCAATGTTCCCGGTGTCAATGATGCACTGCGAGTGCTGGGTGGAGGAGCACTTTCTGGCAAATCCACATCCCTCCAGTCACGCACAAACCCTGTACCAGACCTTGCCACGCCAACATTTTCACTTGCCCCACGAGATGCATCCTCCTCCCCTAAGTAATCATCCCCATCATCATCCTCCTCCTCCTCTTCTTCCTCCACCTCGTCCAGGAGAGGTCCCTGAGCAGACAATGGCTGAATGTCATCAAGGATTCCCTCCTCCTCTTCCTCCTCATCAACATTGGCTGCAGACGCCTGCTCCTTAAGGTGCGTCAAAGTTTGCATGAGCAGACGCATAAGTGGGATGCTCATGCTTAGGATGGCGTCGTCTGCGCTTACCAGCCGTGTGCATTCCTCAAAACACTGAAGGACTTTACAGAGGTCTTTCAGCTTCGACCGCTGCACATCTGTCAACTACATGTCTGCTCTCAAAGTGCCTGGCCGTGTATCCTCCCACAAATGCATTATGGCCTGCCTCTGCTCGCACAGCCGCTCCACCATGTGCAGGGTGGAGTTCCACCTTGTTGCAATGTCGATAATGAGGCGGTGGTTGGGAAGGTGGAGCAATCGCTGCAGCTTCTGCATACGAACGGAGTGTACAGGCGACCGGCGGATGTGCGCGCACAGTCTTCGCACCTTCTGGAGCAGGGCTGTTAACTCCGGATAATTTTTGAGGAAGCACTGCACCACCAGGTTCAAGGTGTGAGCCAAGCAAGGTATGTGGCTGAGTTTTGAAAGGGCTATGGCTGCCACAAAATTACGTCCGTTATCACTAACTACCTTGCCTGCCTCAAGATGTACACTGCCCAGCCATGACTCAGTTTGTCGCTTCAAGTACTCGGCCAGCACCTCGGCGGTGTGTCTCTTGCCCAAACACATCATCTGCAACACAGCCTGCTGATGCTTTCCACTAGCTGCTCGATAGGGGGACACATCGTGTGCAACAGTGGCAGCTGCAGATGGAGTGCTCGTACGACTGCGCTCTGTGGACGAGCTTTCGCTTCTGGAGGAGGAGGAGGAGGAGGAGGGTCGAACGCCTACAGCCAACTGTTTCCTATACCGTGGGCTAGGCAGCACTGTCCCACCACCGCTGTCCCCTGTGGACCCTGCATCCACCACATTAACCCAGTGCGCAGTGATGGACACGTAACGGCCCTGGCCATGCCGACTGGACCATGCATCAGTTGTGAGGGGCACCTTTCCGCTCACTGACTGCTTGAGTGCATGGACAATGCGGTCTTTCACATGATGGTGGAGGGCTGGGATGGCTTTGCGAGAGAAGTGGCAACTGGGTAGGTCATAGCGTGGTACTGCATAGGCCATGAGTTCGCGGAAAGCTGTGCTTTCCACCAACCGAAAGGGCATCATCTCAAACGAGATTAGTTTGGCAATGTGGGCGTTCAAACCCAGTGTACGCGGATGAGAGACTGAGTACTTTCTTGACCTACTCATAGTGTCTGGGAGGGTGATCTGGACTTGAGAGCTGCATATGGTGGAAGTAGCGGTGGACAGGGCGGAATGAGAGAGGGTTGATGTTGGTGATGGAGTTGGTGTTCTTTCTGATGGCCTAGAATCAGTCTTTCGTTGATATAACAGTGGGATTCCCTGACTGCTGTGGCCTTGCAACGACACCTCAACATTTGCTGCTGTGCTAACCGGTGGGCTTACAGTGGGGGAAACAATGTAGCGCTGCTGACTACCTTCGTTGTGATCAGTTGCACATGTGGCACTTGAGGTTTGGTGTTGTGTCCACGCTTGCAAGTGCATGCTGGTTAAATGTCTAAGCATGCAACTGGTATTCAAATTTTTCAGATTTTTCCCTCGGCTAAAGGTCTTTGCGCACTTCTTACAGATAACCTTGGCCTGATCATGAGGATTTTGTTCAAAAAAGTGCCACACTGCACTCTTCCTACTTTGGCAGACATTTTGCGGCCTAGCACGCTGTGATCTTTTGACCCTCTGGACAAGCTGTCCAGCAACTCTTTTGATGTTTGGAACCTGTCTTTGGAGTGCTCCGGGCCTGCCAGATAACAGCTGTTGCAATGTCGATGTCTGCTGTGGATGCTCCTCATCTGAGCTATTGGAAGCAGCACCCTCTTCCCCCAATGGATGCCAATCTGGGTCAACAACTGGGTCATCCATCACCTCCTCTTCTATGTCATGTGCACCTTCCTCTGTGTCACCGTGTATGGTGGTATAGTGTGCGGGAAGGGGTACCTGAGTCTCATCAGGGTCAGAATCTGGCTCTGTACACTGCGAGGACAATGTAGTGCTCTGAGTAAATGTACCAGCAGAATCATCCATCAGCGGCTGTGCATCAGTGCACTCCATGTCAGATTCATCTTGGCCTGGGAAATTCACCATTTGACTTGATAATCCAGGCATAGTATGTGAAAACAGCTCCATGGAGTAATCAGTAGTATGGCCTGCGTCATCCTTCAATCTTGGTTGGGGTGAAGGACACAAGGAAAGGTGTGGTTCATGAACATGAGCCTCCAATGACGACTCAGTGCTTTTACTTTTTACAACTGAAGAAGAGGAGGCGATAGAGCTGGAGGCTGAGTCAGCAATGTAAGACAAAACTTTTTCCTGATGCTCTGGCTTTAAAAGCGGTTTGCCAACTCCTAGAAAACTAAGTGTTCGAGGCCTTATGTAGCCAGACGATGACACAGGCTCAACACCTCCTGCATTGGGTCCTATTTTGCTCTTGCCACTACCATCAGAT
Organism: Dendrobates tinctorius; assembly: GCF_039654945.1. NCBI lineage: Eukaryota > Metazoa > Chordata > Amphibia > Anura > Dendrobatidae > Dendrobates > Dendrobates tinctorius. The sequence continues at coordinate 17,922,845 of NW_027361672.1, forward strand.
CCACCACCAACACCATCATTACCAGCTGCCAACCCGCGCCCAATTCCACGGCCTCTTCCACCAGCCTTCCTCATTTTTGGTAGAAATGTACACAAAATCCAACAAACTATATAGTAATGTAAAACAAGGTACAAGGTGTCTATAGGACAGGGGAGATTTAGAATTTCTGCAGACACTGTGGACACTGGACACTTTTGGATTGTGTGAGGCCCACTGATATCTGAGCGCTATGTGACAGGCTCGATGGCACAGCTGTGACCAAAGTGACTAGAGGATAAGGGAGATTTTGAATCTCTGCACACACTTTTGGACACTGGACACTTTTGGATTGTGTGAGGCCCAATGAATATCTGAGCGCTATGTGACAGGCTCGATGGCACAGCTGTGACCAAAGTGACTAGAGGATAAGGGAGATTTTGAATCTCTGCACACACTTTTGGACACTGGACACTTTTGGATTGTGTGAGGCCCACTGATATCTGAGCGCTATGTGACAGGCTCGATGGCACAGCTGTGACCAAAGTGACTAGAGGATAAGGGAGATTTTGAATCTCTGCACACACTTTTGGACACTGGACACTTTTGGATTGTGTGCGGCCCAATGAATATCTGAGCGCTATGTGACAGGCTCGATGGCACAGCTGTGACCAAAGTGACTAGAGGATAAGGGAGATTTTGAATCTCTGCACACACTTTTGGACACTGGACACTTTTGGATTGTGTGAGGCCCACTGATATCTGAGCGCTATGTGACAGGCTCGATGGCACAGCTGTGACCAAAGTGACTAGAGGATAAGGGAGATTTTGAATCTCTGCACACACTTTTGGACACTGGACACTTTTGGATTGTGTGAGGCCCAATGAATATCTGAGCGCTATGTGACAAGCTCGATGGCACAGCTGTGACCAAAGTGACTAGAGGATAAGGGAGATTTTGAATCTCTGCACACACTTTTGGACACTGGACACTTTTGGATTGTGTGAGGCCCACTGATATCTGAGCGCTATGTGACAGGCTCGATGGCACAGCTGTGACCAAAGTGACTAGAGGATAAGGGAGATTTTGAATCTCTGCACACACTTTTGGACACTGGACACTTTTGGATTGTGTGAGGCCCAATGAATATCTGAGCGCTATGTGACAGGCTCGATGGCACAGCTGCTGTGACCAAAGTGACTAGAGGATAAGGGAGATTTTGAATCTCTGCACACACTTTTGGACACTGGACACTTTTGGATTGTGTGAGGCCCACTGATATCTGAGCGCTATGTGACAGGCTCGATGGCACAGCTGTGACCAATGTGACTAGAGGATAAGGGAGATTTTGAATCTCTGCACACACTTTTGGACACTGGACACTTTTGGATTGTGTGAGGCCCAATGAATATCTGAGCACTATGTGACAGGCTCGATGGCACAGCTGTGACCAAAGTGACTAGAGGATAAGGGAGATTTTGAATCTCTGCACACACTTTTGGACACTGGACACTTTTGGATTGTGTGAGGCCCAATGAATATCTGAGCGCTATGTGACAGGCTCGATGGCACAGCTGTGACAAAAGTGACTAGAGGATAAGGGAGATTGGATTGCTTTTAAAAAAGCAGTTTGCGGAGCAGTGGGTAAACAGCAATGCCAGCCCAACAACCAACACCACTGATACACCACAATATAGCCTCCCCTTGCATTGCACACACAGTGACTGGTGTGTTGTGCAGGCCAAATTGCTAGCAGCAGAAGCAGTTTTTTTTTCTTCTCAGCAGGACAAAAAAAAAAAATTGGGATTGCTTTTAAAAAAGAAGTTTGCGGAGCAGTGGAGAAACAGCAATGCAGGAATGTCAGGAAGCCTTAGAAGGCAGCCCAACAACCAACACCACTGATACACCACTATATAGCCTCCCCTTGCACTGCACACACAGTTACTGGTGTGTTGTGCAGGCCAAATCGCTAGCAGCAGAAGCAGTTATTTTGTCTTCTTCCCTGCCTAACGCTCTCCCTACAGAATCAGCAGCAACCTCTCCCTATACTGAGATCGGCAGAAGTAAGATGGCGGTCGGCGTGCACGCCCTTTTATACCCCCTGTGACGCCCACCAAAGCAAGCCAATCACTTGCATGCCCTTCTGAAAGATGGTGGTGACCCCTGCCTATGTCATCACGTTGCCCACAGTGTCCGTGGATCCTGATTGGCTGAAAAAGAGCGCAAAACAAACTTTTGAAACGCGACTTTGGCGCGTAAGTCGCCGACCTCATGGCTGACCTCATCCTAGGGTCGGGTTTCGTTTCATGAAACCCGACTTTGACAAAAGTCGGCGACTTTTGAAATTTTTTGACCCGTTTCGCTCAACTCTAGTAAGGACCATTTTTTAACTCCATTTAGCCCAGTGAATTCTTTGGGACTAGTACCGGTGTCTACTGCTTAGCAGAGGAGCCCACCTGTGAACCTAGCTATGCCGCCTGTTTATGTAAGCACTGTCTGCTACTCTGCAGAGTTGCCCACCCATGAACCAAGCTATGTTGCCTGTTTATGTAAGAACTGCATGCAACTCAGCATAGGAGCCCAGCTGTTAAGCAAGCTACAGCACCTGTGGTTTGGACACTTAATTTTTTCACATTCTTTCTGGAATGCCGGTTAGGCCTAATTCTGGAATTCCGGTTGACCTGCACTTATTGGGAAATCCTCGTTCGCGGGGAAGAATTGGAATGCCAGATCCCCTTCACTAACGGTGTTCAGCGGGTTATCTGCACCTGTAAGCGACACACACTGGTCCTTTCAGTGTAGAGCGCATGCAGCCCCGGATATCTAAGGGCATGACAGACCTGTTATTGCTCGATCTCGCGTGACAGAGCCTCGGGTGTCCCTCTAGTAAGCTTGACGCGTACCGCGGGGGCATGCCGGAGTCTCGTTCATTAACGGAATTAAGCTGACAAATCTCTAGCACAACTAAAAACGGACATCCACCACCACCCACTGAATCAACATAGCTTGCAATCTGTCCATCTTTTCTGTAGCTGGCATGGTTGAGGTTTCCTGGGTGGAGTCGAATTAAGCCGCACGCTCCACTCCTGGTGGTGCCCTTCTGGACATTCCTTTAAGGTTCAGCTTTGCAACCATAATGCCCCCGGAAACCAAACAATTTGCCTTCATGGACGCTGTTCTGAGGTTCGTGGGAATAACGCCGCCCAATCTGCAGTTGGTATAATTTATGGTGGGAAGTCCGACGGTATTTGATCTTCTTCGATTTCAGATTTTTTTTTTTTTTTGTATTTTACATTTTTATTCCAGCCTTTCTTGACTTGATAAAGGCATGACATGCCTATATCTGTGTCTCCTCCTCCTCCTTTTACTCCTCCACCTCTTTTCTATATGTAGTTGCCATTTTCCATATGTTATTTTTGTATTCTGAGCATTTTGTCTGCTTTGGGACACCTTTTAAGGTGTTTTGTAATTGTTATATATTTGTTAGCATGTGTTTGTGTTTGCCTACCATTGTTTTCAATGGTGTTCGACGGTGTTCGTCGAACGTTCGACGAACATTCGACGAACTTGCCTCCTGTTCGATGAACCAAAACAAACTCGAACACTAGCGGGGTGGCTCAACACTTCATCTGATATATTGACGTACATTTTTAATGTTTAAAATATGCTATATATACCTGGTATCTGGTGATACTGTACCATTTCTGCCAGGAAGTCCTCCTCCACCCACCACTCTAAGTGTATCATTGACACCTGGAACATTGTCCCACATGTGTGATTATTTCTTGCGGATCTTCTTGTTATATTGTGGTGTCATCCATCCTGAGCGTGTGACAGTCTGTGGGTTAGTCCTGCAATTTAGATGTACATTTAAAAATTACCCCAACACTAGTGTATACAGCTCTACGCTTGTGATTAGAGTTGAGCGAAACGGGTTGAAAAATTTCAAACGTCGCCAACTTTTGGTAAAGTCGGGTTTCATGAAATGAAACCCGACCCTAGGGTGAGGTCGGCCATGAGCTCGGCGACTTTAGCGCCAAAGTCAAGTTTCAAAAGTTTGTTTTCCGCCCTTTTTCAGCCAATCAGGATCCACGGACACTGTGGGCAATGTGATGACATAGGCAGGGGTCACCACCATCTTTGAGAAGGGCATGCAAGTGATTGGCTTGCTTTGGGGGGCGTCACAGGGGGTATAAAAGGGCGTGCACGCCGACCGCCATGTTACTCATGCTGATCTCAGAATAGGGAGAGCTGCTGCTGCTGCTGATTCTGTAGGGAGAGCGATAGGCAGGGAAGAAGACACCAAAAACTGCTTCTGCTGCTAGCGATTTTGCCTGTACAACACACCAGTCACTGTGTGTGCAGTGCAAGTGGAGGCTATATATTGCTGGATCAGCTGTATTGGTTGTTAGGCTGCCTTATAAGGCTTCCTGATAGCTGCATTGCTGTTTTCCCACTGCTCTGCAAACTGCTTTTTTAAAAGCAATCCAAATTTTTTTTTTGTCCTGGTGAGGTACTGAGCGTGCATTTTTCACACCATACAGCGGTGTACGCTCTTCACACAGTACTGTGTAACGGCTGTTATCACGGCCACAGTGAAGCTGTGTGTGACTCTGTAAGAATAAGTCGAGGACATGTTCCGTTCTTACAGACCTCCACCTTCTAGTTTTGTCTGCTTTTCAAACAGTTAAGTATATTTGCTGTTTGATCACATTCAAAACTATAGAGAAACAGCATGTGTCAGTCCGTATACTTAAAAAACACGGAGCTTGACAATTTTACGACACCGGACAGCAGTGTACGTGCACGTTCCTCTCTCAGTACCGTGTAACGGCTGTTATCACGGCCACAGTGAAGCTATCTGTGTGTGACTCTGTAAGAATAAGTCGAGGACATGTTCCGTTCTTACAGACCTCCACCTTCTAGTTTTGTCTGCTTTTCAAACAGTTAAGTATATTTGCTGTTTGATCACATTCAAAACTATAGAGAGACAGCATGTGTCAGTCCGTATACTTAAAAAACACGGAGCTTGACAATTTTACGGACACCGGAGAGCGGTGTACATGCACACTCCTCTCTCAGTACCGTGTAACGGCTGTTATCACGGCCACAGTGAAGCTATCTGTGTGTCACTCTGTAAGGATAAGTCGAGGACATGTTCCATTCTTACAGACCTACACTCTAGGGAGATTCCTATTCTGCCCAATTCTATATACCCCTTGTAGTTTGTCATACACTAGCCAATTTCTGCCTGTGACATAGCAGTGTGATATTAACTGGGCCTCACGCAATCCAACAGTGTCCACAAGTGTGTTCAGAAATTCTACATCTCCCCTGTCCTATAGTGACATTTTTCACACCTACGACATTGAGCCTGTGACATAGCGGTGTGATATTAACTGGGCCTCACACAACAGTGTCCACAAGTGTGTTCAGAAATTCTACATCTCCCCTGTCCTATAGTGACATTTTTCACACCTGCGACATTGAGCCTGTGACATAGCGGTGTGATATTAACTGGGCCTCACACAATCCAACAGTGTCCACAATTGTGTTCAGAAATTCTACATCTCCCCTGTCCTATAGTGACATTTTTCACACCTGCGACATTGAGCCTGTGACATAGCGGTGTGATATTAACTGGGCCTCACACAATCCAACAGTGTCCACAAGTGTGTTCAGAAATTCTAAATCTCCCCTGTCCTATAGTGACATTTTTCACACCTGCGATATTGAGCCTGTGACATAGCGGTGTGATATTAACTGGGCCTCACACAACAGTGTCCACAAGTGTTGTTCAGAAATTCTACATCTCCCCTGTCCTATAGTGACATTTTTCACACCTGCGACATTGAGCCTGTGTCATAGTGGTGTGATATTAACTGGGCCTCACACAATCCAACAGTGTCCACAAGTGTGTTCAGAAATTCTACGTCTCCACTGTCCTATATACACCTTGTACCTTGTTTTACATTGCTATATAGTTTGTGGGATTTTGTGTACATTTTTACCAAAAATGAGGAAGGCTGGTGGAAGAGGCCGTGGAATTGGGCGGGGGTTGCCAGCTGGTAATGATGGTGTTGGTGGTGGATCTGATGAGAGTGGCAAAAGCAAAATAGGACCGAATGCAGGAGGTGTTGAGCCTGCGTCATCGTCTGGCTCCACAAGGCCTCAAAGGCTTAGTTTTCTAGGAGTTGGCAAACCGCTTTTAAAGCCAGAGCTTCAGGAAAAAGTTTTGGCTTACATTGCTGACTCAGCCTCCAGCTCTATCGCCTCCTCTTCTGAAGTTGTAAAAAATAAAAGCATCATTGGAGGGTCATGTTCATGAACCACACCTTTCCTTGTGTCCTTCACCCCAACCAAGATTGAAGGATGACGCAGGCCATACAACTGATTACTCTATGGAGCTGTTTTCACATACCATGCCTGGGTTATCAAGTGAAATGGTGAATTACCCAGGCCAAGATGAATCTGACATGGAGTGCACTGATGCACAGCCACTGATAGATGATTCTGCTGGTACATTCAGTCAGAGCACTACATTGTCCTCGCTGTGTAATGAGCCAGATTCTGACCCTGATGAGACTCAGGTGCCCCTTCCCGCACACTATACCACCATACACGGTGACACAGAGGAAGGTGCACATGACATTGAAGAGGAGGTGATGGATGACCCAGTTGTTGACCCAGAATGGCATCCATTGGGGGAAGAGGGTGCTGCTTCCAATAGCTCAGATGAGGAGGAGGAGCATCCACAGCAGACATCGACATCGCAACAGCTGTTATCTGGCAGGCCCGGAGCACTCCAAAGACAGGTTCCAAAAATCAAAAGAGTTGCTGGACAGCTTGTCCAGACGGTCAAAATAGCACATCGTGCTAGGCCGCAAAATGTCTTCCAAAGTAGGAATAGTGCAGTGTAGCACTTTTTTGAACAAAATCCTCATGATCAGGCCAAGGTTATCTGTAAGAAGTGCGCAAAGACCTTTAGCCGAGGGAAAAATCTGAAAAATTTGAATACCAGTTGCATGCTTAGACATTTAACCAGCAAGCACTTGCAAGCGTGGACACAACACCAAACCTCAAGTACCACATGTGCAACTGATCACAAAGAAGGTAGTCAGCAACGGTACATTGTTTCCCCCACTGTAAGCCCACCGGTTAGCACAGCAGCAAATGTTGAGGTGTCGTTGCAAGGCCTAAGCAGTCAGGGAATCCCACTGTTATATCAACGAAAGACTGAATCTAGGCCATCAGAAAGAACACCAACTCCATCACCATCATCAACCTTCTCTCAGTCCACCCTGTCCACCGCTAGTTCCACCATATGCAGTTCTCAAGTCCAGCTCTGCCTCCCAGAGACTATGAGTAGGTCAAGAAAGTACTCAGTCTCTCATCCTCGTACACTGGGTTTGAACGCCCACATTGCCAAACTAATCTCGTTAGAGATGATGCCCTATCGGTTGGTGGAAAGCGCAGCAGAACTCATGGCCTATGCAGTACCATGCTATGACCTACCCAGTCGCCACTTCTTCTCTCGCAAAGCCATTCCAGCCCTCCACCATCATGTGAAAGACCGCATTGTCCATGTACTCAAGCAGTCAGTGAGTGGAAAGGTGCACCTCACAACAGATGCATGGTCCAGTCGGCATGGCCAGGGCCGTTACGTGTCCATCACTGCGCACTGGGTTAATGTGGTGGATGCAGGGTCCACAGGGGACAGCGGTGGTGGGACAGTGCTGCCTAGCCCACGGTATAGGAAACAGTTGGCTGTAGGCGTTCGACCCTCCTCCTCCTCCAGAAGCGAAAGCTCGTCCACAGAGCGCAGTCGTACGAGCACTCCATCTGCAGCTGCCACTGTTGCACACGTGGTGTCCCCCTATCGAGCAGCTAGTGGAAAGCGTCAGCAGGCTGTGTTGCAGATGATGTGTTTGGGCGACAGACACACCGCGGAGGTGCTGGCCGAGTACTTTCAGCGACAAACTGAGTCATGACTGGGCAGTATACATCTTGAGGCAGGCAAGGTAGTTAGTGATAACGGCCGTAATTTTGTGGCAGCCATAGCCCTTTCAAAACTCAGCCACATACCTTGCTTGGCTCACACCTTGAACCTGGTGGTGCAGTGCTTCCTCAACAATTATCCGGAGTTAACAGCCCTGCTCCAGAAGGTGCAAAGACTGTGCGCGCACATCCACAGGTCGCCTGTCCACTCCATTCGTATGCAGAAGCTGCAGCGATTGCTACATCTTCCCAACCACCGCCTCATTATCGACATTGCAACAAGGTGGAACTCCACCCTGCACATGGTTGAGCGGCTGTGCGAACAGAGGCAGGCCATAATGCATTTGTGGGAAGATACACGGCCAGGCATTTTGAGAGCAGACATGGAGTTGACAGGTGTGCAGTGGATGAAGCTGAAAGACCTTTGTAAAGTCCTTCAGTGTTTTGAGGAATGCACACGGCTGGTAAGCGCAGACGACGCCATCCTAAGCATGAGCATCCCACTTATGCGTCTGCTCATGCAAACTTTGACGCACCTTAAGGAGCAGGTGTCTGCAGCCAATGTTGACGAGGAGGAAGAGGAGGAGGGAATCCTTGATGACATTCAGCCATTGTCTGCTCAGGGACCTCTCCTGGACGAGGTGGAGGAAGAAGAGGAGGAGGAGGAAGATGATGGGGATGATTACTTGGGGAGGAGGATGCATCTCGTGGGGCAAGTGAAAATGATGGCGTGGCAAGGTCTGGTACAGGGTTTGCGCGTGACTGGAGGGATGTGGATTTGCCAGAAAGTGCTCCTCCAACCAGCACTCGCAGTGCATCATTGACACCGGGAACATTGGCCCAAATGTCAGATTATGCCTTGCAGATCCTAAAAAGGGACCCCCGCATTGCCAAAATGATGAACGATGACGACTACTGGTTGGCCAGCATCCTGGATCCACGCTATAAAGGCAAATTACAAAACATCATGCCACACGAGAACCTTGACCTAATATTGGCTAATAAACAAGCAACTCTGGTAAACCGGTTGGTTCAGGCACTCCAAGCACACAGCAGCGGTGATGGCTCTCACACGAGCCGTACGGGCCGGGGGCAGCTTGGCAGAGGTGTTTGTGGTGCACACAGCAGAAGTGGCGTTGGAGACAGGGGTTTCATGACAATGTTGTGGACTGATTTTTCAAGTACCGCTCACACAACTGGTAATACTGCATCGATGGAAAGTGACAGGAGACAGCAGTTGTCAACGATGGTTACAAACTACTTTTCCTCACATGTCGATGTTCTCCCGCACAGGTCATTCCCCTTTGACTATTGGGCCGCTAAACTGGACACCTGGCCTGAATTGGCACAATATGCCTTACAGGAGCTCGCTTGCCCAGCTGCAAGTGTGCCATCGGAAAGAGTCTTCAGTGCAGCTGGATCAATCCTGACAGAAAAAAGGACCCGTCTGTCAATCTAAAATGTGGATGATCTAACCTTCATGAAAATGAACCATGCATGGGTTTCCAAGGATTTTGTCCCACCTTCCCCTGATGACACATAGGGTGACAGAAAAATGGCTTGCTTTGGTCCTCCTCTTCCTGGGACTTGAACAATTTCGCCTTTTGCATCAGCTGAATGTCCAACATCAACATATGCCACTTTGTAAAACTCCCTAACTGTGCTGCCTCCCCCCCCATGGCCGGGGTCACCACCTAGCGCACGAAACCGTGCGATTGCCATTGCCCTGGACAGGTGGGTAGGCCGACTCTTGGGCGCGGGCACTGGCACAGGGTCCCTCATAGTGCAATCAAGTGTCTCTGACGGTGGTGGTGCACACCCGCCGTCAGACACACCTCCGTACTATGAGGGGCCCAGTGACAGTACCGACGCCCACGAGTGGGCCCCCCTTGCTTGGGCAGGGCCCCAGCATTTGCAATGTTTACCTTTCCCTGCTTCTCCGCTGTGTAGTCTGGGCCGTCAAATCCATACTGGGCCTGACACTGTCTGAGCCTGCCTCCTGATCTATAGACATATATTTTGAATGTGTACACTATGCTATCCATACATGTTATCCGGGGATACGGTACCCTTTCTCACCTTTGTGCAATCACGGGTAATCCATACTGGGCCTGACACCGTCTGAGCCTGCCTCCTGATCTATAGACATATATTTTGAATGTGTACACTATGCTATCCATACATGTTATCCGTGGATACAGTACCCTTTCTCACCTTTGTGCAATCACGTGTAATCCATACTGGGCCTGACACCGTCTGAGCCTGCCTCCTGATCTATAGACATATATTTTGAATGTGTACACTATGCTATCCACATGTTATCCGGGGACACAGTACCCTTTCTCACCTTTGTGCAATCACGTGTAATCCATACTGGGCCTGACACCGTCTGAGCCTGCCTCCTGATCTATAGACATATATTTTGAATGTGTACACTATGCTATCCATACATGTTATCCGGGGATACGGTACCCTTTCTCACCTTTGTGCAATCACGGGTAATCCATACTGGGCCTGACACCGTCTGAGCCTGCCTCCTGATCTATAGACATATATTTTGAATGTGTACACTATGCTATCCATACATGTTATCTGGGGATATGGTACCCTTTCTCACCTTTGTGCAATCACGTGTAAACCATACTGGGCCTGACACCGTCTGAGCCTGCCTCCTGATCTATAGACATATATTTTGAATGTGTACACCATGCTATCCATACATGTTATCCGGGGATATGGTACCCTTTCTCACCTTTGTGCAATCACGGGTAATCCATACTGGGCCTGACACCGTCTGAGCCTGCCTCCTGATCTATAGACATTGTGGTGTGACAGGTGATCGCGTGGTTAATGGGAGATATGTCACATGGAGGGATGCTCCCTGCGATGCAACCCGGAGTATTTTGCCTATAGTGTACATGAGCACTAAAGATGTCATTTAGTGCACTGGGTGCGGAATGTACTCCGTTTTGCCTGAAGATATGTGTATGTTCAGGACATGTGGTGAAGTCCTGACCATGTGACCAGCTCATGTGATCCATACCTCACCTATGGGTGTGGTTACAGGGCTATGTAATTAAGGTGTTTGGCACATGTGAGAGAGACTGTGAGGAAGTCTGGCAGAGTGTGGACAGACTTCCATGTGTCCAGGTGGGACACTACAGAGAGTGGTCTGTGTTCCAAGGAAGGAGAAGCCTTCCTGTGTCTGCGGCTGCAGATAGAGCGCTGCTCTGGACATTGCCCTGACCTGTGTGCACAGGACCTGAGGGAACACAGCCCAGCTAAGGACTGTTTATGTGCTGTCTCTGGTTTATGGAGTAATAAACCCGGTGAAATTTTAAAGGAACGTGCCTCATGTTTGACTCCCACCGCACCTAAGCGAGTCCGAATCCTTACAATTGGTGACAGACTGCGGGCAGCGATTCCCAGGAGCACAGACGGTATGGAAAATCGTGAGTAATACTGACTGAGGTCAGAGGAAATGACTGTATGGAGATTTGTGGGATGCCTATGAGGAGAAGAGGTACCCGAGAACCTGTGTGGCTGACACCAGCAGGTAACGGACAGGAATCCGTGTTGCACTGACCAGAGTCAGTGAGAGACTGTGCTTGTGTTTTTTTCTTCCCTTTTCCTTGCTTCTCTGCAAAAAAAAAAAAAAAAAAATCCTGAAAGTGCTTGCTGTGGCTCAGTACGCTCACGAAGGTCTCGCAGCGCGGGGACCTGATGTTTTTTCTTTTTGGGATCTCCTATTTGAGCATTGGTAGCAGACGCTGTCTGTCTACACCATCCTGCTGCAGCTTTATGGCATATGACTAAGCGGATACAGTAGTTGTGGCTTTACACAACTATTAAGGGTGAGTACCCTGTATTATGTCCTTATACCCATTATACCTGCACTGGTAAGGCCCTATGGGCGCGCTTTTGTGGTTTTTTTATCTTTGAGGGTGACAAGTGGCTTCCGGTGGATCGGCGGGTCCACGAAGACGACGCAGCAGGAGCTGCAGAGACACCAGCAGCTGCTTGTGAGCGACGGCAGGAGCTGGGGCAGTGCCAGAAGGAATTGGTGTGGTGTCGTGCTTAAAGGGCCAGTACCAGAAAAAGGCATAAACTGTACTGTGTGAACTGTGGCCTAAGAGGTTCTGCAGGACAGACATGGGGAAATCCCGTAAAGGGGTGGAGTCCCAAAAGGGGGCGTTGGCCCAAATCGGGGAGGTAGCCCGTAAAGGGGTGGAGTCCCAAAAGGGGGCGGTGGCCCAAATCGGGGTGGTAGCCCGTAAAGGGGTAGAGTCCCCAAAGGGGGCGGTGGCCCAAATTGGGGTGGTAACCCAAAATGGGGTGGAGTCCCGGGAGGGGGCGGCAACCCAAAGCGGGGTGGTGGTCCAGAAAGGGGCCAAGTTTGAAGAAGTGACAGCACTGGGTGACTCAGTAGGTACGTCTGGAGTACCGCAGTGTATGTGCAGGTCTTTTCCAGAATGTGGAATATCCTTTCCAGGTAGTAATGACGGGCCACAGATGTGTACAGTGATGCTGCACCGGGAAGGAGCCTTTGGTCGGCTGGAATCAGAGAATCAGGTGACTCTGACAGGAACTCCTCTCACTTTCTCTCTGTCCGAGAAAAACGTCAGGGTTCGCTGTAAACACGGGGTCACGGTGAACTATGCAGTAGACAGAGTAGTGTTTGAGGGGACCAAAGGTGGTGAGTGCCAAGGGGGAGGGATACCACGGGACTTAGTCTATGCCTGGGAGAGGGGCCGGGACTTTGTTTTGTTTGATGACGTTTGGTCGGACGATGGAGATGCTTCGACTGTGGGGCCAGCGGACACTAAGATAGTGACGGCTCCTGACGTAGACAGGTCAGAGGTAGAACTGACCGGAAGGAGAAGGACATCTGCCCAACTTACGGACCTGACGTCTCGTGACATGACGGATGGTGGGCTGGGAGATGAGACGACTGTGAGTAGCTCGGTCAGTGAACCAACACTACAGTGCCCCTTCTGGCTGGATGGAGAACGGGTGATGGGATTGTTAGACCCTGGGAGTCCGGTATCTGTGCTAAAAACCACTCCTGGACGTTCTGTGTCGCCTGGGACAGTGACGAGAGTGAATGGCTTTGGTGGGGACGATAAAGAACTTTTGACAGCATACCTCTACATTGACACGACTGAGAGTTCCACGTACCATGTAGTGACAGTAGACCCAGACTTACAGTATACTATGGTAATAGGGCGGGACTTAGAAGCCCTGTGGGACTGGTGGACAAAAGGAGAAGTGTCTGTTGATATAATGTGTATGGGAGGTAATGGTGTGAAAAGTCCGCCTCCTAAAGTTGACAGGCCTAAGTTAAGCATGACCAGAGAGAACAGTGCGTCGGCCCCACTTACGGACATGTCACCTGACGGGTACCAGGGAGAGACTGATAGTGGTGTGGTAATTAAAAAGAGTGGACCTGACACCCGAACAGAGAGCAACATGAAAATTTCCCATGCGGTGGGGTGTGACACAGGTACCAGGCGTGACTGTAATATGTTATTGCCAGTAGCAACCACTAGGGCTGAAGACAGTGTTTGTCAGACAGAAGCACGAATCCAGTGTAATGACAGTTTGCACCAGGTAGAAGCGCACCTACGAGACTTGGAGCAAGGGCGCGAAGAGATGTGTCAGCAGCTGGCGAGGGTGTGTCTGAAGGTGGCGAGTCTGGAAGTCGCCAACTCCGCGCAGGTGGAGCGGTTGCACCACCTAGAGTCCGAGCTCTTGGCAGGCAAAGCACTGAGACAAGTGACTGAGCACAGAGTGGATGAGCTGGAGAAGGAAGTCTCTGAGCTCAGAGGTCACCTGTCAGCGTGTAAAACCATGAACAAGACCCTGTTGGAAGATATGGAGGTGCTCAGAGAGGCCCAAGAGAAGTATCAACAGGAGATTCTCAGGAGAGAGGATGAGCGTCGCTACCTGGCAGAGGAGCGAGATAAAGTTCTGCAAGAACTCAGTGGAGTAGGAAAAGGTCTTCTACGGGAGAAGTGGATTGGCGAAGACGTACAGCAGCCGTGCCCGCCTGATAGCAAGGCAGAACTGCCAAAGCCCATCTTGGAAAAGGGTCCTGAAGACTGTAAATCTCAGGAAGATGGTGAGCCAAGGGCTGCACAAGACAGTCATCCAATCGTGACAGATATCTTGAGGGAAGTGTCCGTAGGGAACCCAGAGCCATCTGTTCAGGGTGAGAGCAAGTCCACGACCTTCAAGGTTGTAATTGATGTACCAGAAGACATGCAGGAAGCCTGTGCTGAGGAAGGTGTGCATGAGGCCTTTAGGAAGGCTATAGAAGCATGTAGTGTGATCTGGGCACCAGAGACGAAGCAGCTGGTCATACTGTCATCTAAGGAAGTCACAAGGAAGCGGGTTACTATCCTGAGGGATATGCATCTACAATGCCTCCGCACAAGGCAGATGATCCTGTTGGGAAAAAAAGAAGCCGCTCGATGTCTAGAGTGTGCGAGGAAAGTTCAAAGTCAGCAGGGCATTGCAGAAGACATCATTCAAGTGCCCGGAGGTCTGGTGAGGAAAGTCATCGGAAGGTTTGGGAAAGTGATGCAGGACATGGTGAACAGGTCTGGCGTGATGAGAGTGAGGATTCTGGCTAATGACGAAACCCAGGACAAGGGTGAAGATGGGATGGTTCCATTCCTCGTTGTCGGGTCCATGGAGAGCCTTGGGAATATCCGGATGCTCCTGGAGTATCGCGTGTCATACCTGAAAGAAGTAGAGCAGCTAAGACTTGAGAGGATGCAGATCAGTAGAGAGCTGGAGGAAATGGAAAGAAGATGGCCGCCTCCTTCAACTCGCGGTATAGAAAGGCAAAGAGGTTCACTTAAGACTGGAAGTCCTAAAGATGGAGATAAGAGAGTACATAGAGATAAATGGAAGGGCTGCTCTCGGGACCTTATAGACCTTAGGAGAAATGGCCAGCAGAGAGAGGACAGTAGGTGGCCTGATGGAAGAGGAAGTAGTGATGCCTCAGTTAGCTCAGAGCTGAGTGACCTAGGCAGGAGACCCTGTAGAAGACGTGGTGACAAAGAGTCAGTCCAGACAAGAGGTATGGGGGCAAGGGAGTCGCAACACCATACTGACCGCCGGGGATGCGGGTGGTCTGACGTGGGCCCATCTTTATCAAAGAACAAGACAGAGTCGGATAAGGGATGCCTACTGAAGAGTTCACTAGCAGGGCCTGACTTTGATAGACGATTTGACTGGCAGAGACGACCGAGAAGGATCTCTGGTCGAGTAATAGAAAGTGCCAAGCCCCACGGCTTTAGGCAGAGGAGGGGGATATGTGGTGTGACAGGTGATCGCGTGGTTAATGGGAGATATGTCACATGGAGGAATGCTCCCTGCGATGCAACCCGGAGTATTTTGCCTATAGTGTACATGAGCACTAAAGATGTCATTTAGTGCACTGGGTGCGGAATGTACTCCGTTTTGCCTGAAGATATGTGTATGTTCAGGACATGTGGTGAAGTCCTGACCATGTGACCAGCTCATGTGATCCATACCTCACCTATGGGTGTGGTTACAGGGCTATGTAATTAAGGTGTTTGGCACATGTGAGAGAGACTGTGAGGAAGTCTGGCAGAGTGTGGACAGACTTCCATGTGTCCAGGTGGGACACTACAGAGAGTGGTCTGTGTTCCAAGGAAGGAGAAGCCTTCCTGTGTCTGCGGCTGCAGATAGAGCGCTGCTCTGGACATTGCCCTGACCTGTGTGCACAGGACCTGAGGGAACACAGCCCAGCTAAGGACTGTTTATGTGCTGTCTCTGGTTTATGGAGTAATAAACCCGGTGAAATTTTAAAGGAACGTGCCTCATGTTTGACTCCCACCGCACCTAAGCGAGTCCGAATCCTTACAATATATATTTTGAATGTGTACACTATGCTATCCATACATGTTATTCGGGGATACGGTACCCTTTCTCACCTTTGTGCAATCACGTGTAATCCATACTGGGCCTGACACCGTCTGAGCCTGCCTCCTGATCTATAGACATATATTTTGAATGTGTACACTATGCTATCCATACATGTTATCCGGGGCTACGGTACCCTTTCTCACCTTTGTGCAATCACGTGTAATCCATACTGGGCCTGACACCGTTTGAGCCTGCCTCCTGATCTATAGACATATATTTTGAATGTGTACACTATGCTATCCATACATGTTATCCGGGGATACGGTACCCTTTCTCACCTTTGTGCAATCACGTGTAATCCATACTGGGCCTGAGAACGACTGGCGAGCTGTTAAGCAAGCTACAGCACCTGTGGTTTGCACACGTAAGTTTTTCATTTTTTCAGGAATGACTGTTAGGCCTAATTCCGGAACTGCGGTTGACCTGCACTTACTGGGAAATCATCGATCGCGGGTAATAATTGTAATGCCAGATCCCCATCACTAACGTTGTTCAGCGAGTTATCTGCATCTGTTAGCGACAAACGCTGGCCTTTTCAGTGTAGCGCACATGCAGCCACGGACATGTAAGGGCATGGCACACCGGTTATTGGCCAATCTCACATGCCAGAGCCTCGCGTGTCCCTCTAGTAAGCCGGAATGGAATTAAGCTTGCAATGTGTGCATCTTTTTTGTTGCTGGATGGTTGAGGTTGCCCGTGTTGAGTCAAATTACGCCGTAAGCTCCACTCCTGGTGGTGCCCTTCTGGACATTCCTTTAAGGTTCAGCTTTGCAACCATACTGCCCACGTAAAACAAACACTTTGCCTTCATGAACGTTGCTTGGAGGGTTGTGACTCGTGGGAATAACGCCGCCCAATCAGTTAACCTGCTAGAGAGATCCTTCGTTGCTCCCAAGCATGACATCACACTCCCTAGGAGGAAGGTAATGCCACTGTGGCGACCGTACTCCTGGGGGCGACACAAGTACACTGATGCCCAGCCACTGCTCGATGAATCTGCTGGTACATTGACCCAGACCACTACATTCCCCTCGCACGCTACACGAACTGAATCTGACCCTGATGAAACTCAGGTTACCCTTCCCATATACAGTTCCATCTTACACGGTGACAAAGAGGAAGCTGCAGATGAAAGTGCAGGTTCGGCCCACCCGCCATCAGACACACCACCGTACTATCAGGGGCCCTGTGCCAGTGCCGTCGCCAACGAGTGGGCCCGCCCTGCTTGCTCAGGATCACAGCACTTGCAAGGTTGAAATACTGTGCAGTGAGATGGAAGATTGGGACGACGAGGAGTCCAGACTAGTACAGGGATTCCCTAGCGAGACTTATTTCATTGTTTTCAATGTTGAGACAGCAATTTTTGGGGAGCACTATAATCTGGAGAATGATAGATGGGGCCCACCATACACTGGAACATTCCAAAGGTGGACATCAGACCCTGGAGCAGCATTTACAGGGCCCATTATACACTAGAGCATTAGAAATGGGGCCCATTATGTTTGGAGCATTATTTGGGCCCATAAGACAGTGGAGCTTCATCCATGGGGACCAACATATACTGTAGCATTATGTGGAGCTCATCATATACTGTTTCAAACATTATATGGGACCAATGATTCTGTATGGAGAAATAGATGGGCCTCGTCATGAGATGTAAAAAATGAAGTATTTTTCATTGTACTATACCGCTATATTGTACTATACCGCTATTTCTCTGCCGTATCGGAGCATTATGAGTTGTGGTATGTGTTAAATTGGCGCTCTTTCGCCCAGGGCACATGAAAACCTGGAGCCAGCCCTACCCCCCCACAACTTTAGCCAAATAACCCCCATTTTTCAGTGCGTAACTAGTATTATGAAGTAAATTAAGGTTGACATGCTTAAGTAATAAGAATTGATGCTTTTGGCATTCAAATGTGCACTGTAGGTGTGTTTCCTGTCTTCCTCTCACTGCCGACTTTAATTCCCCATTGACTTACATTGGGTTTCGTGTTTTGGTCGGACCCCCGACTTTTCCCTATAGTCGGCCGATTTTGTTCGGGTTTTATGAAACGAAACTCGACCCTAAAAAACCAAAAGTCGCTCAACTCTACTTGTGATACATCACCCATTTCCTGCTTTTTATATTCTGGTCTAATCCAAACTGACTAAGTGAGATTTATTTTCTGACTGTGGAAATAAATACTGAGATTGACAACAATGACCCCTACACTGTGTACAGCTATACTCTTCAGATCCATTACCGTTTTACGGCTTTTTATATTCTGTTGTAATCCATACTGAGCCTGAGAGCGTCTGTGTCTGCCTCCTGAAATATCTACGGAGATTTAGAATGTTTAAACTATACTATATATACCTGCTATCTGATGATACTGTACACTTTTCTACTTTTTATATTCTTGTCTAATCCATACTGAGCCTGTGAGCGCCTCTGTGTGACTGATGGAATATATAGGGAGATTGACAATTATCCTTTGACTGTATAGAGCTGTACACTTATGATACAGTACCATATATCTGATGTTATTTTGGGTACATTTTCTCCAAAAATTTTGAAGTATGGTGGAAGAGGCCACAGACGTGGGCGTGGGGGGGCCAGCTGGTGCTGATGGTGGTGGTGCATCTTTTGGTAGTGGCAAAAGCACAATAGCAGCTAAGGCAGGAGGTGTTGAGCCTGCATCATGGTCTGGCTCTGGAAAGCCTGGAAGGCTACCTTTTCTGGGAGTAGGTTAACCACTTTTAAAGCCGGAGCATCAGGAACTGGTTTTGGCATACATTGCCGAAACAGACTCCAGCAAATATGCCCTCCTCTTCTGAAGTTTCAAAAAATGCAAGCACTGAGTCGTCAAGTGCTGGCTCCTGGTGAGGAAGAACCCCTTTCCTTGTGTCCTTCACCCCCACCAAAAGTGAATGATGCAGCAGGCCACACTTCACATTAGTCCATGTAGCTCTTTCTCACGTACCATGCCTGGGTTATCAAATCAAATCGTGAATTCCCCAGTCCAAGATGAATCTGACATGGAGTGTGGGTGGCCAGCCAGGGCAGTGTGGTTAATTGGTACCAGGCCGGTGTCTCAGAGGGATGTGTCACGTTGGTGGTGATGACCCATTCCTTGGCCCTGGGCGTCCATGCAAAGGGGTGAATAACGTTTATAGGTGAATGGTACGTGACGCCACCTGTGGTTTCTGATCAGATTGACCCACGCTGCAGTGTCGCTTCTCTAGGACAGATGTTGTGGTGCAGCTAAGATGTAGAAGCCCTGCACAGGTAGGGCCGTAGTTGCAGGGCAGATGAAAGAGTTGGTAGATGGTGTGCAGTGCAGGATATAGCAGAGCCGTGCGCCAGGCACAGGAGAAAGATGACAGACACAGTCATGCAGTTCCTTTACCTGTACTTGGTAAGTGCCGTCCAGGACCCAGAGTACAGATGGAGAAGGAGTTGGTCAGCCTGGAAGCAAATTTGGAATTCTCTCTCTGCAGAAAGGTAGTGTGGCCTCCGTTCTAGCGCTTTTCTGAGGTACTTGCAGTACTGAGTTCACTGAAGTTCCCCCTGTTGACTCTCTTTTGGAACTTTCTCATATTGCAGGCAGCCATAGCTTTTTCCTTCTGGCTCACTCATGTCGCTGCTGGGGCCTCCGTGCCTTAGTTGGGAACATAGCATTTACAGCTGCTACTTCCTCCGGTTTCTGCTGCAGGACCGTCAGTGTCCCTACAAACTCGGAGACCGGAATCCGGACCATGCTCTCCAGCTAGGAGTGAGCCTTAACTCTGCTCATCCTCCAGCTCCCCTTCTCACGGCCACACACTTCCCCTTCCCTTCACAGATTGCCCTAACTTACCTCCTCCCGACCACAGAGAGCAGCTCCTCAGCAGTCAGGTTCAGCGGTCTCCCTGCTGGCCTGGAGTGGGAACTGTGTTGTGTGTTGGTTTAACTGCTAGAGAGATCCTTCATTGCTCGCAAGCATGACATCACACTCCCTAGGAGGAAGGTAATGCCACTGTGGCAACCGTACTCCTGGGGGCGCCACAAGTGCACTGATGCCCAGCCACTGCTAGATGATTCTGCTGGAACATTAACCCAGACCACTACATTCCCCTCGTACTCTACACAGCCAGAATCTGACCCTGATGAAACTCAGGTTCCCCTTCCCACATACTATACCATCTTACACGGTGACAAAGAGGACGGTGCAGATGAAAGAGCAGGTTCCTTGAGCAGGTGGGGGGGCATACTCATGGGTGACTGCACTGGCACAGGGCCCCTCATAGTATGCAAAAGTGTCTCTGCCGGTGGGAGGGCCCTCCACCTGCCGTCAGACACACTGCCATACTATGAGGGGCCCTGTGCCAGTGCCGTTGCCTGCGAGTGGGCCCCCCTGCTTGCTCAGGATCACAGCACTTGCAAAGTTGAAATACTTACCTCTCCCTGCTCCACTGCCGTGACGTCTTCCGCGTTTCCTGACAGTGACGTTCTGGTCAGAGAGCGCGATGACATCACATCTGAACGCCCTCTGTCTAAACAGTCCAAGTGCAGTGAGATGGAAGATGGGGATGACGAGGAGTACAAACTAGTACTGGGATTCCCTCGTGAGGAGACTTATTTAATTGTTTTCAATGTTGGGACAGCAATTTTTGGGGAGCACTATACTCTGGAGAATGATATATGAGGCCCACCATACACTGGAGCATTCCAAAGGTGGACAGCAGACACTGGAGCAGCATTTACAGGGCCCATTATACACTGGAGCATTAGAAATGGGGCCCGTTATATATGGAGCATTATTTGGGCCCATAAGACAGTGGAGCTTCATCCATGGGGACCAACATATACTGTAGCATTATGTGGAGTTCATCATATATTGTATTGAACATTATATGGGACCAATGATTCTGTATGGAGAAATATATGGGCTTCATTACTCTATATAGCGCACTATGCAGTGGCCATAATACTGTATGGAGTAATATACTGTCCGTTTTTGGAGCTATTGGAGAATTTAAAATGGATATCAGTCATGAGATCATGGAATCATAGAATTGTAGAGTTGGAAGGGACCTCCTGAGCCATCTGGTCCAACCCCCTGCTCAAAGCAGGATTCACTAAATCATCCCAGTCAGATGTCTGTCCAGCCTCTGTTTGAAGACTTCCATTGAAGGAGAACTCACCACTTCTCATGGCAGCTTGTTCCACTCATTGACCACTCTAACTGTCAAAAAGTTTTTTCCAATATCTAATCTGTGTCTCCTCCCATTCAGTTTCATCCCATTGCTTCTAGTCTTTCCTTGTGCAAATGAGAATAAAGTTGATCCTTCTACAATGTGACAGCCCTTTAGATATTTGTAGACAGCTATTAAGTCTACTCTCAGTCTTCTCTTTTGCAAACTAAACATTCCCAAATCCTGCAACCTTTCCTCATAAGACAGGGTTTGCAGACCGGTCACCATTCTGGTCGCTCTTTTCTGAACTTGCTCCAGTTTGTTGATGTCTTTTTTAAAATGCGGTGCCCAAAACTGGACACAATATTCCAGATGAGGTCTGACCAAAGAGGAGTAGAGGGAAATAATGACTTCACGTGATCTAGACTGTATGCTTCTGTTAATACATCCTAGAATTGCATTTGCCTTTTTTGCTGCTGCATCACACTGTTGACTCATATTCAGTCTGTGATCTATTAGTATACCCAAGTCTTTTTCACATGTGCTGTTGCTTAGCCCTATTCCTCCCATTCTGTATATGCTTTTTTCATTTTTATTGCCCAGATGTAGTACTTTGCATTTTTCCCTGTTAAAAACCATTCTGTTAGTTGCTGCCCACTTCTCCAGTTTATTTATATCTTTTTGAATCCTCTCTCTCTCTTCTCTAGTATTAGCTATCCCTCCTAGCTTTGTGTCATCAGCAAATTTAATCAGTTTACCCTCAATTCCTTCATCTAAATCGTTGCTAAAGATGTTGAACAATACAGGGCCCAGGACAGAGCCCTGTGGTACCCCACTTGAGACATTCTTCCAACTGGATGTGCAGCCATTTACGACCACTCTTTGGGTCCGATCACTAAGCCAGTTATGAATCCACCTAACAGTTGCCTTGTCCATTCCATACTTAGTCATTTTTTCAATAAGGATTGTATGAGATACTTTGTCAAATGCTTTGCTGAAGTCAAGATATACTATATCTACAGCATGTCCTTGATCCACCCATCAGTGATTCCGTCATAGAATGAAATTAAGTTAGTCTGACATGACTTATTAGTTACAAACCCATGCTGACTCTGTTTAATCACTTAATTCTTATCCAGGTACTGACATACATGTTGTTTAATAATTTGTTCAAAGATCTTTCCTGGTATAGAAGTCAGACTCACCGGCCTATAGTTGCCTGGGTCCACCTTCTTCCCCTTTTTGAAGATAGGAACAACATTTGCTCTTCTCCAGTCTTCTGGGACTTCTCCTGTTCTCCAAGAATTTTCAAAGATTATGGAGAGGGGTTCAAAAATTTCTTCTGCTATCTCCTTCAGTACTCTGGGGTGTAATTCATCTGGACCTGGAGACTTGAATTCATTTAGGTTAGCTAAGTGTTTCCTCACTATCTTTCTGTTTATAGATATCCTGGATTCTTCTATTCCCTTAATAGGACAGTGAAGAACAGTTGATGCTACATTTCCTTTCTGAGAGAAAACAGATGCAAAATAGGAATTTAAAAGTTCGGCCTTCTCAACATCCTGTCTTACCATTTCATCATTTTCATCCTGTAAAAATACTATAGCATCTTTGACTTTTCTTTTACTTTTGACATATCCCCAAAATCCTTTATTATTGCTTTTGACATCTCTTGCAAGCCTCAATTCATTGTCAGCTTTAGATAATCTGATTTGTGCCCTGCAGGTTCTGCAGACAGCATTATATTCTTCTTTAGATATGCCTCCCTCTTTCCATTTTATAAACATTTTTTTCTTCCTTTTTAGCATGTGCTTAACTTCTGTGTTCATCCATGCTGGCTTCCTTAAATGCTTCCTATTCTTCCCTCTTTTTGGAATTGTTAACAATTGTGCTTTGAGAATTTCATTTTTCAAGATTTCCTATCCTTCCTGGACATTTTTGTCTTTAAGGATATTCAGCCATTGGATCCCTCCAATTCTCTTTCTGAATCCCTTAAAATCTGCCTTTCTGAAATCTAACCTTGACGTCTGAGTCTTCACAGGTCTTCCTCCTCTAGACGTCTGAGTCTTCACAGGTCTTCCTCCTCTAGTTATCCAAAATTCTAAAATAGCATGGTCGCTACTTCCTAGGGTCCCAGCCACTTTTACCTCCTCAACCATTTCCTCCCTGTTTATAAGGATTAGATCCAAGGTAACAGTTCCCCTTGTTTTCTACCCTACCTTTTGGAAGATAAAGTTGTCAGCAAGAGAGGATAAGAATTTCCTTGACCTGTTAGTTTTGCCTGAGAGAGATTCCCAGCAAATGTCTGGATAGTTGAAATCTCCCATGACAACTATGTCATATTTTTTGGAGAACTTGGCCATTTGATGCATAAAGAGTTCATCCATATCTTCAGCTTGCACAGGCGGCCTGTAGTAAATGCCTACAATGGTGTCCTTTCCATTGTTCTGTCCTTGTATTCTTACCCAAACAGTTTCCACAGAACTCCCAGTCTCTGAAGCTTCAATCTCTGTGCAGATATACACGTTTCTAACATACAATGCGACACCTCCTCCTTGTTTATCAAGTCTGTTTCTTGCAAATAAGTTGTATCCTTCTAGTCTTGTATTCCAATCATGTGTATTGTCCCACCAAGTTTCAGTGATTCCAATGACATCATATTTCTTTTCCTGAGTTAGTAGTTCCAATTCTCCTTGTTTGTTGCCCATGCTTTGTGCATTAGTATAGAAACATTTTAGTTTGTGATTGGTTTCTCTTTCTCCAATATTTTTATTAATTAGATTCTTTTGTCTTTGTTCTTCCTTTCCACTTCTAATAGCAGAATTCTCAATAGCATTTGCCAGGTGTGTGACTTTTTCTGGTCTTTTGCTTCCCTTCCCATGTTGTTCTAGTTTAAAGCTCTCCTTACAAGTGTAGCAAGGCGACTTCCAAATACATGTTTTCCAGTCTTCGCAAGGTGCACCCCATCTCTAGAAAGTAGTCCATCGTAAAGGTAATTCACTCCGTGATCCATAAATCCAAATCGTTGCTGACGGCACCATCGACGTAGCCAGTTGTTCACCTGCAGAATCTTATTCCACCTCCTTGTTCCATGGCCATCCACTGGGAGGATAGAAGAGAAGACCACCTGCGCTCCCAGTTCTTTCACTTTCTTGCCTAAGTCTTCAAAGTCTCTGCAGATGGTTTCCAGGTCGTTTCTTGCGGTGTCATTTGTCCCCACATGTAGTAGCAGGAATGGGTAGTCATCTGTACGTCTGAAGAGTCCTGATATCCTGTCAGACACATCTTTAATTTTTGCACCTGGAAGACAGCACATTTCTCTTGAAGTTATATCCGGTCTGCAGATAGCGGCCTCTGTTCCTCTCAACAGGGAATCCCCCATGACCACCACTCTCCGCTTCTTCTTCACAACAGTTTTCTTTCTCCATCCAGGAGGACTCTGAAGGTGTACAAGGTTGCTGTTTGTGGGCAAAGTCTTATCCTGATGTATTTCTTCATCGTTTTCCTGCGTGAGAGCCTGGTACTGGTTCCTGAGAAGTATGGGTGCTGGCTGCCTCCTGATCCTCCTGCTTCTCTGGGTCACATGTCTCCATTCCTCTGTTTCTTCAGGTGCACTTCGAATGTCTTCTCTTTCTGTAACATAAAGAGATAATTCTGCTCTGTCTAAGAACTCTTGACCTTCCTTAATGATCTTCAACGTAGCTAACCTCTCTTCGATATTTTGCAACTTTTCCTCCAACAGGGACACAAGCTTGCATTTGTGGCATGTGAAGTTTGGCTTTTCCACTGGTAAGTCTGTGAACATGTAGCAAGAAGTGCAGCTCACCAAATGGCTCCTGGCCTCTTCCATATTGAGATTTCTTAAAAACGATGAAAGATGAGCCAAAATTTGAGCGCCGATAGGCGCGCGGTTTTCCGATTTCCTCTTTTCAGCTGCAACGGCCAAAACCCAGTGATCGTTGAGCTCGCGGAGACTCTTCACTTATCCCAGAAGGCACTGGGAATATGCAAATGATCTCCTCAAGACTCTTCCCCTGGTTTTCCGATTTCCTCTTTTCAGCTGCAACGGCCAAAACCCAGTGATCGTTGAGCTCACGGAGACTCTTCACTTATCCCAGAAGGCACTCAGAATATGCAAAAGATCTCCTCAAGACTCTTCCCCTGGTTTTCCGATTTCCTCTTTTCAGCTGCAACGGCCAAAACCCAGTGATCGTTGAGCTCGCGGAGACTCTTCACTTATCCCAGAAGGCACTGGGAATATGCAAATGATCTCCTCAAGACTCTTCCCCTGGTTTTCCGATTTCCTCTTTTCAGCTGCAACGGCCAAAACCCAGTGATCGCTGAGTTCGCGGAGACTCTTCATTTATCCCAGAAGGCACTGGGAAAATGCAAATGATCTCCTCAAGACTCTTCCCCTGGTTTTCTTTTACTTTTGACATATCCCCAAAATCCTTTATTATTGCTTTTGACATCTCTTGCAAGCCTCAATTCATTGTCAGCTTTAGATAATCTGATTTGTGCCCTGCAGGTTCTGCAGACAGCATTATATTCTTCTTTAGATATGCTTCCCTCTTTCCATTTTGTAAACATTTTTTTCTTTCTTTTTAGCATGTGCTTAAGTTCTGTGTTCATCCATCCTGGCTTCCTTAAATGCTTCCTATTCTTCCCTCTTTTTGGAATTGTTAACAATTGTGCTTTGAGAATTTATGTAAGAAATGAAGTATTTTTCATTGTACTATACCGCTATTTCTCTGCCGTATCAGAGGATCATAAATTGTGGCATGTGTTAAAGGAGCCCAGTGACACTCTTTGGCCCAGGGCCCACGAAAATCGGGATCCAGCCCTACAGCCCTCTACTTTAGCCAAATAACCCCCAGTTTTCAATGCATAACTATTATTATAAAGTAAACTACGGTTGACAAGCTTAAGTAATAAGAACTGATGTTTTTGGCATTAAAATGGGCACTGTAGGTGTGCTTCCTGTCCTCCACTCAATGCCGACCTTGGTTCCCCATTGACTTGCATTGGGTTTCGTGTTTCAGTCGGCCTTCGACTTTTCACGATAATCGGCCGATTGCGTTCGACCCGACTTTTGAGAAAGTCAGGTTTCATGAAACCCGACTCGACCCGAAAAAGGCAAAGTCGCTCATCCCTACTCACAGCACATCTAGATACATTACCAGAGGGGTCTAGTTTCAAAATCAAGTCACTTGTGAGGGTTTCAACTGTTTAGACATATCAGGGGCACTTCAAATGCAACATGACATCAGCATATCATTCCCTCAAAATCTCTCTTCCAAATTATCACTCCTTCCTTTTTGAGCCCTGCCGTGCTCCCAAACAGTAGTTTTTCACCATATATGGGGTATCTGCCTACTCAGGAAAAGTTGTACAACAAATTTTGGAGTCCATTTTCTCCTGATACCTTGTGAAAATAAAAAATTGGGGGCTAAATTAACATTTTTTTTATGGCAAAAATGTGATTTTTTTAATTTTTATAGTTCTATATTATTAACTTCTGTAAAACACCAGGGGATTCAAGGTGCTCAGCACACATCTAAATAAGTTCTCTAAGGATCTAGTAATCTAGTATCCAAAACAGTGTCACTGTTATGGGATTTCTACTGTTTAGGCACATCACAAAACCAATAAAAAAATCGAGTTAAGCACACAATATTGTAAAATAACAATTGTAAAGACAACCTTTATTGTAATAAAAAATTACATAAATATGGCTAAAAACACACACATTTATATAGGGCATGTGACATTAGTAAAAATACATAGGTCCAGGGCATATAAAAGTAACAAACATTACCATGAAAAGGCACATAGAGCACATGAAGTCATCCAAACAGTAGTTTTCCTCCACATGTTGGCTATCATCACACTTAGGAAAAATTGTCCAACAAATCATATGGTGTAATTTCTCTAAATTTGGGGCTAAAAAACATTTTTGTGGAAAAAATGTGTATTTTTTTATTTTCGCGGTTCAATGTTTTAAACTTCTTTGAACCACTTGTGGGTTCAAGGTGCTCACCACAAATCTAGATAAGTTCCCTGAGTGGTCAATTTTCAAAATCGTGCCACTTGTGGGGTGTTTCCACTGTTTAGGCACATCAGTGGCACTTCAAATGAGGCATGGCGTCCGCTAATTATACCAGCAATGGAATAATTAGTTAATAATAATGGTTTTGTACATTTTGTGAGAAAAATTAGAAATCGATGATCAACTTCTAACCATTCTAACTTCCTATCAAAAAAGGGCATACAATTTTCTAATTTTTCAACATTTTCACCTAATTTCCTTTTTTATTCAATATCCAAGAAGTATCATTTCTCCTTGCGGAGATTGAATATGCTAAGCATGCTGAGATGAGGGGACTTAAAGCCGCAATGCTCCTTTGGGAAATATGCAAAATGATCTCTTCAGAGAGGAAGAGAACTCTAGTTCTCTTCCTCTCTGAAGAGACAATTTGCTTTTTTATTCACAAATGAATGCAAGTGATATAGCAGAAGTTTTACCACTATCATGAAGTAAATATGTCACGAAAAAGCATTCTTAGAATCAATGGGATCCGTTGAAGTGTTCCAGAGTTATTACCACATAAAGTGACAATGGTCAGAATTGTTAAATTTGGCTTTGGTAATGAAGATGAAAAGGGGCTTGGGGGGTGAAGGGGTTAAAATTTGCTTATATAAAATCCTCTCTGTTATCAAGAATGGAAGGATTTTTAATTCAGTTTACTGCTCATTACCGAGGCTACCAGTAATCTTAGAATGGACATTATCCTAGGACTGCCTGCTTGTAAGCTGTTTGCTATACTACTTGAAAGTGCTGCTGTGCTCTGACTTGCATCATTGGATCCAGCAAGCTACAGTGTCCTATCCCTACTTCCATGCTGCAGAGGTAACTCTAAGGCCGGTGTCACATCGATGCGAGAGCATCAGATACAATATTCTAATGAGTCTTGGCTTCTGCTTTGCTGCCAGCGGGAGCGTCATGCTACTATGCTCTGATCCTCTCGCATGACAGGATTGAAGCACAGCTGCGGAGGAGATGGAGAAAGTAATTTCTCCATCTCCTCTGCTGCCGGTGTCGCGTGAATCGCATTGCACTTGGGTGATATCTGAGTGCAGTGCGATGTTTCACTCGCACCCATACACTTGTATGGGTGCTGTGAGCCAAGTTTTGCTGCCAATTGCAGCTTGCTGCGATTGTTCTGTGATGCCAAATAGGCATGAGAAAATATTTGCAAATCTGAGCTGCCCCACAATATAACACTAGGCCGAGTGCTACATGATTTTTTATCGCATAGCACTCGGCTGTGTTATACGGTAATGTGACTCCCGCCTTACTCTGATAGTAGCATCAGAGAGTGCACAGTTCAGTCCAATGGCGTGGCGTGACACTGGTCTGAGCTGTCAATCTTCAGAAGTGCACCACCCTCTTTGCAAACAAGAAGCCAAAAGGCAGGGGAGCTGTGTGATCCTGAAGACAAAAGGATTGCCACACTCCTTTAAGGAAAGCCAATCTACCCAATAAACGACATATTATCTAATTCTACAGATCTTACATGGCGACTTATCCACGGAGAAATTGGAGTTTTTCTTTGTAAATACATTTTAATGCATCTGCTTGAAAGTCGCAGAATTCTTTTGATTTTTCGCTACTTTACATGCACTGGCAAACATACTGTTTAGACTGGAGACTATTCTATTTAATGGCAATTTTGCCAAAAACAAATCTGTCTCGTTGTTTACGTGTGGAAACGCTAAAAGATGTAAGCCGATCCCATCTCATACATACATGGAACATGGTCTTTCTGTTCTTTCCAAACCACCAATTAAAAGTACTAATGACATTCTGCAGGACCCATACACAGCAGGAAGGGCACTGATCTCATTTTCCTTTTCCATTATACGAATTAACATCTTCTTATATCTCGGCTAGAGTGGCTAATTCATTGGACATGACATCAAAGCACGGAGGTCAAAATACTTTGCCCAATTTATGACACGTCAGGAGACATCTGGACGACAGCAAAAAAAAAACGAAGGCAGCCTTTTACTGTAACTCAGTTACACGTATTTAAATCCTTCACCAACCCTCTGGTGGTTTCTCTAACGCGCTGACAGAATAAAAGATCTGTAAAACACAAATCTTCCTCTAACAGGAATAACACACATCTAATAAGATGATCATTTTAGCTGCATTTTTCATCCTCATGAGAGATGTCTGTTTACCCAGAAGGTTATTATGAAAGGTTTTATTTTAAATGTCTCCAAGCATCATTTGTAACGATTTTCTCTTGCATCGTAATTATATTACACCATCTAAGCATTTTAATATGAAAGGAAATCACTCCCCCATATACCACTTTAATCAATGGAAAACAGATTTATTTTTATCCGCATGACTTTTATGAAGTGTAATTTGATAGTCACAATGCTAAGGTTAAACACACTGATGAAATACTTGTAAGAAAATGTCCCTTGTCCATCCGTGATTTACTAAGTAGCCATTGACACTGATAAAAGCCCTTAGTGGGAGCATTCATTTTCTTCAATCTGTGTAGTCTATACAGAAGTGGGCCAATGTCAGGCTATTTGAATTGATGCAGTGTCAAAAAACTCACATTTGCTCTAGATGAATTATAATCCATGGCTCAGGGGTCCAAGGGGAGTAGAATTACTTATTCTTACATTTATATAGAAAATTTAATTTGCTTAATTCATCTCTGCTGAAACACAACCAATTTGAATTGCCCCAAAGCATCTAAAATGAAAACGCATTGAGAATATTTTCTATTAAAGGGAATCTGTTACTAGGCTTTGGCTGTGTCAAATTGTCTGACTCCACCTACTTTGATAAGCAGCTCACTGTCTATAGGCAATGTACATAGAGAGCTGTGGTGTGGGTGGGGTTAGCTTTCTCAGCTCTGCTACATGCTATAACTAAAAACTCTGATTGTGTCAGAAATGTTGCAGCCAGTAAACTATGTGATACATCACTGGAATCTGGGTCACTTTTCCTGCTTTATGCCGCACTCAGATGAGGTAGCAAAAATCTGCTGACATATTCTCTTTAAGACCCATACTTCCTCATGGTAATATACAACAAAACCTTGTACTGTAAATTCTGATCATGTAGATTTAGGGTATTTACACAAATTATTTTTGAAAGCTGTCAAAAATGAAGCGCTTATTCAAGCAGTAACTGCTTCAGGAAATACTTGTGTTTTTTCTTGTCCAGAAGCATTTTTGTTAACAATTAGTGATTCCTAAAGTGTGTTGTTAATATGTCCTTAATTTTTTTTTTACAAAAAATGTTTTAATCATCTTTTGACCAACTTTTTAAAAGAAAAAATTTGAGGGGCAAATTACTAATTTTTTTAACCCATAAATGTATGTGGACATGACACTATTGGATTTTCCAAGAAAATATACTTAAAAAAGCAATGTTTTTCCTGAAGGTCCTGAAGCTTTTTTTTTTTTTTTTTTTACCTTTTTTTCTGACATCTTTTACAGCTGCCATTTTCTTTTTTAACTGTATATACTATATTAATAACTAGCTGAAGTGCCCGGCATTGCCTGGGCATATTAATCAACTGTGGTTAGTTATAACAAATTATAATGATTATATTGCACATAAAAACATTTCACATCATATATTCAACACTACAGATTTGCAACACAAATTAACTAAACGATTACCCAAGTATTGACAGTATTTTATTTTCAACTCATTCAAGAGCCTTTTGATAAACAACATTTGTATCTGTGCATCTAACCCTATCCTGTGTGATAATGTCTGCTGAGCTGTGTACCTAATCCTCTCCTGTGTCATACTTTCTGCTGAGCTGTGTATCTAATCCTGTCCTGTGTGATACTCTCTGCTGAGCCGTGTGTCTAATCCTATCCTGTGTGATACTGACTGCTGAGCCGTGTACCTAATCCTATCATGTGTGATACTGACTGCTGAGCTGTGTATCTAATCCTATCCTGTGTGATACTGACTGCTGAGCCATATATCTAACCCTATCCTGTGTGATACAGTCTGCTGAGCCATGTGTCTAATCCTCTCCGGTGTGATACTGACTACTGAGCTGTGTATCTAATCCTATCCTGTGTGATACTGACTTCTGAGCTGTGTATCTAATCCTATCCTGTGTGATACTGACTTCTGAGCTGTGTATCTTATCCTATCCTGTGTGATACTGACTGCTGAGCCGTGTATCTAATCCTATCATGTGTGATACTGACTGCTGAGCCGTGTACCTAATCCTATCCTCTGTGATACTGTCTGCTGAGCCATGTAACTAATCCTATCCTGTGTGATACTGACTGCTGAGCCGTGTATCTAATCCTATCCTGTGTGATACTGACTGCTGAGCCGTGTATCAAATCCTATCATGTGTGATACTGACTGCTGAGCTGTGTATCTAATCCTATCCTGTGTGATACTGACTGCTGAGCCATGTGTATAATCCTCTCCTGTGTGATACTGACTGCTGAGCTGTGTATCTAATCCTATCCTGTGTGATACTGACTGTTGAGCAGCGTATCTAATCCGATCCTCTGTGATACTGTCTGCTGAGCCGTGTATCTAATCCTATACTGTGTGATACTGACTGCTGAGCCGTGTACCTAATCCTATCATGTGTGATACTGACTGCTGAGCTGTGTATCTAATCCTATCCTGTGTGATACTAACTGCTGAGCCATGTGTCTAATCCTCTCCGGTGTGATACTGACTGCTGAGCTGTGTATCTAATCCTATCCTGTGTGATACTGACTGCTGAGCCGTGTATCTAATCCTATCCTGTATGATACTGGGCTCCCCCTGCAGTCTGTGTCAGAGGGTGGTCTGTGCTGTCACGGTAATAAATTGTGTTATTTCCAGCTTTACAGAAGGACGATAACACCATAGAAATGGCAAGAATAATAGGCAAAATTGTTTGGTGATTTGGAACGTGCGGGGTTAAAATTTTGCCTCACAACTATGACGCTCTTGGGGTCCAGACGTGTGACTGTGCAAAATTTTATGGCTGTAGCTGCGACGGTGCAGATGCCAATCCCGGACATACACACATACATACATACACTTTTTCCCAATTACGTACATAGGGACAAAATTGTTTGGTGAATTGGAACGTGCGGGGTTAAAATTTTACCTCACAACATAGCCTATGTTGCTCTCGGGGTCCAGACGTGTGACTGCAAAATTTTGTGGCTGTAGTTGTGACGGTGCAGATGCCAATCCCGGACATACACACATACATACTGTACATACATACCCACACCCAGCTTAATATATTAGATTAGTGACTTCCAAGCGAAAGTCACCAGAATAATGGTCAGATCAGTTCTTGTAATTGCTTTTGCGACTGTGGAAGCCTGAAACAATAAAAAAAAGTTCTAAAAGACTAAATCACATGCACTGCAAAATTTGACATTGCTGTATATGTGCATTCTCACTAGTCTTCCCTTCTTTTGAGGTCCATGCCGTCAGACTCTACACCCCCTTCTCCATGCGAATGGCGGTAGTGTATCGTCCTCTCGGCCCCTCCCATCAGTTCCTGGATCATTTTGCCACTTGGCTTCCACATTTTCTCTCCTGTGACATCCCTACCCTCATCATGGGAGATTTCAACATCCCCATTGCTCTTCCCCTCTCCCCATCTGCTACTCACCTTTTATCTCTAACCTCCTCATTTGGCCTTTCGCAGTTTACTAATTCTCCAACGCATGAAGATGGAAACTTCCTCGACTTGGTCTTCTCTCGGCTTTGTGCAGTGGATGATTTTGCAAACTCCCCTCTCCCGCTCTCTGACCACAATCTTCTTTCATTCTCTATCAAGAACTGCCAGGCTGCTCAGGTCACCCCCACTGTCCAGTCTTATAGAAACATACAGGCCATTAACACCCAGAAAGTTATGAAGAACTTGCAGTCTTCATTGGCCCCTATCTCCTCCCTCTCATGTCCTGATTCTGCATTGAAGCATTACAATGAAACACTTCAAAGTGCCTGGGATGAATTTGCATCCCCTATAAATAGAACACCACAACGCAGACGGCGACAACCCTGGCACACGGTCCAAACACGTTTCCTGCAGCGGTGCTCCATGTGCGCCGAACGTCTGTGGAGAAAATCCAATCTACACGAAGATTTCATCCATTTTAAGTTTATGCTTAGAACATACAACACTGCCCTTCACCTCTCCAAACAAGCCTATTTCAACACCCTCATCACCTCACTGTCCAATAACCAGAAACGTCACTTTGACACTTTTCATTCTCTACCCAACCCAAGAGTACAGGCCCCAACCACGGAGCTCCGAGCTGACGATCTGGTCAATTACTTCAAAGAAAAAATTGACCAGATTCGACAGGAAATTATCTCCCAATCACCTCATACCATGCACTGTCCTCCCTCCCCCACTGCATCTAGCTCACTCTCTGATTTTGAACCAGTCACAGAAGAAGAAGTAAGCAGGCTCCTTGCATCTTCTCGCCCAACCACTTGCACCAGTGACCCATTTCCGTCACATCTCCTCCAGTCCCTTTCCCCTGCTGTCACCCCTCACCTAACTAAAATATTTAACCTCTCTCTCTCTTCTGGTATTTTTCCCTCCTCATTTAAGCATGCCATCATACATCCACTACTTAAAAAACCATCCCTCGACCAAAATTGTGCCGCTAACTATAGACCTGCCTCTAATCTTCCCTTCATCTCTAAACTCCTGGAACGCCTGGTCCACTCCCGTCTTATCCGCTATTTCTCAGAAAACTCTGTTCTCGACCCTCTCCAATCCGGTTTCCGCTCTTTACACTCCACTGAAACTGCCCTCACTAAAGTCTCTAATGATCTGCTAACAGCTAAATCAAATGGTCATTACTCTATGCTAATTCTCTTGAATCTCTCTGCAGCATTCGACACTGGATCATCAGCTCCTCCTCACTATGCTCCGTTCCATTGGCCTCAAGGACACCGTTCTCTCATGGTTCTCCTCCTATCTCTCCGACCGCTCCTTTACTGTATCTTTTGCCGGTTCCTCCTCCTCTCACCTTCCCCTTACTGTTGGGGTCCCTCTAGGATCGGTTCTAGGCCCCCTCCTCTTCTCCTTGTACACTGCGCCTATTGGTCAAACAATCAGTAGATTTGGTTTCCAGTACCATCTCTATGCTGATGACACCCAATTATACGCTTCTTCTCCTGACATCACGCCAGCCTTTCTAGAAAACACCGGCGATTGTATAAATGCTGTGTCTAATATCATGTCCTCACTATACCAGAAACTGAACCTGTCAAAGATTGAACTCCTGGTGTTTCCTCCCTCTACTAATGTACCTATACCCGACATTGCCATTTCTGTGTGTGGTTCCACTATTACTCCCCAGCAACAGGCCCGCTGTCTTGGGGTCACACTTGATTCCGAGCTTTCCTTTGCCCCCACATTCGATCACTGGCTCGCTCTTGTCATCTGCACCTCAAAAACATTTCTAGAATTCGACCTTTTCTTACTTTTGACTCTGCAAAAACTCTTACTGTTTCTCTTATTCATTCTCGCCTCGACTATTGTAACTCTCTTCTAATCAGTCTCCCTCTTACCAAACTCTCCCCTCTCCAATCTGTCTTGAATGCTGCAGCCAGGATCATATTCCTCACCACTCGTTACACCGATGCCTCTACCTTGTCGAGAAAATAGGGGGGGAAGCCAGCACTGCTTAAGGTTAGAACTCATAAATTGGAGTGCATATGCACATAATGTCTAGCTGTATTCAAAAATGAGATATTTAGCAAAAAAATTTGATTAATTCAATTGAGCCACCCCACCGCGCCAAGGCAATCTCATATGGGGGGTCCTACTCTATATATTTTTAATAAATGCTGTGCCATTACGGCCTCCTAAATACATTTAGAGCATGACCACATCAAGTGCAATCTGTACCTGAACATTACTGGATCGCTCCCATGAAGCCAGATGAAGCAAGTGCAGATGAAGGCCAACCAGGTCTGAACACAGACATATCAGGAATGGCCTCCACACATTGCCTGACCAGCAAACATAGATGAAGGGCGATGTTGGTCCAGACACAGGTGCACAATTAAATAAAGCTTGGGGCAGGGTGGGGCTGCCGTGTGTGTGCACAGCAGCCTAATCCATCACAATGAACACAGAAAAATTATGGCGGACATAACCAAGCGTGCACGGCAACAGTGGTGGTGAGCCACAAACCAACAACAAGAAAATAGGGGGGGAAGCCAGCACTGCTTAAGGTTAGAACTCATAAATTGGAGTGCATATGCACATAATGTCTAGCTGTATTCAAAAATGAGATATTTAGCAAAAAAATTGATCAATTCAATTGAGCCACCCCGCCGCACCAAGGCAATCTCATATGGGGGGTCCTACTCTATATATTTTTAATAAATGCTGTGCCATTACGGCCTCCTAAATACATTTAGAGCATGACCACATCAAGTGCAATCTGTACCTGAACATTACTGGATCGCTCCCATGAAGCCAGATGAAGCAAGTGCAGATGAAGGCCAACCAGGTCTGAACACAGACATATCAGGAATGGCCTCCACACATTGCCTGACCAGCAAACATAGATGAAGGGCGATGTTGGTCCAGACACAGGTGCACAATTAAATAAAGCTTGGGGCAGGGTGGGGCTGCCGTGTGTGTGCACAGCAGCCTAATCCATCACAATGAACACAGAAAAATTATGGCGGACATAACCAAGCGTGCACGGCAACAGTGGTGGTGAGCCACAAACCAACAACAAGAAAATAGGGGGGGAAGCCAGCACTGCTTAAGGTTAGAACTCATAAATTGGAGTGCATATGCACATAATGTCTAGCTGTATTCAAAAATGAGATATTTAGCAAAAAAATTGATCAATTCAATTGAGCCACCCCGCCGCGCCAAGGCAATCTCATATGGGGGGTCCTACTCTATATATTTTTAATAAATGCTGTGCCATTACGGCCTCCTAAATACATTTAGAGCATGACCACATCAAGTGCAATCTGTACCTGAACATTACTGGATCGCTCCCATGAAGCCAGATGAAGCAAGTGCAGATGAAGGCCAACCAGGTCTGAACACAGACATATCAGGAATGGCCTCCACACATTGCCTGACCAGCAAACATAGATGAAGGGCGATGTTGGTCCAGACACAGGTGCACAATTAAATAAAGCTTGGGGCAGGGTGGGGCTGCCGTGTGTGTGCACAGCAGCCTAATCCATCACAATGAACACAGAAAAATTATGGCGGACATAACCAAGCGTGCACGGCAACAGTGGTGGTGAGCCACAAACCAACAACAAGAAAATAGGGGGGGAAGCCAGCACTGCTTAAGGTTAGAACTCATAAATTGGAGTGCATATGCACATAATGTCTAGCTGTATTCAAAAATGAGATATTTAGCCAAAAATTTGATCAATTCAATTGAGCCACCCCGCCGCGCCAAGGCAATCTCATATGGGGGGTCCTACTCTATATATTTTTAATAAATGCTGTGCCATTACGGCCTCCTAAATACATTTAGAGCATGACCACATCAAGTGCAATCTGTACCTGAACATTACTGGATCGCTCCCATGAAGCCAGATGAAGCAAGTGCAGATGAAGGCCAACCAGGTCTGAACACAGACATATCAGGAATGGCCTCCACACATTGCCTGACCAGCAAACATAGATGAAGGGCGATGTTGGTCCAGACACAGGTGCACAATTAAATAAAGCTTGGGGCAGGGTGGGGCTGCCGTGAGTGTGCACAGCAGCCTAATCCATCACAATGAACACAGAAAAATTATGGCGGACATAACCAAGCGTGCACGGCAACAGTGGTGGTGAGCCACAAACCAACAACAAGAAAATAGGGGGGGAAGCCAGCACTGCTTAAGGTTAGAACTCATAAATTGGAGTGCATATGCACATAATGTCTAGCTGTATTCAAAAATGAGATATTTAGCAAAAAAATTGATCAATTCAATTGAGCCACCCCGCCACGCCAAGGCAATCTCATATGGGGGGTCCTACTCTATATATTTTTAATAAATGCTGTGCCATTACGGCCTCCTAAATACATTTAGAGCATGACCACATCAAGTGCAATCTGTACCTGAACATTACTGGATCGCTCCCATGAAGCCAGATGAATCAAGTGCAAGTGCACAGTATTTATTAAAAATATATAGAGTAGGACCCCCCATATGAGATTGCCTTGGCGCGGCGGGGTGGCTCAATTGAATTGATCAATTTTTTTGCTAAATATCTCATTTTTGAATACAGCTAGACATTATGTGCATATGCACTCCAATTTATGCGTTCTAACCTTAAGCAGTGCTGGCTTCCCCCCCTATTTTCTTGTTGTTGGTTTGTGGCTCACCACCACTGTTGCCGTGCACGCTTGGTTATGTCCGCCATAATTTTTCTGTGTTCATTGTGATGGATTAGGCTGCTGTGCACACACACGGCAGCCCCACCCTGCCCCAAGCTTTATTTAATTGTGCACCTGTGTCTGGACCAACATCGCCCTTCATCTATGTTTGCTGGTCAGGCAATGTGTGGAGGCCATTCCTGATATGTCTGTGTTCAGACCTGGTTGGCCTTCATCTGCACTTGCTTCATCTGGCTTCATGGGAGCGATCCAGTAATGTTCAGGTACAGATTGCACTTGATGTGGTCATGCCCTAAATGTATTTAGGAGGCCGTAATGGCACAGTATTTATTAAAAATATATAGAGTAGGACCCCCCATATGAGATTGCCTTGGCGCGGCGGGGTGGCTCAATTGAATTGATCAATTTTTTTGCTAAATATCTCATTTTTGAATACAGCTAGACATTATGTGCATATGCACTCCAATTTATGCGTTCTAACCTTAAGCAGTGCTGGCTTCCCCCCCTATTTTCTTGTTGTTGGTTTGTGGCTCACCACCACTGTTGCCGTGCACGCTTGGTTATGTCCGCCATAATTTTTCTGTGTTCATTGTGATGGATTAGGCTGCTGTGCACACACACGGCAGCCCCACCCTGCCCCAAGCTTTATTTAATTGTGCACCTGTGTCTGGACCAACATCGCCCTTCATCTATGTTTGCTGGTCAGGCAATGTGTGGAGGCCATTCCTGATATGTCTGTGTTCAGACCTGGTTGGCCTTCATCTGCACTTGCTTCATGGGAGCGATCCAGTAATGTTCAGGTACAGATTGCACTTGATGTGGTCATGCTCTAAATGTATTTAGGAGGCCGTAATGGCACAGTATTTATTAAAAATATATAGAGTAGGACCCCCCATATGAGATTGCCTTGGCACGGCGGGGTGGCTCAATTGAATTGATCAATTTTTTTGCTAAATATCTCATTTTTGAATACAGCTAGACATTATGTGCATATGCACTCCAATTTATGCGTTCTAACCTTAAGCAGTGCTGGCTTCCCCCCCTATTTTCTTGCCTCTACCTTGTGCCAGTCATTACACTGGCTACCCATCCACTCCAGAATTCAGTATAAACTTATTACCCTCACCCACAAAGCCCTCCATAGCTCAGCACCACCTTACATCTCCTCCCTTGTTTCAGTCTACCACCCTACCCGCGCCCTCCGTTCTGCTGATGACCTGAGGTTAGCATCTTCTATAGTCAGAACCTCCCACTCCCGTCTCCAAGACTTTACACGTGCCGCGCCAATTCTTTGGAATGCACTTCCCAGGTCAATACGATTAGTCCCCAATCCCCACAATTTTAAGCGTGCCCTGAAAATGCATTTTTTCAGACTGGCCTATTGCCTCAACACAATAACCTAATCTATCCCTGTGTGGCACAGCCAAAAGTTTTACCATAACCAGATTTCCCGCATCATGTTCCCACATGCTTTATGCATCCATTAGCCCTCTGTGTCTGTACTGTTACACACTTAACATTATGGCTGGTCCGTACAATCAGGGCAACTGTTACCACCCACCTTTCGTGTCTACCTCTTTCCTCAGACTGTAAGCTTGCGAGCAGGGCCCTCATTCCTCTTGGTATCTGTTATAATCTACTGTATGTGATTATTGTTATGCTGTAATGTCTATTGTCTGTACAAATCTCCTCTGAAATGTAAAGTGCTGCGGAATATGTCGACGCAATAAAAATAAAATTTATTATTATTATTATTCTTTTTTTCTACTATTTTAAAGCTTTTTTTGCAGGTAGGATCCAGGTAAAATCTGCTTGAAAAAGGGTTGTGCATGGAAAATATTCAGCACAATGCAGTAGCAGAAAAGTGGATGAGTTTTAACAAAGAGGGCAGAATATTTAATTTTGTCATATATTAGGCACAAGCTGCATGAGTCACATATCAATGCAGGAGGCAGCGAACAAAACACCCCAATGGGACAGCTCATCTGCAAATGGAAAATTTGTAAAAAAAAAAAATAATCCTCACCAATTGGTACAGTTTTGCTCTTGCTGATTTTTTTTTGCAGATTTCTACAAATTTGTGTGGATTTTTCTTCTTAGTAAATATCAAATATGTGGACCCAAAGATTAACATTCTTCTTCCTCCTGATATGTAGCAGACAAAGTAACCAATAAGCAATGTCTGATGTCTACACGTAAGGCCAGGATCACACATGCGAGAAACTCGGACGAGTCTCGCGTCTTAATACCAGGCACTGTTTCCGGCACTCGGGAGCGGAGCGTGCAGCTGCATGTATTTCTATGCAGCCGCACGCTCCGTTCCTGAGTGCCGGAAACAGTGCCTGGTATTAAGACGCGAGACTCATCTGAGTTTCTCGCATGTGTGATCCCAGCCTAAGTTTGACATTCTGGAAATGTGCTGGCATCTAATGATAAAGAAAAACTTTGGAAATAGTTTAGCTATCTGTTTAGTTGGTGGTCCAAGGGGAGTACATTCACAAGACTATTGAATCAACTTTTAATTAACTGTCCTACTCAGGAAAAAAAAGTGAAGCACAAGAAATGCAATTTAAAACACTTTTAATTTATTTCTAAATACAGGTAATCAAATAAGTTGTAGCTCCCTTTTACTTGGGACAGAGTTCCAAACTCCATGCACCGTTCACAGAATAAGAGAATGAAAAGATAAAATTCTGGTTACCTGTAACCACCACTAGGAGGAGCTCACTGCATATGGCTTTGCACAAACTCCATTGAACACTTTCAGAGCTCTATAAGATTGTATGTGGAGAACTCACACTGGTGAAGACTTCAGGTAGCCCCAATAAATCATTTTAAGCACCACTCCAGTGTTTTTTTTCTAATTTCAGTGCTAGAGAGTTGTTTCTAATCTAAGTTCCCTGACCCTAGTATTATACTTACCAGCTGAAATGTTCAGCTCTTCCCGATGCTGCTCCAGTTCCTCGGCGCCATCTTGTGACAACTTCCGAATGACCAGCAGTTAGACGTAATGGTCACAAGCTCTTGACTCTTGATTCTATGAGCACCTCGCTCTGGCTCTCGCAGGCTCACATTGAGCTGTGACTTCCAGATCACTCAACAAACTGCTGGAGACTTACTTGAATGACATCGATAAGAGATGAAGATGGCAGCAAGTAAGTATAATACTAGGGGCAGGGAACTTAGCACCACTCCAGCTCTAAAATAAAAAAAAATCCTGGAGTGATGCTTTAACTCTATGATATAATGGAAAATAGCAGAATAGGTGCCATGGTCCTGTTCCTGTGGGCTTTATAGCTATATTGAGATGTTTTGCTGTTATTGGATTTCCCTGTATTGAATATTGTTGTACTCCTTGTGACTGTGTTTTTGCTCTGGCTTTACTCTGCCATTTATTTCAGCTCCTGTATTAGTGCATTATAGCTTTTATCAATTGAATAATATGGATTTCCCTATTTTATTTTTCAGGTGTATTCCCTGCCCTTCCTTTTGGGTTATGTATATTATTGGAAGTGCCCATTTTTATTTGTTGGTCTTATATAGGTATTGCTCTGACTGTAGTGAAATTCCTGTTTTTTTATGAGAGCATAATGGCAGGTCCAAAGGAAGAATAAGAAAAAACATTGTTTTCTCAAGCACGAATTTCAAAAATCTAAATTTGTTAAGTCATTAATTTACGTTCTAATTTCGGAGTTAACAAATCTCAGTCAGTTTTCTCTGATTCAGTAATAGTATGTATTTTGTGTGGTCTCAGAAATTTATAGAAATACAAATTGTATGGCCTAGCAAATGTAAGTGAGCAGTACTCAACAGATCACCTCATATCTTATAACAAATATATTACGTTCTAAAAAAAACATAAGTTAAACATTTATGCTAATACAAAGAATATCTTAGAACAAAATTATCAACAGTTTTTTTTTTAGAAATGTAACTATTTCTGAACAACTTAAGTTACTTATACTGAAAGAATAAAAGA
The DNA here is from genome assembly GCF_039654945.1 of Dendrobates tinctorius. NCBI lineage: Eukaryota > Metazoa > Chordata > Amphibia > Anura > Dendrobatidae > Dendrobates > Dendrobates tinctorius. The sequence goes on from NW_027361672.1 coordinate 17,964,340, forward strand.
AGATATAGGTGGATAGGGCATGGGGCAAAAGTGCGCATGGAAGCTTATTAAGTGAGAATATTATACTAATTATATAGGTCTTGCAGTGAAAAATGACAGCCCTTTCTGAGTCATGAAATGCTTTTTACCCACAGCAGTCAGCCTTAAATCCGATAAGTAGGAGGTAAGAGTTGTGGCAAGCAAGGGTCAAAGAAAGAAGGAAATGGCTTAAATCAGAATCTGCGTGCGATAATAAGCATATATAAGTATTGCCGACATCTAAGTAATCAGTGTACCCAGGGACTACAACTGGTAGCCACAGGGTCCCAGTAGAATTCCTCAAAATGTAACTGTCTGTGTATATTGAATATCCAGGCAGACATTGAGACAGCAATGAACGCTGTAGGATTTCATCTCTAAAGCTTTCAGGATTGTGAACAAAGCTCTGTACTGTAGTATAGGCTGTACGTTACAAGGTTAGCAACACAAATCATTTACAAATGTACTCAATTTTAAAAAATAAGTATTATCATACTTAACAGTTTGTAATTGAAAGTGTATTAAGCTATAACTGTGATATAACTATTCTTTTGTCCAGATTTTCAATATATTTTATAGAGACATTCCTGTTACAAGATGTTATCATCTATCTGCAGTCTATATGCAGTAAATAGCCCAATGAGAGAGCAGTAGGTAGCTTGGGGTGCTGAACTCACACTTAGGAGCAGCTATAGTTGGTGTGAGTCACTATTCACAAGCAAGCCATGAGACAGGGTAGTCAGGAGGTCAGAGGTCAAATTCCAGGAGGGCTCATAGTACAGAGAGGTAAGTCAAAGGCATGGTCAGGAAACAGTCTGGGGTCAAATTCCAGAATGGAACGTCAAAACCAGGGAGCATAGCAAAATCATAGTGTCACGATCCATGTTGGATTGTGACAGATTTAGCACAAATAACCTTTTTTTCCTTAAAGCCTTCGGCTTAAGGGTAGTTTTTCCCCCGGTGGCCGCTGGGGTTATTACGCTGTAGCTGCTTTAGCTCTGGTTTTGCTCCCGGTGGCCGCTGGGGTTATTACACTGTAGTTGCTTTAGTTCTGGTTTTGCCCCCGGTGGCCGCTGGGGTTATTACATGTAAATTACCAAGCAGGTGTGATTACCCTGGCTCATACCTATAAAGGAGTATCAGGTGTTCTCAATCACTGTTGGTGATATTGTTCATTCCCAACCAACCTTGGTGGAGAAAGGAACTATTGAGAGGAGTTCCTTGCAGCTCAGCCAGAGCTTTGGATTAACAGCTATTGAGGTGGAAGCTGTATCCGGGTCCCCAATCCCTATTGTAGGGCCCACTGCTGTAACTGTTTCCCCAGTGTTCCCCTTGTTTGTCCTGGTTTTAGTGCCGTTCTTCAGGTCACGGCACAGAGGACTGGTCACTCCGTGACATTATCACCAACCCATTTTTTCCTTGTGAGCCATGGACCTAATGCAGACCTTTGCCCAATTGATGCAGACCTTCACTAATGAGGTTAGGGTACTGCGTGGTGAGGTGGTGCAGTAACTGCAGCTGTTGGTGGGCTTTGGGGGCTTGGTCCATTAGCAGGCTCAGCCAGAACCCAAGATATCCCTCCCTAACAGGTTTTCTGGAGGGAGAGATAAAATCTTGTTTTTTCAGCAAGCCTGCAAGTTATACTTCAGGCTTCGCTCTCATTCATCAGGGAGTGAGGAGCAACGGGTGGGAATCTGTTGTGAGCTCTCTTGATCCGACTTTTGAGGCAAGGCTCCCTCTGGTGGATACTGCTGGTAGTGGTGCTGGTCAACATGATGTTAACCCAACAGCTGCAGAAGATAATTGGAGGAGTGGTGGTAGTGACTGGGACTACATAAGTGAGCAGACTTCTCTCAGTGACTGCTGGTGATAATCCTTTCTTTGCTTACTGAGGATTTCTGTCTGCTGCCTAATCCTGCATTTTTTCAGCTAAGTGTCATTTGCTAAACCCTTTGCATTTGTTTTTGCCTTGCTGTCAGGGGTCAGCTTGCTCCCCCTGGGGCTGCTGGCTCCTGCCCTGTATTTTTCTTTGCGGCATTGGCGCTAGTGTATGGGGATCCTGATGGCGTGTCCCTGGCGGAAACCCGACTCTGTAGGATTAAACAGGGAGTCCGGCTTGCTGAGGAGTACTGCTCAGAGTTCAAGAGGTGGGCTACTGACACGCAGTGGAATGACCCTGCACTTAGGAGTTATTTTGTGCAGGGCCTGTCTTCAAAGTTGCAGGATACTTTGGTGCAGTACGCCGCCCCCAGGTCACTGAAGGCCGCCATGTCCCTTGCCATCCGGGTGGATAGAAACCTCAGGGAGAGACATACACCTAATATGCCCCCTATTGTCCTCTCTGGAGAGGAGGACACACCAGTGCGGACTGAGGAACCCAGGCAGCTCGGAGTTGTTGGTGCTAAAAAGGGGTTGCCTGCGGGTCACCATGATGTGGGGGTATGTTTTTCCTGTGGGAAGCCTGGTCATTTCATAAGAGCCTGCCCAGTGCATGCCAAACCTCCAGATGAAACCATGCAAGTAGGAGGAACTATTTTTCATACAGTGTTGCCTACGGTTTGTGGAGTGATGAGGGCATGTTTTCACTGTGGGCAGAGTGATCATGTCCTAAAGGCTTGCCCAACGCGTGCCAAATTATCTGTTGCAGCTAAGAAGCCGCATCCCCCTGGTCATGTGGAGGAAGACGACCTGGGAGTGTATATTTCCTCCATTTTGCCCTCTCAAGGTACTGTGTCAGCAGAAGTGGTGGTTGGCAGGGTACCTGAGGGCATATCGGTGCTTGTGGACAGTGGAGCAGAAGTCAGTCTGGTGGATGCTCATTTTGTCCAGACACATGGCCTGAGGTGTAAGATGCTGAGCAAACCCCTAAGCGTCCAGGCCATTAACTCTGTCCCACTGAGCCAGTGGAGGTTGACCCAAGTCGTAGAAGACATTCAGCTGCGTATAGGACGTCATGAGGAGCCCTGTCATGCTACGTCTTGGAGGGAATGCCAGTACCTATCGTTTTAGGCCTCCCTTGGTTGAAAAAAACACAACCCGGTCTTAGATTGGCGGACTAGGGAAGTAGTCAGCTGGGGGCAGTCGTGTGAGGACTGCCTCCTGGGGGCTACTGTCTCTGCCATCTCCCTACAACCATCCCCTTCCTCTCCAGAGGGGGCAGCAGAGGTGCTGCCAGGGAGTAGGGACAAGTCTCAACCCTCGCCATCAGCCAACCCTGAGAGGCGCAGGCCTCATAGTAGGAGGGGTCGGAGGGTGGTGTTTCCCTCTCTGAATTGCGGGGGTGTGAGTGTGGTGACACGGGGACGCCTCTGTTGTCAGTTCCATAAAGAGTTCACCGTCTTGTTTCAAATGAATGTGTGGCAATAAAAGTTCATGTCCGGACCTGTGTGTGAACGAGTATGTATGGGTGGCCACCAAAAACATCCAGTGGAAGTGTGTTGCGGGGGTCTGGAGTTCTCAGGTTATCGGGCCGTATAGGGTATCGGCCATCCTCAACCCAAAGACTTACCAGCTGGAGTTACACCCTAATATGCCCATACACAACTCGTTCCCCAGGTTGGCACTTTGGAGATTTGTGGTGCCTCCGGAGCATACATTGCCACTAACAGCTGCACACACTTGTCATAAACCTGAGAATCAGGTAGTTGCTGGGGTGAACTCTGGACCTGGGCGTCCCCACTGTAGGTGGTTTTCTGGTGAGGAGCCATCTTGAGGGTCCAGAGGCCCCTCATTGAGGGAGGGTACTATCACAATCCATGTTGGATTGTGACAGATTTAGTACAAATAACCTTTTTTTTCCTTAAAACTTTTGGCTTAAGGTTAGTTTTTCCCCCGGTGGCCGCTGGGGTTATTACACTGTAGCTGCTTTAGCTCTGGTTTTGCCCCCGGTGGCCGCTGGGGTTATTACACTGTAGTTGCTTTAGTTCTGGTTTTGCCCCCGGTGGCCGCTGGGGTTATTACATGTAAATTACCAAGCAGGTGTGATTACCCTGGCTCCTACATATAATATTAATAATAATATTTATTTTTATATAGCGCTAACATATTCCGCAGCGCTTTACAGTTTGCCCACATTATCAGGTGTTCTCAATCACTGTTGGTGATATTGTTCATTCCCAACCAACCTTGGTGGAGAAAGAAGCTATTGAGAGGAGTTCCTTGCAGCTCAGGCAGAGCTTTGGATTAACAGCTATTAAGGTGGAAGCTGTATCCGGGTGCCGCACTCTGTTGCATGGAGCAATTGCAGCAGAGCAAAGCTAAGTTGTGTGTTTTCCCTGTTTTGTTGTATTTTCCTTGTGTGTATTAGTACAGCGGTGGGACTAGTGTCTGCACCATCCAGTTCACTAGTAAGGGTTAGGTGCAGGGCGAGTTAGGGATTGAGGTATCCAGCTCTGCGACAGGTGAAGAGCCTGTATAGGGAACGTTAGGAGTGCTCAGGGACACTGCCTCAGAGGAGTGCAGAAGGTCTCCAAGTCCCCGTTCCCTATTGCAGGGCCCACCGCTGTAACTGTTTCCCCGGTGTTCCCCTTGTTAGTCCTGGTTTTAGTGCCATCCTGTGGGTCACGGCACAGAGGACTGCTCACTCTGTGACACATAGTCACAGGCTAAGTGTCACAAGGGTGTCAAGTTCCTCTGGAAAGCTTGGAATTAGATGATCACGTTGGGTAATGAATCATGGTCCTCTTTAGAAATGGTGTGATTCATGTCCTAATTTAAATGGATTTTCCTTTCCTTCAGTACAGAGAGGGTAAAGGACTCTTTCCATGCTGACTGAGACCATACAGTCTGGTTGATCTCAGTTACAACTGTTTACTCTTTACTTTATCTTCATATAAAGGCTTTGGGCATTTAGTCCCTGATGGTGAAAGATTCATCTTCCTGTGCTGTCTGCTTAAGCTAAGTAGTTGAAGTTTGGAGTTTGAGTCGTGATGTTGTGTAGCTTGCTTTTTTACCTGTATTTATGTCCTAGTCCCTTTTCCTAATTAGTTTATTCCTCCCTGTCCCTATCCTCCTCCCTATTGTTGGTTAGTGCTTTTATATGATAGAGGTTTTCTGTTATCCTTTTTGGTCTTTGTGTTTGGTTTAACTTTACTTTCTGTCCTATGCCTCATGGGATGGGGCAGGGGACAGATTAGGGGTTTCAAATGGTCATAGTAAGGTCAGAGATTCAGGCCTCTCTACCTTTAAGAGTACCCCCAGGACAGGGATAGTTAGGGTCCCAGGGACAGTTTGAGGCCCCTCTTCCTTACTGAAGACCGTCATAGCGTGATACCAAGGCTTAGGTCAGATACCTGAAGTCAGAGAGCATCAAAAGCAGAAGGGATATCCCTGAGAATTTTCACAACAGATTCAAGGTCAAAAAACAAGATCAGAAGTTAGACACAGAGCTATCACACACACACCTAGCTAAAGCAAAACTACAACTGACACTGCCTACTAACAGCTAGCTAGCTAGCTAAATACCTTGAAAATCCTTGCAAAGATGGGAGGCACCTGGAGAAATGCCTGCAGACCAGACCAGATTGAGCAGCATGGCTGTCAATCAAAATGCTAATAGCTCAGCATGCCCCAGGATCAGATTGGATGACTGAACTGTCACTCACAAAATCAACAGTCCAGCAAATGCAAGATTCCAAAGGGCAGCTGAGATGTCACTCATAGTATTACTAGGCTACATTCAGTTATGAAACCATGACAGTTGGGTCCTATTAAAAGTTGAGATATGTTTAAATGGCTGGGAAAAGTGCTGAATAGAAGGAATACAGAATGTGGAAGACCCCTGGAAGCATCTCTGACTCCTAGATCGCTGCTGAGAACAATGGTGTCAAACTTTTACTCTACTTTAAGGAGTGACAATGAAACATTCCAAACCAATGAGAAATTGCATTTTATTGGAAAGCAAATGTTAAGAAACATTTTTTCCTGTATAATGACTTGTATATAAGGCAAAATCTAAAGAGAATTTTAAAAAACTACAGTTTAAGTAAACCTAAATTGATTTTTTTTAATTGCAAAAAATGGAAATTTCTGTTTAATTTATAAAGCAAGAACTGCCAAAAATTAGGAATTCAGATACACCCTGTATTCGAAATAAAGGAGGGCCTCATACACATTATGTTCAAATTGTCATGTGTTGGTACACCTACAGCAGACTCATAAAGGCTATGCACTTTTGAGGGTTACACACCAAGGAAATATACTCCAGATCACAGAATACTGTATGGGTGAGCAATTAGGGTTGATCGAATAGCTTTGGATAAGAGCTTAGCTGAATAGCTATAGCGCTTCCCAAATAGCTGCATTGGTAACACGGATACCTGGAGCATTCCCGATAATCAGCCATCCAGTGCCTCAGCTGAATGTGTTGTGGCTGTGTGACAGTCACAACAAACAGTCTCTCCATGCATGTGTTGTTACTGTGAAACAGCCATGACACATGAAGATGCGGAGTCGATCAGCTGATTATTGGGAGTGCTACAGGTATCCAGGATCCCGATGCAGCTATTCGGGAAGCGTTATAGCTATTCGGATAGGCACTTATCCAAAGCTATTCGATCAACCCTATGAGCAATATAATACTGAAAAGTATATGTGCACACATTGAGTAAATTTCCTGCACTTCATGCAGGAAAAACGTAGCTGCAGAAACACACATTTTTGGTGCATTCTTACCTGCGTTTTTGATTGATTTGAGTGAAATGAATGTTGAAAAATGCAAGGCAAAAATGCACAGAGAACTGACATGCTGCAGATAATTTTCTGCACCAAATCTTCAAGTCAAAAACACTCAACGTGACATGACACTTCAGGTTTCTCATTCACTTTGCCGTCAGCAGGTTTTGCTTCAGGTTTTGTGACAAATCCATCAAGAAAAAATGCCACAAAAACAAACAAATAACTGCAACACAAAGAACGTTTATATATAGAGGAACAACTAAAGAGGCATGCAAAAATTATAAAATTAGATTTTATCAATTAGCATGACACAAAATTATAGATATTGTGGTAGGGAGAGAAAAGCCTGAAAACACAAATAGAAAGAAAGGAATTCCACAATGGGGTCACAAAATCCCCACTGTCACTTGTCACAAAAGAAAAGACAGTTTAACATCACATTGTGTACTGAAAAGTGGATATGAATTGCAGAGGTCAAACGTCCTTGCTGCTTGTAAATTAATTACATAGACCAATATCTACAGATTGTGGATAATGGAAATTGTCTGAATATTTTTTGATCTGGATGTTTTCATAAATTGATTTTGGCAACATACAGTAAGTTATCTAACAGTGCTAACGAAATAACTTTTCTCTGAAGACACACGTGTTGACTTGTGTTCTCTTCTGTATAAATATATGCATTGTTTGTGGCGTTCCTTTAGCACTGTAATCTTATACTGTTTTATTATTGTGCTGAGAATCTTAAAATTAAAAATAGAATGTTGCCTACTGTCAATCCACTTTGTAGATCAATGATCTGTAAAGAGAAATTTAAAGGTGTCAGTATCAGTAAATGACAGTGTTTTGGCTTGAAAACAGTGTTAGAACAGCATGAACAGCAAATGATTGCATTCTCAGTAGGGAAGAAATGTACATGAAAAGAAAAAAATAACAGCAAAAACAACAAATGTAGAAGCAAAAATGTTGAAAACTGAAAATCATTGACTCTATTTATAACTGATGTGCCAATGTTTTGGTCAATTAAAGATGGATTTTTGAATATGGATCTCCTGTTGTTCATAGTGCCAACATATTCCACAGCAATGTACTGGCATTTTATTAGTCACTTCAGTTCCTATTCTGAGAGGGGATCACAATCTACTCTACATGTACAGTTCTCAATTCTGTAAGAAAACAACAAACCTTAGCTTAAAAATAAAATCTGGTAACGTTTAGGAAATCCACGCACGTCGAAAGCAAACATGGAGAACAAAATGCATACAAATGTTGACATCTGTTGAATTCTGCATTGAGTGGACCTCCATGCAGTCCATATAAACATAAGTGTTTAAAAGAACTCCAACGGCCAACATATTGAAAATGAGTGAAACAGTAAAATTTGCTGTATTATTTGGAATGTATCCTTTTCAGTAAAATTTTCAGTTGTAAACTGATATAGAATTGCCAGATATGCAAGTTTAGAGAGGACTAGTGATGAGCGAGTATACTCGGCTTTGGTTTTAGTTTCTGTCACCATAGCTGCATGATTTGTAGCTACTGGACATCCTGACTACATGTGGGAATTCCCTAACAAACAGGCATTCCACACATGTATTCAGGCTGTCTAGCAGCTGCAATCATGCAGCTGAGTTGACAGAAACTAAATCTCCGAGCACGCCAAAATACTCGGAGGTCACCCGAGCATGCTCGGAAAAACCCAAGCAACGAGTATACTCGCTCACCACCAAATCAAAAGGGACCAGATTTTGCTTTTAATTTATTCATGCGTCTCCTCTTCTCCTCCAAGAAATACAGGTTTTTTTGTCTCTTTAACCCCTTTATCCTTTGCGATTTTACTTTTTTGTTTTTTGCTCTCCTTCCAAGAGACATAACTTTTCCGCATACATCATCGGTCATGAAGGGATTAAATCCGCTATACGGTTTGAAAGATACAGTCTCAAAAAACACCCCCAAAGAATACTGTAAGCAATACCAGGTCCTCTTTAAAGGGAACCCTCAACATTAAAATTGCAGTTCTACATGAAGGCAGTTTGAGAAAAAGCAGAAAGAGCTCTATGTAAGTTTATTTACATATTTGGGAAAATAATCAGTTACACTAGTAATTTATTAATGTAAACCTTTTGTCATTCTTAGGAATCAAATGGACATGTCTACTCAGTGATTTGCTGTCTAATTTTCATGAGTATGCATACAGAAATAGATGCAAGTCACTGAGTAGAACAATCTTATAGACTCATAAACTAACAATGAGAGAAGAATCTGTCAGCAGAACTTCACCCTCCAAACTATTTATATCTGCATATAGTTCTTTCAAAGACTAATTCAGCAATACCTCCACATGGCCATTCCGTTCCTCCATTACTAAGAAATCAGCTTTTGAACTGATATGCAAATCAGGCTGAAGACAGGGATGGACATGAAATATCATTGGTGCAACCTCTTCAGCCACACAAGAGCAAGGAGGTAAGGGGGCCCACCAGTGGTGTAACTAGGGTCTGATGTGCCCGGGTGCAAGATTTGGACAGGGGCCCCCCCATCCTGATTATATATAAATGTCCTCCATCCTGGCAGATATGTCCGTCATGCTAGTATATATCTATACATATATATTCCCATATATATTCCCTCCCTCTGGGTATTTATGTCCTTCATCCTGGCATATTTGTCCCTCATCTTGGTATATACAGCTCTGGCAAAAATTTAGAGCCCACCACAACAAAACGCTTTCATGGGCAGCCCATTGTCCAGACCTGAACCCCATTGAAAACCTCTGGAATGTAATCAAGAGGATGATGGATAGTCACAAGCCATCAAACAAAGAAGGACTGCTTACATTTTTGCACCAGAAGCAGTGTGAAAGATTGGTGGAAAGCATGCCAAGACGCATGAAAGCTGTTTATAAAAAATCATGGTTATTCCACAAAATATTGATTTCTGAACTCTTCCTGACTTAAAACAGTATTGTTGAAACTAAATGATTATGAACTTGTTTTCTTTGCATTATTTGAGGTCTGAGGCACTGTTTTTTTTTTAATTTTGATCATTTCTCCTTTTCAGAAAAAAATACAAAATTTATTGCTTGAAAATTCAGAGACATGGTTTCATAAGTTTGTAGACTAAAAGAACAATTTACATTTTACTCAAAAATATACCTATAAAAAGAAAAATCAGACAAACTGAACATTTGAAAGTGGTCTCTCAATTTTTGCAGAGCTGTATATCTCCCATCCTGGTATACATCCCTTATCCTGAGCCCCATCCTGATATATATACCCCATCCTGGTATATGTCCCACGTTTTGCTGCTGTTCTTTAATGTGTAGAAAAAAAATAAACCACTATACTCACCAGAGAAGTGTCCATAGAAGTCATGGTACCCCATAGCAGAAGTATAATGCACTTCCCATAGTCATCCATATAATACTGTACACAGCCTATAGTCATGCATGTAGTAGTATAGGTATCATGTAGTCACTGATTTAAAAAAAAATACTCACCACTGCTCCCCCACCGCACGGCATCCTCTTCTGAAGCTGCAGCTGACTTCAGCATTCAAGCAAAGGGAGTGCATCAAGTTACTGCCATGTGCTCCCAGTCCCATGCATGCTGACGTCATATGCTGGCCTTTGATTGGCCGGCAGCATGTATTACCATGCATGGACCCGATGGGTTGGTGTGCGGCAATACACTTCAACTTAACCCTTTTCTGACCTTGGACGCAATAGTACGTCCAAGGTCAGATCCCCCGCTTTGATGAGAGCTCAGGCGGTGAGCCCGCATCAAAGCCGGGACATGTCAGATGTTTTGAACAGCTGACATGTGCCCGCAATAGGAGCAGGTGCAATTGCGATCCACCCATGCCTAATAACTAGTTAAATGCCGCTGTCAAACGCTGACAGCGGCATTTAACCAGCGCTTCATGCCACCGGTCTGAAAATATGCACATCGCTGACCCCGTCACGTGATCGGGGGTCAGCGATGCATTGCCATAACAACCCGAGGTCTCCTAGAGACCTCTATGGTTGTTGATGCTGGATTGCTATGAGCGCCACACGGTGGTCGGCGCTCATAGCAATGCTGTAATTCTGCTGCATATAGGTGATCTGATCATCGCCTATATGTAGCAGGGCCGATCAAGTTGTGGCAGCTTCTAGCCTCCCATGGAGGCTATTGAAGCATGCCAAAGTAAAAAAAAGTTTTAAAAAATATGAAAAAAAATAAAGTGTAAAAGTTTAAATCACCCCCCTTTCACCCCATTCAAAATAAATCAATTAAAAAAAAAATCACACATACACATTAGGTATCGCCCTGTTCAGAATCGCCCTATCTAGCAATAAAAAAAAGATTAACCCAATCACTAAACGGCGTAGCAGGAAAAAATCAAACGCCAAAATTGCGTTTTTTTGGTCGCTACGACATTCCATTAAAATGCAATAACGGGCGATCAAAAGATCATATCTGCACATAAATGGTACCCTTAAAAAATGTCAGCTTGGCATGCAAAAAATAAGCCCTCCCCAACCCCAGATCACAAAAAATAGAGACGCTAAGGGTATCAGAAAGTGGTGCAATTTTTTTTTTTTTTTTTTTAGCAAACTTTGTAATTTTTTTTCCCCACTTAGATAAAAAAAGATCCTAGACATGTTTGATGTCTATGAACTCAAAATGACCTGGAGAATCATATTGGCAAATCAGTTTCTGCATTTTGTGAACCTAGCAAAAAAGCCAAACAAAAAACATGTGTGAGATTGCACTTTTTTTGCAATTTCACCGCACTTGGAATAGTTTTTCCATTTTCGAGTACACGACATGCTAAAACCAATGATGTTTTCAGCAACAGATCTACAACAGCCCTCTTGAACGATTCCTTTGTTAAACTCTTTGGTGACTCCAAAAGGAGAGAAGGAAATTTCTCCTTGTGCTATGGATCAAGAAAGGTGGCCAACCAATATTGGTTGTTGGTAAAATGTGTATCACGTGAGGGTCTTGCCACAGACACTTACACATGAACTGTGCCACGTGAGCCAAGCTGCAAAAAGGCAAATGCTCTGTGTCCCCAACAGTAGGAACAGTACCCATCCTCTCCTCATGATGCGCCTCCTCCTCCACCTCCTCCTCTCCAGCCCATCCAGGATGCACAGACATGAAACTTGGGTTGGGTGTCCCCTCTGTAGCATTAGGAGTCCCCTCCGTAGCACAGAAAAGCAAGTCTTCTCCCTCCTCATCTTCCTCTTCATCACCCAATGTTGCCTCAGAATATTGGCTGGGCTGGGTAGTATCACCCATTGTGAAATCTGGCTCCGTATCAACATGCTGGGCACTCAAAGCTTCATCTTTGAGATTATGCAGTGATTGTTTCAAGAGACACAGCAGCAGGATGGTTACATTGATAATAGCCTGATCACCGCTCACGAGGTTGGTGCAATACTCAAAGTTCTCAAGAACCTCACAAATGTCAGCGATTCACACCCACTCGACAGTTATGTGTAGTGGCTCTCTCAGTCTGATGAGCATGTTGAAGCTGGTATTCAGCCCTGCTGCTCAATAATCCTAACCAACATATGATAGGTTGAGTTCCACCATGTAGGCAGGTCACAAATGAGTCGATGACTTAGTAAATTCAAGCGCTTTGGCAGCGCTGTAAGACCAGCAAAAGTGGTAAAGGAAAGGTGGAAATCTGCACTAATATGGAGCACCTATTCAAGTAGGTATGGCAAGGCAGGATAACTTTTCAGAAATTTCTGAACAACTAGGTTCTGCACGTGAGTCATGCATGGCACGTGTACCAGCTTGCTGGCCTTTAAAGCTGCCACCAGGTTATGCCCATTACCGCTGACGACCAGACCAGGTGTGAGGTGCAGCAGAGAGAGCCACTGATCGGTCTGTTTTAAAGCTTGCCACGGCTCTGATAATGTTTGGACTACTGCTTTGCATAGGGCACTAAACACCTTTTTAAGTGGGCTAATGTGGACAGCAGAAGGCAGGCTGTGACCACAAAAACAGCAGGGAAAATGGCCTGGTGCATGTGTGATAGCAGACAGTAGGAAATGTTTGTTCTACTGCTTTGCATAGGGCACTAACTGCTTTTTTCAGTGGACTAATATAGACGGTAGAAGACAGGCTGTGACCAAACAGAGTGGACAATGGCCTGGTACATGCTTGGTAGCAGGCAGTGGAAAATGTTTGGACTAATGTTTTGAGTAGAGCACTAACCACCTTTTTCAGTGGACTAATGTGGACAGCAGAAGGCAGGCTGTGACCACAAAAACAGTGGGGAACATGGCCTGGTGCGTGCTTGGTAGCAGGCAGTAGGAAATGTATGGAGAACTGCTTTGCGTAGGGCCCTAACCCAAAAACAGCAGGGAAAATTGACAGGTGCTTTAAAAAAAAAGGCAGCACAAAATGCTAGTACTCTGTGTGCTGGAAAAATATTGCTTTGCCTCTAACAAGAGCTATTTTAAGATGGACACTGGAAGAACAATTTAACCTCTCCCTACCTAATACACAATCTTTCCCTCCCTGTACTCTGATTTTGCTGTGTGTCTTCAGCTCTGAAAAGAGCAATTTTTTAGTGGTATTATGGAGCTAGTGACTGGCTCCTTTAAACTGCCCCTGCTCGAGTACCTTTCTCTCCCTACTCTACACTGACCTAGTATACACTGTAGGTAGCCCTGAAAAGGGCTTTTGTGTTGTGAAGATACCTAAAGACTCTCCCTAGCAGCTGAGCAATCTATCTCTATGCTTGTAGATGCAATGTGCACAAAATGTCAGCGGCAGGGCTTAAATAGACCCTATGACGCTGGGTGGCCAGCCAATCACAGTAATGCCACAACCAAGATGCCTGTGGCATTACTGTGATTGGTTAAGAAGCCCAGAATGTTTAGTGGCTGCAAAGGAGGTGCCAAAACTGCAGGGTGGAACATCCAAATACAGTGAGGCGAGCACACAAATACTCGCAATGTAGCGAGTAACTCGAATACCGTAGTATCCGTGCGAATAACGAATAGTAACAAATATACTTGCTCATAACTAAGCTTTACATTTCTTTGCTTTGGCAACAGCTGCCTGACACTGCTTGCTAACAATGAATTTACTGTCATCCAGTATTCCCAAAATCTTTAATCCATTGATTTTTCACCTCTTATTTAGTTGCAAACTTTTTCTTGGCTGAAATAAGAAAGAATAGAAAGTTCCAATTTTTCCACGGGCCGTTAATAAACTCCTATGTGTACTTAGGAAAAACTTTTGTTTTATTTAAATTGTAAAATTTGTTTACTGAAACATTGCTTCCTTTTTCATTCTGCCCAATTTTGTAAATGAGATAAATTATGAGCATAACTTAATTCTAGATATGTATCAACTACCTTTCTAATTTTAAACATAGATTAGTTCCTAAAAGCCGATTAAATTATCAGCACATTATATGAGACAATTTAAATCACCAGGTGTGCAATCCTGTAAGTATGTGCTGCAGGAAAATTACCTCGCAAAGCAAACATTAGGCTTAAAGTGCTAAAATGACAATAATATACTTAAATTGCTCATCTAAAAATAGATAGAATTGTTAAGATTGTAATTTCTAAAGTTTTTGCTACCTACTGTTATATCTCATTTCCTGTCCACATGATTGATGATGTCACATGAGGCAAAAATTCTCGGATTTGTACCACGTTTCATTAAAATTGGGCGAAAATATCATATTTTATTACGATATTCTGAAGTCATTGTAATTCATTGTACACATCTAAACATACACAAAACTGTTAGAATCAAAGCAGAATGGAAATAAAATGGTTGGCAGACAACCATTTAGATTGAGATTGTCCTATTATCCTTTGTAAGATGTGCACTTTTCCTCTGAAGACTGTCAATTATACACTTACTAACAGTAAAGATAAGGTAAGAGTGCACATATATTAAGTCAAGAAAAAATGAGCATAAACAATCTATGCCTTTTGTATTTTTTTGCAAAAAAAAGTTCAAACTATATAAACAATAAACTTAGCTATTTGTACTCCATTCTTAAGACCTCAAATGCATTGATTAAAGTTGACCTAAACTACCGATTATCTAATGTGCCTGGGAGCCTTCTGATTGTCTCGAAGACATCAGGGGAGCTAGAATTCAAGCAATTTGAATTCCAAAACAATTAGTCTGTTCTCTCATTATATAAGACACTGCCAGAGTTGTGTTGCAGTGGCTTACTCCTCTTCCACATAGAAAATTCATAAATATTTATTCAAACCTTCATTTGTACCTTGAGTGGAGAGTGATAGTAGTTGACCGAAAGCTATGGAAGATGTATGAACACCTTAAGACCTCATTCTAGAGACTTGATACAGCATCCATAGAGGTACTTAGTGCATTACCATGTCTTAGAATTAGAAGTGAGTAAATCAAATGGAAACAAATCAAATTTGTTACAAATTTTAAAAACTTTGGGTTTCCCAAGAATCCTAACTGGCCATCATAATGCTGGTTTCTTTCAGAACCAGGATGTGGTTAAATGAAAAAAGTTATGCTCACCTGTCCTGGGCCCTAAACTGAATCCTTATGCCACCTCGGTTGCTGCATCTTCCAAATACTCTTCGCGGGTCTTTGGTTTTTATGGCACTGAAGCTATTGATTGGCCTCATGCGATCATGTGGTAGGAATTGCACATTATTTAAGTCAATCATTCAGTGGCCTTTTCATTTTACTTTTACCCTTTCCCTTGTTTCATTATATTGTGTTATACAGTTTGCAGAGACCTGAGAACATAATAAAGATATTTTGATCCCATTCTATTCAAGCCAAATATTTTCAAATCAAATCTGTTTATCTAATCCAGTGAATCTGCCTAATATGAATTTCAGAAGTTTCACTAATCTCTACGTAATGTATAATATTTCACACATAGGAAGCAGATATTGTCTACTTTCAGGTTCTGTATGAATACAGTATTTTTAAAAGCTGAAGCATATTTCTTCAAATGTCATATTATGGTGCTTTCATAAAGAATAACTCAAATATAAGCCACATGATGGAAAAAGAAACATCAGAAAAAGCAGCAGATTTTATGGGCCCAACTGGTGAGATGGATTCTTTAGGTCTGGATGAGCACATTGGTCCAGCAGAACAGGTCTTGAGATAAGGCATGTGGATCAGCAAGAACCAGCACAGCAGGGCATGTAGGAGAAAAGACAAACAAAAAGCCCAGATACTGCAAAGTCATTTGTATGGATACTTGAGCATAGTAATTTTATGGGAAATTGGCATCTTTTGGCAGGAAAGCAATTAATCACAGAAATGCAGTCTGTTTTACTCTGGAAAGTCAGAGGTTCAATACTGTAGTAATCTAAGTATAGGGGTGCCTGAGAAGAAAATGCAGTTTGGTATTTTCCAGCATGGCAATGGTTAATAGCAGCGATTTAACAGAGAGGTAAATACAATCTGGAGGCATGCTTGAAGAGACACCTTACCTTGATTGCAGAAGCCAAATGTGAACATGACTAAGAACAGATTCAAGCAGTTGGTAACTTGTGTGCTGACAGGTTGATGTGAACAATACTAAGTCATTTGGACGGAGTTCGATAATAATTCTTTTGCAGCATTACAGTTAGGAGTAGCAGACAAAACGATAGATATCTAGCTGGAGCATCAAGCAAAAGAAGTAGATGAAGTCTCTTGGCCATCTTGAGGTAACTATAGACAATGCTACCTAATGCTCAAGATCCTCTCCACCAGAGCACACCTTAAAATGTTTAAGAGTTTCTTTAGTTACCTGAGAAACCTGTTTTGTACTACTACAAATACAGGTGGCCATAGAACATGGCCTTATGAGAAGGGAGTCTATGTACAAGCATTGATGCACTGATTTGTGCATAGAAGAGCAAATATTTGGAAATTTGATGTGCTTATTCAGTTAAGTTTTTCCAAAAACTCTGATGTGGCAAGTGTGCATTTTCTGTATACTGAAAGTACAATAAAGCCTCCAGTTGCTCCCAAAATACTTATGTTCAGCTCCTTTAATAAAACTATGAGGAAATGGATAGCATTTGGTAGTAACCAACAGTAGTTTGTTTATTTGCACACTGAACTGTCATTCTTTTCATGCTATTAACATTTTTTTAGATTGATAAATTGCTCTGGAGGGCAGATTACTGGTGGGCCACTAAAACAAAGGGTCACTTTCCTGGATCCTGTGTATTTTGGCTATGTTAAGAGCAGCAGATATCTGGGGCACATGAGGTGCAAAGTGGGAAAGCTTCAGTACTTATCTCTGTCTGCAAGAGAAAGCAATTATTGTGTCCAGCAGGTGGTAGCATCGCAATTTAATGTTGCCTCCTACTGGACATTTGAGAAGCTTGGGGTACTCCAGCATTCTAAGTAAAGAGATTTAAAATCATCTGCTATGTATGTATTATGCCCCTTCCTCTCACTCCACTTTAATTACTAGCTGAAGAGCACAACGTTGCCTGGGCATAGTAACTAACTATGGTTAGTTATAGCAAATTATAATGATTATATATACAGTATATATATATACATATATATCTATAATATAACAGGCTAAGCGTCACTGTCTGAAGCCTCTATAGACTGCGTAAGCGCGATGCACCTGCGCAGTCTAGCTCCAAACAGAGTGACGCCACCCCCCAGGAGATCGTGGGCACACACACCCCCCCAGGAGATCGCCGGCACAACACCTTACCAATTCGGTGTGGCCGCGGTGTCATGCATCTTGCTGTGATGGCAGGAGAGGGCGGGTTGTGGCGCATGGGCAGTCCGCACTTTCCGGTGCCATTTTGTGGAAGACACACTGTCTTCACACTGCAGTGTGTCTTCAAGAACATGGCGGCGGAAAGCAAGGACTGCGCAGACGCCAAATCCGGCACCACAACACGCCCACTCCAGACATGAATCGGCGCCTGCACAGTCCGCGCTTACCGCCGCCATTTTCTTGAAGACACACTGCGGTGAGCACAGACTACGCAGGTGCGATCCCAGTGCTACAACACGCCCAGAACAGGACAGCGCTGGACACAGGGAAGAAAGGTGAGTATTAATTTTTTTTTAATGTGTGCAGTTTAATAGGGGTGAGGGCGACCATTCATGTCAGGATTGGGGGGTGAGGGGGCCATGTATACCACAAAAGGGGGGTGAGGGGACCATGCATACCTCGAAAGGGGGTGATGGGACCATGCATACCAGGATAGGGGGTGAGGGGACCATGCATACCAGGATAGGGGGGTGAGGGGACCATGCATACAGGACAGGGGGGTGAGAGGACCATGCATTCCAGGATTGAGGGGTGAGAGGACCATGCATACCAGGATAGGGGGGCTGAGGGGACCAAGCATACCAGGATAGGTGGGTGAGAGGACCATGCATACCAGGATTGGGGGTGAGAGGACCATGCATTTCAGGATTGGGGGGTGAGAGGACCATGCATACCATAATAGGGGGGTGAGGGGACCATGTATACCATGAAAGGGGGGGTGAGGGGACCATGCATACCAGAATAGGGGGGTGAGGGGACCATGTATACCACGAAAGGGGGGGTGAGGGGACCATGCATACCACAAAAGGGGGGTGAGGGGACCATGCATACCAGGATTGGGGGGTGAGAGGACCATGCATACCACAATAGGGGGTGAGGGAACAATGCATACCAGGATAGGAGGTGAGGGGACCATGCATACCAGGATTGGGGGGTGAGAGGACCATGCATACCAGGATTAAGGGATGAGAGGACCATGCATTCCAAGATTGAGGGGTGAGAGGACCATGCATACCAGGATAGGGGGGTGAGGGGACCATGCATACCATGATTGGGGGGTTAGAGGACCATGCATATCAGGATAGGGGGGTGAGGGAACCATGCATACCAGGATAGGTGGGTGAGAGGTCCATACATAACAGGATTGGGGGTTGAGAGAACCATGCATTCCAGGATTGGGGGGTGAGAGGACCATGTATACCAGGAGAGGGGGGTGAGGGGACCATGCTTACCAGGAATGGGGGGTGAGGGGACCATGCATTCCAGGATTGGGGGGTGAGAGGACCATGTATACCAGGAGAGGGGGGTGAGGGGACCATGCTTACCAGGAATGGGGGGTGAGGGGACCATGAATACCAGGATTGGGGGGTGAGAGGACCATGCATACCAGAATTGGGGGGTGAGAGGACCATGCATACCAGGATAAGGGGGTGAGGGGACCATGCATACCAGGATAGGTGGGTGAGGGGACCATGCATACCAGGATTGGGGGGTGAGGGGACCATGCATACCAGGATTGGGGGGTGAGGGAACCATGCATACCAGGATTGGGGGGTGAGAGGACCATGCATACCAGGATTGGAGGTGAGAGGACCATGCATACCAGGATTGGGGG
The DNA here is from genome assembly GCF_039654945.1 of Dendrobates tinctorius. Taxonomy (NCBI): domain Eukaryota; kingdom Metazoa; phylum Chordata; class Amphibia; order Anura; family Dendrobatidae; genus Dendrobates; species Dendrobates tinctorius. The sequence goes on from NW_027361672.1 coordinate 17,983,412, forward strand.
TGAGAGGACCATGCATACCAGGATTAGGGGGTGAGAGGACCATGCATTCCAAGATTAAGGGGTGAGAGGACCATGCATACCAGGATAGGTGGGTGAGGGGACCATGCATACCATGATTGGGGGGTGAGAGGACCATGCATACCAGGATAGGGGGGTGAGGGAACCATGCATACCAGGATTGGGGGGTGAGGGTACCATGCATACCAGGATAGGGCTGAGGGGTGCAGCACATACCAGGATGAAATACCATATACCAATAAAAATGCCCACTACCCAGGCGTAGAACGGTTTCATAGCTTTGCCCAGGCATTGCCTGGGCATAGGAACCAACTGTGGTTAGCCATAACAAATTATAAAGATTATATTGCACATAAATCATTTCACATCATATATTCAACAATACAGATTTGCAACACAAATTAACTAAACGGTTACCCAATTATTGATAGTATTTTATTTTCAACTCATTCAAGAGTCTTTTGATAAACAACATGTGCATCTAACCCTATCCTGTGTGATAATGTCTGCTGAGCTGTGTATCTAATCCTATCGTGTGTTACTGACTGCTCAGACGTGTATCTCATCCTATCCGGTGTGATACTGACTGCTGAGCAGTGTATTTAATCCTATCCTGTGTGATACTGTCTGCTGAGCTGTGTATCTGACCCTATCCTGTGTGATACTGACTGCTGAGCCGTGCACCTAATCCTATCATGTGTGTTACTGACTGCTCAGCCGCGTATCTAATCCTATCTTGCGTGAAACTGACTGCAGAGCCGTGTATCTAATCCTATTCTGTGTGATACTGTCTGCTGAGCCGTGTATCTAATACTATTCTGTGTGATACTGTGTGCTGAGCTGCGCATCTAATCCTTTCCTGTGTGATACTGTCTGCTGAGCCATGTATCTATTCCTATTCTGTGTGATACTGACTGCTGAGCTGTGTATCTAATCCTATCCTGGGTTATACTGACTGCTGAGCTGTGTATCTAATCCTATGCTCTGTGATACTGACTGCTGAGCCGTGTGTCTAATCCTCTCCTGTGTGATACTGACTGCTGAGCTGTGTATTTAATCCAATCCTGTGTGATACTGTCTGCTGAGCCGTGTATCTAATCCTATCCTGTGTGATACTGACTGCTGAGCAGTGTATCTAATCCTATCCTGTGTGATACTGACTGCTGAGCCGTGTACCTAATCCTATCATGTGTGTTAGTGACTGCTCAGCCATGTATCTAATCCTATCCTGTGTGATACTGACTGCTGAGCCATGTATCTAACCCTATCCTGTGTGATACTCACTGCTGTGCCGTGTATCTAATCCTATTCTGTGTGATACTGTCTGCTGAGCCGTCAAATACTATTCTGTGTGATACTGTGTGCTGAGCTGTGTATCTAATCCTATCCTGTGTGATACTGACTGCTGAGCCATGTGTCTAATCCTCTCCTGTGTGATACTGACTGCTGAGCTGTGTATCTAATCCTATCCTGTGTGATACTGACTGCTGAGCCGTGTATCTAATCCTATCCTGTGTGATACTGGGCTCCCCCTGCAGTCTGTGTCAGAGGGTGGTCTGAGTTGGCACGGTAATAAATTGTGTAATTTCCAGCTTTACAGAAGGACGATAACACCATAGAAATGATAAGAATAATAGGCAAAATTGTTTGGTGAATTGGAACACGCGGGGTTAAAATTTCACCTCACAACATAGCCTATGACACTCTCGGGATCCAGACGTGTGACTGTGCAAAATTTTGTGGCTGTAGCTGTGACGGTGCAGATGCCAATCCCGGACATACACACATACATACATACATACACTTTTTCCTCATTATGTACATAGGGGAAAAATTGTTGGTGAATTGGAACGCGCAGGGTTAAAATTTCGCCTCACAACATAGCCTATGACGCTCTCGCTCTATCCCACATCATCCCGTCAGAGCCATCCAACTACTACCCTTAATATCCCACATCATCCCATCAGCCAGAGCCACCGGACTACTACCTCTAATATCCCACATCATCCTGTCAGACAGAGCCACTGGACTACTACTCCTAATATCCCACATTATCTAAGTCAGCCAGAGCCTCTGGACTACTACCCTTAATATCTCACATCATCCCGTCAGAGCCACTGGACTACTATCACTAATATTCCACAGAGCGCTGAGTGGAACGGTCCCAGCTTCCATACTGGAGATCCATTTTAGAGAAGCCTGGGGTCAGAACCAGAGCGCAGAGTGGATTTGCCCTGACTTCCATACCGGGGATCCCTATAAGAGAGACCTGGGGTCAGAACCAGAGCGCTGAGGGATTTGCCCTCACTCTTTTACTGGAGATCCCTTTAAGAGGGAAGGTGTGCCTATGGGACTATGGGATGGAGGATGTTTTATGAGAATACGGGCACTGGACTATGGGAAGGAGGATGTGTGATGGGTATATGGGCAGGGAGGGGGTGATTCATTTATGTCATGTTCTTTCTGCTCCTTTCTGGGGGGCAGACAATGGCTGGGAATTCATGTTCCCAGGGATGCTAGATTTCTCCCACCCAGTCAGTGTCTGCTGAGGTGTTGTGGAGTGGGAAAACTGTTGCTTATAGCAACCAATCACAGCTCAGCTTCTTTTAAACAGCTCTGGTGAAGAGAAAGATGCTTAGTGATTGAGTGGGGCTATATGAAGTGGGCATGGCTGATACACACATACATACACACATGCTGTACATACACTCATTTTTATATATATAGATTTGAGGCAGTCTAGACTGAGAGTTTGAGAAAAGGAGGACATAGCAGTTTTAGCGTCTGCACAGCAATTGAAGAACAGTAGCAGCAGCTTCCTTCAGAGTTCTGCTCTGTGCTGTATCTTCCTCTCTTATTTTTACTGAAAAACAACTTTTTAACCTGGTCATGGCTGCTGTCCTGAGTTGAGAAAGCTCCCGTCCTTTCTGGTGATGTCTTACTTCACCATATATTAAATGTACTTCATAGTGTCCTTTTGGCTCATTTATGTGTGTATGTAGTACCTAGTGCATATAATAGTGTGTATATACAGTATAAGTGTTTGTGTGTAGTTTATAGTGTATATAATATTGTGCATGTACAGTATGCAACTGTGAATATAGTATATAACAGTGTGTATAAGCATAGGTAATAAACGTGTATAACAAAACACGTGTATTTGCAATAATTTTCTGGAAGACATATTTCATTTTCTGGAACAGTTTCAAGGGTGCCAACACTTTCGGCAATGACTGTACATGTGCATAATCATTGCGTTCTATTTTTTTTAAGTTATTAGGGTTTGGTGTTTGCAGAGTGAAGAAGCCATGACTTGGCTTCTTTTAGTTGTCAGAAAATTAACAATCCATTTTGTAGAGCAGCAACAGGTTTGGTGTGTGTAAAGTGAATAAGCAATTGGGAAGCACCAGGCTCCAGACTCTACGGCCAATACAGAAATAATGATAAGCAAAAATTCAAGGCCCATACTACAGATAGCTTATTTTAGCAAGCATGTGATCATTTTTTTTTCACAGCAGAAAGATTTGCAAAAAATAATTCAAATATTATACATTCATCTATTGTGGCCAAGAGAAATGCAAGAGGTTCTTAGTTAACTGTGATAACAATGTATGAAGCCCAGTGACAAACCTCTCAGTGTATCTCCAACATGAAAGGCATAGCACCATACACGACCACCACCATGAACCCACCCCAGCAAAGTGAGCGACAGGGCCACCCCACAGCACCCACACTGCAAGACAAAGCCCCTACGGCTCTAAGCCACACCAACTCATAAGCACCTTCCATTTGTCCCAGATGTTTTTAAAGGGAACCTGTCACCTCTTTTTTGACCTACCAGCTAAAAATATCAGTTAATTGAGTGTCAGCTATGCATTCCACAACTACTTCTGAAACCCCTTGACTAACCATGTATCACCCATAAAAATCTTTTTTATTGCTCCCGCGCTGTATGGCAATGTGTTGGGTCAGATCTGATGGGTGTTGCTTCAGTTCCCTCACTCCACCCCTCCTCGGCTTGCTGTATGCATTCCTTGCCGTGAATATCGCAGATTGCGTAGAGATTTCGCGCGTGCGCAGTCAAATGGGATCTTGCGCGTGCGCAGTATGCTTTGCCTAACTGCAGGCAAAGCTGAAAAGCAGTAGTGCGCATGCGCCGTATATTCCAGTTCATTACTTTAAGTTTTTGTTTGACTTTTTGGACCCTGTGCAAAAAAGGGCATGGCCTCCCTTTTCTTTGAGCTGGATATTACGTTTAACCCCTTAGTGAAAGCGCCAATTTGGTACTTAATGACCAAGCCAATTTTTTCAATTCTGATCACTGTCAGTTTATGAGGTTATAGCTCTGGAACGCTTCAACGGATGCCACTGATTCTGAGATTGTTTTTCATGACATATTGTACTTCATGTTAGTTGTAAAATTTCTTCGATATAACTTGCGTTTATTTATGAGCAAAATAGAAATTTGGCAAAAATTTTGAAAAATTTGCAATTTTCAAAATTTTTGTACCCTTAAATCAGAGTGGTGTCACACAAAATGGTTAAGAAATAACATTTGCCACATGTCTACTTTCCATCAGCACAATTTTGGAAAAAATATTTTTTTTGTTAGGACGTTATAAAGGTTAAAAGTTGACCAGATTTAATTTTCCAACAAAATTTACTAAACCATTTTTTTAAGAACCACCTCACATTTGAAGTGAATTTGGGGGGTCAATATAACAGAAAATACCAAAAAGTGACACCAGTCTAAAAACTAAAACCCTCAAGGTGCGCAAAACCATATTCAAAAAGTTTATTATGCTTCACGAGAGCTAAAGCAATGTGGAAGGAAAAAAATGAACATTTTACTTTTTTCACAAAAAATTTACTTTGGAACTTTTTTTTTATTTTCACAAGGGTATCAGGAGAAAATGGACAACAAAATTTGTTGTGCAATTTCTCCTGAGTACACCGATACCCCATATATGGGGAAAAGCCACTGTTTGAGAGCATGGCAGGGCTCAGAAGGGAGGGAGCACTGTTTGACTTAACCCTAACACACCCCTAGCCCTAATCCCAACCCTAACCATAATTCCAACCGTAGCCCCAACCTAACCCTAGCCCCAACCCTAACCCTAACTTTAGCTCCAATCCTAACCTTAACTTTAGCCCCAACCCTAACCCTAACTTTTGCCTCAACCCTAACCCTAACTTTAGCCCCAAACCAAACCCTAACTTTAGCATAAGTCACTTTAGCTCAACTCATTTTAGCCCAACTCTAACCCTAATGGAAAAATGGAAATAAATACATTTTTCTATTTTACTATTTTTACCTAATTAAGGCTTCTTTTACACTTACTGTTTTTTTTTTGTGGTCCATTATTGCAGGCCGTTCCGCTGCAATTTTCACCGTCTGCCGCAATAACGAATCGCAAAAAACTTTTGGATCGCCATTTTTCAGGTTTCCAATACTATGAAAGAAGTATTGGAAAAAAAGGCCATTAACCAGGAGAAGACACATACAGAAGAGGGATCCTGTGTAAGAACACTATATGGGCCCATTTCAGTCCATTGGATCATCATAATGTACAATTCCACCTTGCATTACAGATGTCAATGGGTCCCGTTGTCTCTGTGGCTTTGCAGCCTACAATTGTATGGCCGCCCCTGCCACTAACATAAGTTCCCAGACCCTAGTAATATACGTACTAGCTGCTGTCTTCTGCTCCTTCAGGCATCGCTTCAGTTCCAGTCTGCCTTTTTCTGACTTATCGGATATCAGAGGTAACAGTCACAAACTTTCAACGTAATTCTATGAGATACTCGCTCTGGCTCTCATACACTTACACTGAATAGTGACTTCTGGCTCACTCATGAAACACTGGAGCGTTCCGTTACGTCACAACCTGCAGAAGATGACCAGAGCAGATGAAGCAAATTCCTTAAAATTTTGACACAAATTTGATTTGCATTAAATCAATTTGTCATCTTCACTTTTTAGACATGATAATATTATTTTAATAGGATATCTCATTTGTTATCAATCTGAATCATAGAATGTTAGAGTTGGAAGGAACCTCAAGAGTCATCATGTCCAACCCCATGCACAACGCAGGATTCACTAAACCATATCAGACAGATGTCTGTCCAGCCTCTGTTTGAAGACTTCCATTGAAGGAGAACTCTCCACCTCTTATAAGAATCTGTTACACTCATTGATCACCTTCACTGTCAAAAAGTTTTTTCTAATAACTAATCTGTATCTTCTCCCTTTCTGTTTCATTCCATTGCTTCTCATGTTTCCATGTGCAAATGAGAATAAAGTTGATCCTTCTACACTGTGACATCCCTTCAGATATCTGTAGACAGCTATTAAGACTCCTCCTAGCCTTCTTTTTTGCAAGCTAAACATTCCCAGTTCCTTTAACCGTTTCTTGTAGGACATATTTTGCAGTCCTCTCACCATCCTGGTAGCTGTTCTCTGAACTTACTCCAGTTTTTCAATGTCTTTTTTAAAATGTGGTATGTTATCGATTAATATAGTTATGTTCCTCCCATTCTATAGATGTAATTTTCATTTTTATTGCTCAGATGTATAATCCTGCATCTCTCCCTGTTAAATACTGTTGGCAGCGAATGATTCAGGATACTCTCCAAGCGTGTGACAACAGAGCTTCTTTATTCAGGAACAAACAGGAACAATATGCTTAATAGATCAGGAATAAATCATTTGTGTGTCTCTATCTGTGCATCATCTGCAGCAGGCTGCTTCATCTTCCATACACAGACACAGGAAAAACAGGAAAGGAGATTTTTTTTTGTTCTAACTTTATAAACAGCATATAAATCTAGCAACTAAACACTCATAGAAAGGAATGGAGTTGTTGCACCAAACATATTCCAACACTCCCACTCAACAGCTACTTATCCTGTTAGTCCCATTGCGGTTCTGAAGTTCACAAACTTGGCTTTTGATAATGGCTTTGTCATACCATCAGCTATCATCTTGTCAGACTTGCAATAAACAAACTTGAGTACACCACATTCCACTAAGTCACGTAAGTGGTCATATTTTACCTCAATGTACTTAGTCCTTACACTAATCTTCTCACCGCTGACAAGTTTAATGCACCCTTGGTTGTCCTCATAGACAACTGTTGGTTGAACTAATGGCTTGCCAAAATCTTCCAAAAGTTGTTTCAACCAAATTACTCCTTGACTTGCATGAGCAGCAGACATATATTCTGCTTCTGTAGAAGATAATGTGACTGACACTTGTTTTCTGCTGGACTAAGAAATTGAATTTTCTCCTAACTTGAACACTTGTTGATTTCTGATCACTTGAATCTCCAGCCCAATCTATATCCACCTAACCTCTGAGAGTGAGATCTGCTCATGCAGATATCTTAGATTTAGTCTTTGAGTTTCTTTAAGATATTGAAGAATTTTCTTAATTGCATTCCAGTCTTTTGGCGTTTCTTACTTACACGAGAATTCCGACTGTGGCTGAGATATCTGGACGAGTTGTGGTTGCTATGTACAGAAGCGCCCCCAGTGCTAGTCTGTAACTCTCATTGCTAGGTAGCAGATCTTCATCTCCTTCCAACATTAAGTAGGACGGATCCATTGGTATTGACGCACCTTTGGCTTCTGACATTCTAAACTGGTTTAGTATTGCGGAAATTTTAGAACTTTGGTTGAGAAGAAAACTGCCATCTTCTGCTCTCTGGATTTGGATTCCCAAATAATATGTCACATTTCCAAGGTCCTTAGTCTCAAAGTGCTGGTTGAGAATTTCACCTAGCTTTGCAATTTCTTTTTCATTGTGGTAGCTCAGTAAGCTCCCATGTCTGGAGTTGGTGAGAAGACTTCATCTCTTCATTAGCTGCATTTATCCACTTCTGTTTCTCGTGAGCAGGCAGTTTTTGCATCTCTTGCCATGACTGTGGCTCTGGTTCAGTAAGTGTACTGACCATATAAGAAAGGTGTCTAGCTGAGATACCTTCGTTTGGCCTTTCTGATCTCCTGACTGGAGGTTGACTTGGTTCTTCTATGTCTTCCTTGGTGGCTTCAGAGCTTTTCCACACTTCAGTGTTATCCTTTTTGACATCTGGGTTTAATGATTGAGATTCTTGTTCTTGCTTCTTAGGTTGAATAACTGGTATAAGTTCATGGAATTTGAGCGTTACAAAGTTTTCATCAATCACTACATCTCTGCTGATTGCTATTGTGTTGGTCTCTGGGTGCAGGATTATGTATCCCTTTTGAGTTTCGCTATAGCCCACCAGGACTCCTTGCTTTGCATGTGACTCCCACTTGGAACACTTTTCTTTGGGAACATACACAAATATTTTGCTTTCAAATATCCTCAAGTGCTTCAGGTTAGGCTTCTCGCAGTTTCATAGCTCATACAGAGTTTTATTTGTGGCTTTACCTGGCACTCTGTTTTGAAGATAGCAAGCTGTCATGATGGCTTCTCCCCAATACGTTGTAGGTAGATTCTCATCAAATAACATATTTCTTCCACTTTCACAGAGAGTACAGTTCTTTCTCTCTGCAATGCCATTTTTTTCTGGCTGTATGGAATGGTAGTCTGGAACACGATTCCATCCTTTTTCAAAATGGTTTGCACCTTACCACTTGTATATTCGGTTCCATTATCTGCATGCAGGGCTTTTCCAAATTTGTTAAACACTACAGCAAGATATTCTTCAAGTTTTTGTGGAACTTCATCCTTACTGTGAAGCAGGTAGGCGACTGTATATCTGGAGTAGTCATCAATAAATGTTAGAAAATATCTCTTATTGCTAGGAGTTTGAACACTCATTGGACCACATACATCTGTATGTATCAGACCCAGAGGTTATGCAGATCTAGTGGTGCTTATTTTAGGATAGGATTTTCTGGACATTTTCCCTTTAACACAGCTAGTGCACTTCATCATTTGGCTACACTGGTTGATTTCAATACCATTTCCAAGTTGAGCGAGCTTCCTTACTGCTTTTGGGTCTCTTTGCCAAAAATGTCTGTGTCATACATGGATGTGGTTCTTATGCAGATCTTGTCTAGAACTGTACACTATTTCTTTGCATTTTAGTTGATAAAGTTCATCTTGGATTTTTCCTTCTGCCGGAGTGTGAACCTTCTTTCAGATGATGCAGCTGTTATCTCTAAAAGGAACTACATTCCCCTTTTGCGTGAGATTCTTTACTGACAGAAAATTGCTTTCAATGCTGGGAACATAGAGAACATCCTTTATTGGGATCTTTCTGCATTGTGCTGAGGAAACTGGACAGTGGAGGTAGCGTCTCCTACTCCTTCTGAAGTCATATAATGACCATTAGCTAAGAAGACCTTTTCTGACTTGCTTTCATTAAGGTCAGTGAAGAAATCCTTGTTATTGGTCATATGGCTGCTTGCACCAGAATCTTTACACAACATATGCTTTACAGATGGGCCTACACTGGCATTAAATGCAGCTTTAACACATGCAGAATTGTCATGAACTCATTTTCTGCTCCACCAGTTGAGAGTTCCCCTTCCGTTCTCCCTCTGGTGGTGACAGGAGGTAGTGCGGTTGGTTTAAGTGGTAGTGATCTGTCACCTGATGAGGAAGATAACGATTGGATCTCTGGAGTATCAGACTGGATATAAGACAGTGGGCTTCTCAGGTCCTGGACTTCAGCTCTCTTCCAGTCTTCTCAAGTTAAGTTTGTTTTTTGCTAATGTTCACACTTGCGCTTGTTTGTCAATTCAGTTTGTTGTGTAATCAGCCTGCCCCTGCTGGGGCTATGCTGAAATTCCACTCCTATTAATCAGTATTTGACAATCTGCTTTTTCTCCCTTATTAGATTGGCCTCTTTTTTGCTCTGTCTCAGAATATTTCAGAGTGCTGATATAGGTTTAGAAGTCTAGTGACTTCAGGGTTAATTTTGCTATCAGAAGTGTTGGACAATATTTTTGTAGGTTGTTTTTGGCAGATTGCAGACAGTGTCTTTCCTTTTCTGTCCTTTTTAGTTAGCCGGGCCCCATCGTTTGCTCAGCCTATTTTCCTGCCTTTGTTTGTATTTTCATCTTGTTTCACCGTCAATACATGTGGGGGGCTGTCTTTCCTTTGGGGTCTGCTCTGGGGCAGTTAGTTTTCCTCTTTTCCTGCTTTAGGCTTATGTAGTTCTCCGGTTGTGACGAGGCGTCTAGGACCAACGTAGGAACGCTCCACGACTGCTGCTAGTTGTGCGATTAAGATCAGGGATCTGCAATCTGCACAGTTACCAACTTCTCTGGTTTTCTGAGACTTAGCTTGTTGTCTTGTTTTTCCTCCTCGGTTTCCCATTCATAGCACAGAATCTTCCTTTACAGCTGTTTTAACCCTTTGATGACTGTTCTGCTTTTTAAGCTGACTCATTCTTTCTTTCCAAATTCTGCAGTCTGCTTTTAGGTGGCCAGGCTTTTTACAGACAAAATAGTCACGAGTTTCCCTGAGATTGCTCTTATATTTAGGGAACGCCTGTGTCTTTAATGCTGTTTCTGCTCTGGAATCATTACTGCTCCTTACATGATGCATTTTTCTTCATCCACAAGTTTGCCTTTAACATACTCTAGTGTCAGCTCATCATCTGGCCATGCATCTAGTGCAGTCACGAGTGTGTCAAAACTCTCTAGAAGACCACTTAATAGAAGTGCAGCAACATGAAAATCTTTAATTTCTTCTCCAATACCCCTGAGATGCTCCACAATCTCTAGGGTGTTTCTTATATAGTCCTGTATATTATGTCTATCACTTAGCTTAGACTGATACAGCTTTCTCGTGAGATAAAGCTTATTGCTGAGATTTGATCTTTCATACATTTTCCGTAACTCATCCCACATCTCCTTTGCAGTTGCACACTTGCATATATGCATAACCTGATTATCATCTACACTGAGGGAGATAGTGCTTTATGCTTCTGATCCTTTTCTAGCCAATCATCTGGTAATGGATGAGGCATTTGTTCCTGAGTATATTTCCATGTACATTCTCTTATGACCTGCATCTTCACCTTGAATTTCCAGGACTGGTAGTTCTGGTTAGTGAGGCTTGGCACTGGGAACTTGACAGGATTGCTGTTAGTGGACATCTTCTCTGTTGCTCTGTGTTGCTTTTGCTTTGGGCTTCTGTTGCTGTGCTACTCTGGGGTTCTGTCACTCTGGGCCCATAACCTGTTGGCAGTGGATTATTCAGGATACTCTCTAAGCGTGTGACAGAGTTTTTTTCTTTCAGGAACAAACAGGAACAATATGCTTAATAGATAAGGAATAAATCATTTGTGTGTCTCTATCTGTGCAGCATCTGCAGCAGGCTGCTTCATCTTCCATACACAGACACCGGAAAAACAGGAAATACAGTCATATGCTATCCCTGTGTGAGCCTCTGGGAGGTTTTTTTCTTCTAACTTTATAAACAGCACACAAATCTAGCAACTAAACACTCATAGATAGGAATGAAGTTGCTGCCCATTCTTCCAGCTTATCTAGACCCTTCTGAAGCCTTTGTCTTCTTCTCTAGTGTTAGCTATCCCTCCTAGCTCTGCATCATCTTAAAATTTGATTAGTTTACCTTCAGTTCCCTTATTTAGATCATTTCTAAAAATGTTGAACAACACTGGGGCCTGGACAGAGCTTTGTGGTATCCCACTTGAAACACATCCAATTGGATGTGCAACCATTTATTACCACTCTTTCAGTACAATCACTAAGCCAGCTAAGAGTCCACTTAACCATAGCCTTGTCAATCCCAAAATTGATCATTTTTTCAATAAGGATAATATGAGATACTTTATCAAATGCTTTGCTGAAGTCGAGATATACTATATCTACCGCATTTCCCTAATTCACAAAGTCAGTGATTCCATGATAGAAGGAAATTATATTAGTCTGGCATGACTTGTTTGCTATAAACCCATCCTGGCTCTGGTTAATTACTGTATTCTTATCCAAGTACTCACATACATGTCATTTAATAATTTGTTCAAATCTTTCCTGCTATAGAAGTAAGCTCACTGACCTGTATTTTTCTGGCTCTGTTTTGAAGATAGGGACAACATTTGCACTTCTCCAATCTTCTCAGACTTCTCCTGTTTTCCAAGATTTTTCAAAGATTCTGGCTAGTGGTTCTGCAATTACCTCTGCTAACTCTTTCAGTACCCTAGAATGTAATTCATCTGGACCAGGAGATTAAAATTAATTTATGTTAGCTAAGTGTTCCCTCATCATCTGTCTGTTTACAGATCACATGGATTCTTTTATTCCTTTGATGGCGCCGTGAATATCAGTTGATGTTACATTTGCTTTCTTAGAGAACACAGATGCAAAGTAGGAATTTAAAAGCTCGGCCTGCTCAACAACATTTTTGATCACTTCACCCTTTTCATCCTGTAAAACTCCTGTAGCATCTTTGAGCTTTCTTTTGCTTTTGACAATTCCCCCATATCCTTTTTTACTGCTTTTGGTCTCCCTTGTAAGCCTCACTTCATTAATGGCTTTAGCTGTTCTAACTCTTGCCCTGCATTCCCTGCAAACAGCATTATATTCTTCTTTAGGTATGCCCCAGTCTTTCCATTTGATATACATTTATTTTTTCCTTTTTAACAAGTGTTTAAGATCTGTGTTCATCCATCCTGGTCTCTTAAAATGCTTACAGTTCTTCATTCTTATTGGAATTGTTACCGATTGTGCGGTGGGAATTTATTTTAGCAAAATCTCCCATCCTTCTTAGACATTTCTGTCCTTTAGAACATCCAGCCATTAAACCTTTCCTACCTTCTTTGAGTCCATTAAAATCTGCCTTTCTGAAGGCCAACCTTAAAGTCTGAGTCCTCACTGGTCTTTCTCCTCTTGTATTCCAAAATTCATGGATAGCATGATCACTGCCTCCTAAATTCCTAGGGAGATGTGAAGCCATCATACTGTGATAATGTATGTGATAAAGTTTTGTGGAATATGATGGCACTATGTAAAATGATATAGGAGATGTGGGATCTCATACTGTGTATAAGAAGCTATGGGGGACATCATCCTATCTATAGGAGACTGTGGGAGCCATAATACTGTGTATAGTGGGCTGTGGGAGCCATCACACGTTGTATAGGGAGATATATGGGCCATCACACTGCATATAGAGATGATGCAGGGGCATAATACTGTATGTAGGGGGCTGTGGGTGCCATCATTATGTGTGTATGGAGATGTGGAGGTCATCATAATGTATAGAGAGATATGAGAGCCATCATACTCTAAATTGAGGGGGCTGTGGGGACATCATAATGTGTATAGGGAGCTTTAGGGGCTACAATGCTGCACAAGGAGCAGCTGGACTCTTCATACTGTGTATAGGGAGTATTTAGATGGAAGGTGGGGACATCTAAATGTATATGGGGATCTTTGGGAGGCACTATACCGTGTAGAGGAAACAGTAATGGTAATCATACTGTGTATAGGGATCTGTGCTATAGCCATAATACTACATGGAAATGGGACTTGTGGACATCATTATGTGCACAGGGCAGCTGTGTGGACATCATACTGTGTTGTAGGGAAATCAAAATTTGTTGAAGTCATCATATTGTAATTAAGGAATGCTTCACCCTTGAGGGTGCTTCTCCCTTCAGGAATCATACTGCATGTGTTTTGACCCTCGGATAGATCATTAATATCGAATCGGTGGTTGTCTAACATCCAATGCTACTGCTGATTAGCTGTAATGACCTCTGGCAGTGGCCAGATGTAAACATTTCTGGAGCTACAATGGAAAGGAATAGCAGTCACTCTGTGGAATATGTTGTTCAGATAGGATACCATTCCGTAAGCATTATAGAAATTAGAATCTTGCACTTGTATAATGCAAGTTGAAATAGTGTTATTTTAGGAAACTAGAAAAAAAAGTGATGATTTGATCTGTAACTTAGACCTACATATATATACTGCTCAAAAAAATGAAGGGAACACTTAAACAACACAATGTAACTCCAAGTCAATCACACTTCATGGGATATTAATTTTAATTTACAATAATCATTTTTATGTTTTATTGCTCTCAATGCATTACATGTGTAATGAATAAAGATTTGCAACTGGAATTTGTAATTCAGTGATATCTAGGATGTGTTCCCTTTATTTTTTGAGCAGTGTGTATATATCTAATATATAAAGCTCAAGTGTGCGTATGTATGTATGTGTGTATGTCCGGGATTGGCATCCGCACCGTCGCAGCTACAGCCACAAAATTTGGCACAGTCACACGTCTGGACCCCGAGAGCATCCTAGGCTATGTTGTGAGGTGAAATTTTAACCCTGCGCGTTCCAAATCACCAAACAATTTTGCCCCTATCTACATAATGGGGAAAAAGTGTGTGTGTATCAAGCCCCGCCCCTCATTATGATGTCATAATGGTTGCCATGGCAACGCTGATGTCATCATAGGTTGCAAGCCCCGCCGCTCATTATGATGTCATAATGGTTGACTATGGGATGGAGGATGTGTGATGGGTATATGGGCACTGGACTATGGGATGGAGGATATGTATGACGGTATATGGGCACAAGACTATGGAATGGAGGATGTGTGAAGGGTATATGGGCACTGGACTATGGGATGGAGGATATGTATGATGGGTATATGGGCACGGGACTATGGGATGGCGGATAAGTATGATGGGTATATGGGCACGGGACTATGGGATGGAGGATATGTATGATGGGTATATGGGCATGGGACTATGAGATGAAGGATGTGTGATGGGCATATGGGCACTCGACTATGGGATGGCGAATATGTATGATTGGTATATGGGCATGGGACTATGCGATGGAGGATGTGTGATGGGTATATGGGCATGGGACTATGGGATGGAGGATGTGTGATTGGTATATGGGCACTCGACTATGGGATGGAGGATATGTATGATGGGTATATGGGCACGGGCCTATGGGATCGTGGATATGTATGATGGTTATATAGGCATGGAACTATGGGATGGAGGATAATTATAATTTGCTATAACTAACCACAGTTAGTTACTATGCCCGGGCAGTGCTGGGCTCTTCAACTAGTATATATTTATTTATCTTGTAGGGATTGTACTTGCTCAGGTGCAACGGGTGGCAATCAGGAGGCACGTTCCTTTTAAAGTTCACGGGGTTTATTGCTCCACAAACCCACAAACAAAAGAGAGCAAAAGAAATAGCCTTTAGCTCAGGCAAACACAGTACAAATGTCCAGTACTTTAGGTTCAGTTCAGGAGCCTCAACACACACAGGAGACTTTTCCCTCCCCACATACAGCCCTGTGTTAAGCAGTAGCCTACATTATAAAGGTATAGCCACACCCACGAATCCACCACCTGACTAGTCACGTGACTGTGACATCACCACAGGTCCTTGAATACATCTAGAAGTTTGGTGACATCCCTTACTGTTTATGGGCACTAAAGAAAACACTCTTGGCTACATCACCGAGACAAGCCATTTCTGAGACACATACCTCCCATCGACTATATGACCCTTAGGCACGCCACAATTTGTATGTATGTCCTTCATAATAAAACCCTTTTGTAGCCTTTTTATTTCTGTTATTCTGGCATTGCATACAAGAGTGAAAATGGTGTACTTGTAAGGTGCACAGGGCAGTAGTCATGGGCGAGGGGTTGCTGTTTTCCTACACCCTGGCACCTTACAAATAAAAGTTGTCCAGATTACCATGTGCTGTGTGTGTACTGTAGTACACTTGCTGTCTCCTTGCTTCCAGATCCAAGAACAGCCTCACATAAACCAGGCAACACCCAATTCTGCTTAACCAGTTCAACTTTACTTAATAGTCTCAGTTCAGTAGATAGCATCATGCAGTATTGGGCACAACCTTCGTTTCCATTACTAAGGTTCCTGGCACACTGCAGATTCACATTCTCCGTTCTTTCAGACTGTTCTATCCCTTCGCTTATTAAACCCTACAGCCCCAGGGATTTTCTGATAGGCTCCACAGTACTCACAGCATCTGTCATGTCTCTCACACATTTCCCTGTCCATCTTCCACATTATAAAGTAATGTCAGAGCTCTCCATAGCCACTGACTCGAGCCCGAGGCTCCAAACATTCAAGGAATGTCCGCATGGAGTTCCACAGGATCCCATACTGCCTGAATGATAGGTACTTCTCGTGCCTCCAGCTCACTGATCTTGAACTTTGCTTTTATTCTTACTAACACTGAACTCTCACACAATCTAATCTCTAATTCTTGTCTATCTGACTAAAATCAGGAAGTGTTCCCTTTATTAACTGACCTTGTCACCTCCCAAACGGTGCTGGCCCCAAACATTTAACTGTATCATAACCTGTCTGCCCCAGCAGACTGTTGCTGAGGAAACTTCACCTACTTAACTTTAGTCACTATCTTCTAACAGTATACACTGTACTTCCATATACCTAATTTGGACATGTCTGTGTGTCTGTACACAATGAGTCATCCACAGCCCAACTGTCTGTGCGCAATGAGTCATCCACAGCTCAACAGTAACTTAGGTATCTATAGTTACTACCATTAGCAGCTAACTGACTAT